>NC_000073.6:111416374-111756374 GCF_000001635.26 Mus musculus | reverse complement strand
AAATGACACAGTTATCAATAGTGCTTAGTAGAGGTGCACAGTCAGAGTGGTACCAGCAGGTCAGGGCAAGATGACATGTGACAGGAAAGTGAGCCACAGGGACTCATTTCAGAAGACCCGGATGAAACCAAGGGAACCAAGGAATGATGTCAGAGACTGCACACTGGAGAGAAGGTACTGCACTGAAGTGTCCATCCAAGAACACCAAACAAGTGAGCGAACAAATTAGTGTTTGGTGAGATAGGAGAAATAAGAGGCATTGCTGCCCAGGATAACTAAGGTGTATCATCTAAAATATCCAGCAGCAACCCGAATTATCAAGTCACAGGAAATTGTGGCATATAAAACCAAAGCAGATAGAAATGGCTTTAGAAGAAACCTGGCATTGGACTTACCAATGAATAATATCAATGGTGTGCTGTTAATATGCACAAAGAACTAAAAAAAAAAAAAAAAAAGGAAAGGTCTTAATGTCTTATGAACAAGTGATATCACACAGGAAATAGATGAAAATTCTGAGCTTGAAAGGCACAAAAAGAATAAGAGAAACGAAGACGCCACTGGAGGTACTTAAAAATATATCTAAGTTGGCAGGAGGCAGTACCAGAAAACCTGATGATAGATCAATAGAGATTCCGAATCTGAAGGGAGAAAATAGAGTGAAGGAAAATGAGCAGAGCTTTGGAGAAATGGGAGGCACCATTAAGCATGCCAACACTGTACTTAGTGGGGATAGCAGAATGAGACAAGAGAAATGCAGGAAAGGTGTTTGAACAATAATAGCTGATAACTTCCTGCATTCAATGAAATGTGTTAATCTCTATATGAAAGAGGGCAAAAGTTCTGGCCACTCAACTCTGACATTGTAAGCTTGATTCCTGGGAGCCATGGTAGAAGGTTAGAGTCTATTCCCTAAAGTTGTTATCTGACCTTTAGGGTCTATCTCTATCTCTTTGTCTGTCTCTGTTTCACACACACACACACACAGCATCTACATATTATAATAAATAAATTTTTAATTAAAAAGTTTATATCTCCCCAAATAAACCATGAAAGCAAAACATGAAGACCATATCCAGATATGGTATGGTCAAAATAGTTACAATACTGAAAGCTGAAACAGAGAGAACACCTTGCAAGTGTTTACTAAAGACATACAACACAAGTAATCCAAATACAGGAGACATATTACTTCTCTGAAACAAAGGCAACCAGAGGCAGTGGGAGATCATCTTCAAATGGAAGGGAGCAAAAGAGCAAGCAAGCAAACACCAACAAGACTAGCCAAAATCTGAACTCTGCCAGATAGAAAGCCACACAGCTACAGCCACCCAATACTTTCCAAAGGCATCAAAAATAAATGCTAGAGAAAAGATGGCATCTTCCCGAAACCTGGAAAAAGAATGCTAACAAATCTCTATTTATGCCCCTTTACAAAAGTCACTTCAAAGTGGACTTTAATGTCAAACCTGAAACCTTGAAAGCTCCAGAGGAAAATATATAAGAAAAGCACCTCATGAGAACGGTGTAGGCAAGGACTTTATGGAAAAGACTTGAGGACTCAGAAAACACTTGCTCAGGTTGACAAGTGCTATTGCTTGGAGGGGGCGGCTACAGAATAGGAGAAATTAGCTATACATCTGAGGGGCCGTTAATAACTACAATATATAAAAAGCACATGGAAGTTAAACCTTACGCAAAGGAAATAGTCTCATTAATAAACAGACAGTTCTTAATATATGACAATTGTTCAACATCCTGAGCCATCAGGGAAATGTGACACTCAATTCGGTCTTACCCTGGTTACATGAAGAAAGCAGTTAATGCTGGTGGTAATGACGGGCAGAAGGGATTCTCAAACACTGCCAACAGGAGTGAAAACTAGCCCAACCACTGAGGACATCAGTGTGGAGGCTCCTCACAGTCTGTGAATAGAATCACCATAGGCTCCAACTGAATCACTATGGGGAGTACACCCTAAGGATCTTTGCAAGCCTACAGAAGTAGCTGCACACCTATGTTTATTGTGGCATTATTCATAGTAGGTGAGTTGTAGGATCAGCCGAGATGTCCTTTGGTATCTTAGTGGATGAAGAAAATGTGGTATTCGACATTGTAGAGTTTTATGTTGTCATAAAGAAGAATGAAACTGGGCCAAGGATATAGCTCAATTGAAGAGCCCTTGCCTAGCATGTATGAGACCCTTGTTCAGTCTTCACTTTTGGAGGGAAACAAGGAAGAATGAACTCATTTCGGAAAAAAAAATGGATGGAACTGGAGACTATTCTATTAAATGAAATAAGGTTGATAGAGAAAGGTAAATGTTTCATGTTCTTCACACATGTGGAGATAATACGGGTGTCTATGTGTGCATATGATATCAAAGATAAGGGGAGACTGGGAGGAGAAGTGGGCTTGGGGAGGGTAGGGGAGGCGAGGAGAGAATATTGGTGGACAGATGTGGCTAAGGCACATGTTGCTGAATGAGATGTGACAACAAACCCACCACTTTGTACAATGAGTATGGGAAAGCAAAATGACAGCATTACCAGATAAACAGGATTTGTTGCCATCAAGCCCACATTATAATAAATGTACACAGTGTTATTCAAATTAAATGTGAGTGATAAAGGACAGTCATTTGAATTCACAGACAGAGCATCACTAAAGGTAATTGTATAGGCAATCATAAGAGATAATGAGGTTGTGTATCCTCCCTTTACTCTTAAGTGATTTAGGGTAAACAATATGCAAATAATTGTTTGTGGGCCTAAAGCAAATAAAGATGCAATACATAATAATAGCAGGAAAATGGAGGGGGGGGCAAGAGAATAGAACTACGTGGGAGTAGCGTTTCTGTATCTCACTGTAATTAAGTGAGTGGATGTGGATGGATTCAATCGCACCAGCTACTAAAAACACAATTCAAAAGATATAAATATATGTTACCTATTCGCAACACATAAAGTGGGAAGTAATGGGATGTGTTAATTAATTTAATAATTTTACAATGTATAGCATATTAAAACATTACATTGTATACATAAACATTAGTTATGTATTAGTTAGTTATTCATTAGTTATGGGCTTCATAACTGCCCATTATGATGGAGAAAAAGAAATAGTAAGGGGAGGCTAGGAGAACGAAAATAAATAAGGCAAAAAATAAGAGGCAAAATTATAGATGGAAATCATCTATTTCCACAGTAGCATCAAATGTAAGTGGGCTAAGCTATTCAGTCAAAATGTAGACTGTGAAACTGGGAGAAAACACAAGATGAAACGATAGGAGTTATACACTGATCAAAAAATACAAAGAATTTGATAGCAAAAGATCTGGAAAAATATGTTGTGCAAATTGAAGCCATAAAAAAAGACAGAATGCTCTACTCTTCTCTGCCAAATTAAACAAAAATAAAGCACTGTTGTTAGAAATAAAGAGGACCATTTTCTAAAAATTGCAGTCAGAAAATGTGTAACAGTTATAAACATATATGTACCTAATAACAGAGCCCCTAAATACATAAAGCAAAAAATGGAAACATTGAATTGAAAGATAGTTTAAGCAATAATAGTTGCAGATTCCAATATTTTCCTTAAGTAATGGGTAGAACAACTGAGCAGATGTGCAACAAAGACAGAAAATTTGCATAAAGCCACACTCCAGCCCCATCGAGCAGACATCTCTAACTCTCTCCATTTAATAGCAGCAGAGAGAGCGCATAGTTTTCTCAAACACACGTGGAATATTCCCTAGAATGGACCATATGCTCAGCCCCAAAATAAGCTTCAACAAATTTCAAAGGATTTAACTCACATAAAATAGATTTCCATTCAGAGTGAAATTAGAACCAATAAAGAAAGAAATGTGGGGGATTAAAAATGTATGTAGATCAGTCTCCCTCGAAATAACCAATGGATTAAATAAAAAAATCAAAGGGGAAATTACCAAACAGCTTAAGAGGAACAAAGATGAAAAGGCAACTCGTAAAAGCACACAGGCAAAGAAGGTACTAGAGGGAAAGGAATAGCTCCAAACAAGTCAACTGGAATGTTTGAAAATGCTACTATGATGCCCCATATGTTGTATGGTACTTTAAGAAATAAGAGGAAAGCTCTCAAATCAGCTACTTAACCATAGCAAAGCATCAAAGTGCCGTCTGTGAAAGATTTTCCATACTGGGGAGTATGGTTTTGGCTTTGTTCTGGATTGTAGAGTCATGAATTCTATATGTCCTCACATGGCGGGACAGGCTGACTAGCTCTCTGGGGTCTCTTGTCCCAGATTAAAAAGGTGACTAATCACATGTGTAAGGAAGAGCCACTATGATTCTATGGCTCCACTTTCTGAAACCATCCCTTTGGTGGCTAGACTTTAACATATGGATTTTGAGGGGGAATAAGCATTCAGACAACAGTGGAAGGCCAAATGGAAGAACTGCTTTGGAAAACAGTTTAGAAGTTGCACAAAAATTTAAACACAGTTACTATGTGACCCAGTAGTTTTTCTTCTAGATGCACACACAGGTCATCTAAAATACACATTACACAAAGACTTGAACACAAATATCATAGCGGTGTTATTCATGGTAGTCAAGTGGATGCAGTCCAAATGTCTACCAATGAATGTCTGGCTACAGAACATTTTATATCAATAGTATAATTCTTATGCCATAAAAAGGAAGGATGTACTTAGCATTTCAATGAGGGACCTTAAAGTCATGCCACTAACTGAAAGGAGCCGGCACAGAGGCGTTCCTATTGTATCACTTCATTTGGATGCTTCAGCAAGCTTATAGAGACACAATATAGAGTGATCAGTGGATGCCTGGGGCTAGACAAGAGGCTGGGGATTGGAGGGGGACTAGTTAATGAGTGGCGGAGGAGGATGGAAGTGTTCTAAGTTAGAGTGGTGACAGAGGGACGTGAAGCATATGAGTGAGTACTCGGAGCACTGTTGGCTTGTGCACTTGGGTCACTACTATGCTGTAATAGTTCTGTATCAATAGAAGCTTGAAGGTGATGCTACTGATGATAAACTGACTTCAGCTAGAGCTTTCCCAGCTCTGGTGGATGCAGGAGAGTCTTTCTGAGTTTTAGACTCAATCTGGAGTGAGACCCATCTGGGAAGAATAGCAGTTAGCTATGGGCCCCTTACATTCTCTTACAGAGCCGTGCTTTCTCTTCATCTCATATGCAGATATACACAGGCACACACAGTCTGACATGGTCTAGGAACTACTTTCAATTCCCATCAGGACCGTGTACTTTGTGTTGTTTGTCTTCTAGCAAAGCAGAGAGGAACTAGGAAGCAGGAGCTATGCATCCCTTGCTCAAAACTCTACCATTCCCCAAAGTGTAAACACAACTGTTTCTCTGGATCAAGAGGAAGGAGTTCAAGTGAATGTGGGCTCACTGCCTCATGAAACCTGGAAGTGCTGCTGGGGCATACTGCGTGATTTTAGGAAGCGAGAAATCCTTCCTTGGGAATTATATGAAAAAAATTTCTGGATTTATATTCCTTGTACATTTAGTAAAATTTTGGTTAATATCCATCTGTTTACAGAGAAGGAAAGCCAAGGAGCTGGAAAGATGGGTCAGTCATCAAGAGCACTTGCTGCTCTTGCAGAAAACTGGGGTTCAGTTCCCAGCACCTGTATTGAGTGACTCACAACTACCTATAACCCCAATTCCATGAGACTTGATTCCATATTTTGGCCTGAGAAGACATTTGCACATGGGGATACACATATATACACAGATACATCAATAAACAATTTAAGAAAGGAAAGCCTCGCTTCACAGTGCCTTTCAGAAGCTTGGAGAAAGAAGAGGATTAGTATGGGCCTATTATGTTGTATGTATTTCTTTACAGGTATACACTGACAAAAGGGAGAGCCTTGGGCATCCTCTGTTCTACTGGGTAAGCCTCACTGGGCAATACAGATGTGTTGTAATCTAACAGGGAATGTTTATGCAGAGAATAGGAGACCATGCATCAAACTGAAGAAGCTCATCTGTCCCCTCTACGTGTTGGAACCTCTACATTTTCTCTACAGAAGGGTAACCAGCGTACCATGGCCATGCCTTCTCTTTATGCACTGCAGCTTTCAAAGGTTTCTAGGGTGTGTCCTGCATTCTCTAGAAAGTCAGCTTCTGTTTTGCCTTTGGCATTTGAAGGAGATGTGAGTTTCAGATGTGCCTTGGGAACATTTGTATGTCCCCATATCTGTATGGTGCTAGGGATTGAAGGTAGACCCTTGTACATCCCAGGCAAGCTCTCTAGCACAAAGTTATGCCCCTAACCCTTGCATTTTTGATACAGTGTCTCATTGTGTACACCAGGCTGGTCTCAAACTAACATTCCTCCTGTCTCTGCCTCAGGAGTGCTAAGGTCATAGGGATGTACCACTCTTGCATGAGGAGTTGGATTTTTCTGTAAAAGATGTTCTAGGCTATTTATAACGGTCTAATGGGTTCTTAAGACAGGGACAATGGTCTCAGCACCCTCTGACTACAGAATGGGTCTGGGATTTGTGCTGGACTTAAGGTATGTGCTGTGAGTATGTGAAGTGAGGGTGCTGAGACTCTCAGATGAGCTAGAGAGAACTGTTCCCCCTGGTTTTTGGAACCTTTTGGCCCTGTGAAGTGAGGCTTGCAGCAGGAAGGATGGATGGCTCAGGCATTATCTAGAAAGCCAGTCCATTTCCTTGCAGGAACGGTCTGTCGATATGTTTTTGTCTGCTTGACAATGTATGGGAAACATCCTTGAATTTTTTTTGTAACTGTGCATATAATTTCTTAGTATTTCACTTCTGGGCATTGATTAAAGCTTTTCTGTCTCTTTAGAGTCATTAAATAGAAAAACGTCTGCTGGAGGCAGATTGGTGGTATTTCTAGAGACCCGCTTAGAGAGGTAGGACTCTGTAACTTGCCGAGAAGTTTGTCCTGGTCTGTGGCAAATAGACATTAACAAACAGTGTTTGCTATGTGTTTATTATATGCAGGCACCATGGGTAAATGCTGTACACAAATTACCTCACTTTGTCTTCCTACACTCGCACCGAGATAGGCTGCTTTGATCCTTTCTCTGATGTAAAACCAAGGCTCACAACATTAAATAATAGAGTTAGTGTCACTCATCACGTAATAAGAAAGACACTAATGCCACATGGTCTGTCCCAGATGAGGGTGTTACACCAAACTCAGGCTCTTTACCTCCTTGAAGCATCTAACCACATAGGCGTTGGCTCCTGGGGCATAGTCACAATCCTAGGGTGTCAATCTGGTAACGTGTATTTTGGTGCCTTCCAAGAACCCCCAGCATGTCTGCATTTGTTGTGCTTCCATCCAGCAGGGGAGTGAAGGTGGTGCCTTTGGAAACTGTCTTTGCTTGCTTTCTTCCTCCACCCACATTCTCTCAGAAGGGCAGCATTTGCATAAAGTTGTTTGGAGATGACAGTGGGCTGTCCTCCTGGTAGGCAGAGTGACTGTGTTGGAGATGTAGGGGTGGGAGGGAACTCCAGGCTGTTATGGTCTCCCTCCCTATTTGCCTACAAAATCAGAAGGGAGCATTTAGGGTAATTTTCACTGCAGAGATGAGAAACCTGAGAAGCAAGGAGAAGAAACTCAGCGAGGTTCATCCAAGTTAGTCAACCAAAGTTGGCCAAGTACTACAATAAGGGCCTCACACATGTGATCCCAGGAAGTCCTCCCGACAGCCTCGGTGAGCAGTCTGTTTTACCAGTGAGGACACAGATGGTGTTTGCTGCTTCTCTTGTTGCTTTGATCAAATGCCTCACAAAACAGCTTAAGAGAAAAGGGATGTGTTCTGGCTCAGGGCACGAGAAGATATAGTGTACACTATGGTGAGAGGTCTGCTGGGTGAAGCATGTGACTGCAACGGCAGAAGGCACAGAGGGCACAGTAAGTGGGGTAGAAGCCTTCTGGCTGGTGGGTGTGGATTTTGGCTATACAGGGAAGGCTGACTTCTGAACCCTAATGGCTTTGACAAGTGGGGATGTTTTCCTCATGTGGAGATTCTCTGGTCAGTTGGATGGAAACATGACGTCTATCCAAGGACACAATTTTGGGTGTCCCAGCCTTCTAATAGAAACAGCATGCAAAGAGAACACAGGGGTCTTGTATGAGAATTTTCCATGGTTCGGGTCTAAAAGTAAAACATATCACTTCTACTACATTTAATTGGTGGGAATTCAGTTACGCGGCACTGCTTGACTGCAAGGGAAGATGGGAAATGCATTCTGGGTCGTCAGTCTGGAAGAAAAGGGAAGGTGTTACAGTGAATTCATGGCCGTCTCTGTCACAGGGCCATCATGTAGTGTCCTGTAGTTGTTCTGTAGTCATTTGCTGTGTGAGAGTGTGCAGTACCTGGTGATAAACTGTGTACATCACAGTGGTACCCAAAGACCGTGTCACCTGGTGTGTCGCAGCAGTCTTAGTTTATAGAAGCAAACACTCTGATACTAGCAACACCACCATACATATCTCATTTAGAGAAGAATGATTCACTTTGATCTTATGTATATGAATGTCTTGTCTGTATGTCTGTACACTGAGGCAGGCAGTGCCTGCAGAGACCAGAAGACGGCATCAGATCCATCGGAAGTAGAATTTCAGATGGTTGTAAGCACTGTGGGCGCTGGGAAACAACTGAACCTGCATCCTCTGGAAGAGCAGCCAGTGCTCAGCACACACTGAGACATCTCTCCAGCCCCATGTCAACTCCTTCTATATGCACTTCTTACTCGCTATCATTAAGCCACCTACAAGGCCATCTGAATGCCATGCTTAGACTAAGATACAAAGCTGCAAGTGGCAGAGCCAGGAGTAGAACCCCGTGACTCTGAGCCTGGATTGTTTGTACTTCCTCTCGCACTCCTTGGAGGCCCAACCAAAGTTCTGTGCCTCTGGACACTGTAGATGCTCTGTGTGACAAGCGGTGCTGGTCACAGCGACTTATGGGTTGTCCTCTGTGTGGCTGCACACCTCACCCACTGGCAGGCTATCTAAGCTCTGGGTCTGAGAAGGGCTCATTTTGGAAGCCTCTGACTCCGGTCAGGCCTATCAAACTCCTGGCTTATGTGGTGATCAGGGGCCTCTTCCAGGAGTGATAGGTAACTGAGACACTGTGACTCTCCCTGGGCAGGCTGGGCTGTCATTAGCATTCAGAAGGCTGTAGGGTTTGCTGTTAAAAAGGCTATTTAAAAGCTTTAAGAAACAACTCACATGGCTCAGTGGGTAAGAGCATTGACTGCTCTTCCGAAGGCCCTGAGTTTAAAACCCACAACCACATGGTGGCTCACAACCACCCGTAATGAGATCTGATGCCCTCTTCTGGTGCATCTGAAGACAGCTACAATGTACTTATAATAATAATAATAATAATAATAATAATAATAATAATAATAAATCTTAAAAAAATGAAACAACTCACATTAGCACACACTCTGCTGAATGTCTCCCTGAGTTGAGGTTTCTGTGAATATGGAGCCGACAATTCCCCATACTTGTTGAGCAGCAAAAGGGGAACACTGGCATGGTGTTTTCCCTTGAGGGGCATGTCTAGGAGTCTGTGTTTAGCAATGTTAGCAATGCGGCTAAATATGAACCTGAGTGTGGACTGTATATAAAGGGCAGTATATTCTCTGTCTCTGTCTCTGTCTCTCTCTCTGTCTCTCTCTCTCTCTCTCTCTCTCTCTCTCTCTGTCTTTCTCTCTGTCTCGCTCCCTGTCTGTCTGTCTGTTCACCTGTGTGTCTGTCTTCCCCTGTCTCCTCACTTGTCTACTCTAGGTATGTGGAGTCCTCAAATCTCCCTCCCTCTCTCCTGTGGCGCTCTTCAGGGAAAGCTTCGATATGTAAACACAAGAGATCTGAGCATATGATCTCATTTAGGAATACAAGGTCCGTTTATCTCCTCTGCTGACTGGGAGGGTACTTTCAAGCATGGGGTTTCTGTGTGTGTAGTGCCTCCAGAGTCGAGTCTTGGCATGCTGCACCAGCTTAGTCTGTGCTGTGCCAAGCTCTGCACTTGATCCTGTGTCCTCTGACATGGGTACAAAGTGGCCTTGTGGGTAGAGTTCGGTTGTAAGAATTCTTCTGGGTGGCTGTAAACAGTGTCTACCCATTTCTCAGAAGGTCTCAATGACAAAACAAAGTTCCATTCATCTTAAGTTTACCTTGGGGAAACCAGTGAGTTTATCGGGCTTACTCACAGAGCATGGGTAAAGGGTTACTGGCAGAATTTTGAGTGACCCTAAGGCATCCCAATTCAACATTGACGGAGGATTCCCCCTTCCCTTAGCCTCCCATTAGTCTTCCCCAGGCACATCTCAAGTTCCTTTCTGGAACCCCAGGATATGCATAATTAGGGCCACAGTGCATTTGAATGTCAGGGAGCAGAGGCTAGACTATCAAGGGACTGCCCAGTGACCCTCCCCTCCCTTGTTCTATGAAGGAATATCAACAGTCACGGGCTTGGTAGTGATTGATGCTTGCAGGCAGGTCCAGCTGATCTGATGGCAATGGCAGCTGTTTTGCTTAGGGAATGGCCCACTACCTCTGTGACAAGCTCCAAGAGTCACTACTTGTTTGATGGTGATTAAGTGGATTTGGAGAGGTTTTCCAGGTCCAGATGCATGAAATATGGTAACAAATAACATCTGTTGTCATCAAAATGTGGCAAAGTACAAATCATGGATGACTTTCAGTAAATCCCAGAGCTGGCTTTTGGGGCACAGAGAGGAGACGGTTTCCTTGTGTGCCTAACGTATCTGCAATATTCCCCGTATATAGGGAGAACAGTAAAGGGTTCCCTGGAGCCTGGATCCAACGTAGTTGAGGCTCTTTTTGCTTAATGGCATCCCTGAGGCTTTATTGATTAGACTTGGAGAAGAGAATCAGTCATCATGCTGAATGATAAGGAAGGACAGACATTGCCGAGCCTTGAGTCTGTGTGATCCAGGGAGGGAATGCAGGACAACAGCCGAACTCAGGTCAGATCATGGGAATCGAGGCATAGCTTGCTTCCTTCCTTCTATCCTTCCTTCCTTCCTATCTTCCTTCCTTCCTTTCTTCCTTCCTATCTTCTTTCCTTCCTTCTATCCTTCCTTCCTTCCTCCCCCCTCTCTCTTCCTTTCTTTCTTCTTTCTTTCCTCTCTCCTCTTTTTTCTCCATTCCCTCCTACCATAACCTGTTGATTTAGTCCACAGATATTTAGACAGTACTCTACATATCTGATTTCATGCCAAGTGGCCAGAATGACACACAGAGAAGGTGTACTCCTTGCCTATATAAAGCTTCATGGGGGTGGGGGTGGGGTAAAGCCATGGATGGATGGCAGCCACCCATTCCTAGGGTGGGAGGTGCTGAGTGTTGGCAGATGGCCAGGCAGGTGGGAATGGGAGTGTCACTTGCAGCTGAGCAGACCCTTGTGTGTCAGTTTGGGGACACTTTCCTGAAGAAAGAATGTTTGAATTGAATGCCAAAAGATGTTTTGACTTTCAACTACAAAACCTTATGCAAACCTTATGCAAAGTATTAGGAGCTTCAAACAGAACAACTTGTGTGCATTAAGTGTGGACAATGGGAAACAGTGATGTTTACAGCTTGTATCTACATCAGCCCAGTGGAGACGCTTTCTTCCCTTTTCCATTTGAAAGGGCAACTTGCTCACCTTGTGTTGCTCACTGGGCTAGGGGAAGAGGTCTGTGAAATGATCTGTTTATGATGGATAAGGAATGGGACTACTCACCATTGCGTCCTTTCCCGCCTTTCACTTTGAACACATGGCAGGAAAAGGAAAAGAAAATACCACCCATTAATTTTTCTGGCTATGGGTCAGCTTGAGGCTGTGGACTGCTCTTACTGCCACTAGGATGTAGCTTCCAAAGAAGCAGAAGGAGGGCTAAGCTGGTGTCCAGCCCTCTGGAAGGCTGCTCAACTCTCAAGCTCTTTCTAGGGTTTCTCTTCCTGGGATAGTGAGCGCACAGAAGTCTATCAGAAATATGATGGACTGAGGCAGCATTTGGCAGGACACAATCAGAGAGGTGGACAGGGCTAGAGCTGGATGCTGGGAACCCCACTGAGCCCAGCAGTCAATGAGATGGAGTTATTCATATGGAGTAGGGGTGGTACTGGAGGAGGGGCCAGGATAGTGGGGCATCTCTCCAGTGACTTAGAAAAGCAGGTGCTTGCTATGAGGGAAGAAATTATTTTAGTATTTTAAGAACTGGTATTGCTAGAGCGGCACATACCAAGGAAATGACAACCCTGAAACGAACAGTTGGGAATTTATGAGCCATGTTTTGATTATTTAGAGCCCAATCAAAAATCTTTCTGTAGCTTCTGTTTGTGAACAGGAAAGATTTTAGCTGCAAGGCTTGGAGCCTTACAGATGTTGGGCTCTGAACAAGTGGGTTTCCAGTCATTCAACCGTAGCTTAAACCAGTTCTCAAGCTGTTTGATTTCAGAACCATTTTACACTCTTAAAATTAACAGTAGCCTAAAGGAAATGCTTTTCTAATATAGGTTATGGGCCAGTGAACTGCTGAGAGGGGAAAGGTGCTTGCTGTATAAGCTCAGAGAGTTGAGTTTGATCTCTAGGACTCACGCAAAGATAGAAGGAGAGAGCCAGCCCCACAGAATCATCCTCTGATGTCCATACACATGCCACGACATGTTTCTATGACCCCCACAGTCACAGAAACGCAACAACAGTAATAGATAAACTTTACAAAAAAAGGTAAGTTCCACCTATAAATGTTTTCCAGAATAGAAATTTAAGCTGAGAATGTTTCAAAACAGTTATTATTTATTTAATAATGACCATAATCAGCACAATTATATAACCAACATAAACAAGACTGTCCTATGCACAGGAGGCCAAAGAATTCTGGTCTCTCTGAGCTGCTGTAAGTCAGGTGCCACATAAACAACTCTGGCTTATTGCTCAGTTGTGAGGTTGGGAAGTTCAAGGTCAAGGCACTGACAGACCAAGGCTCTAGGGATGAGTTACATCCTGGTTCATGCACAGGTGTCTTCCTCATGTGTCCTCATGTGGTGACAGGGTGGAGGGATTTTCTAGGTTCCTTAAGCAGGGACATTAATGTTGTTCATGAGGGCTCTGCTCTCCTCTCATTGGACAAGGAGTTACAGGTTGGACATATGGGCTTGGCAGTGGGAAGGGAGTGAGGTACAGTTTTTAAAAAACAACTAAAAATCAATTTTATTGAGAAGAACAGCATTACCCAATGTTTTGATAAGTCTCTTTGGCACCTGGTGTGACATCGCAAAGCTGGAATGTCATATGTGTTGAGGACTTCAGTCAGCTGTGCTGAGCTGTTGTGGATGGAGTATATAAATCGTGCTCTTCACCACGGCACGGAAACAGAATGGAGACGCATTTTACAGCATCTTCAGATAACTGTAGACATTCTTATTTGATAATGCACCTGAAGTAGCCAAATCACAGATTTGAGAGACTGGTTGTGCTCTAGAACCCATTTCCTAGAGTGGGTAATATGCACTCTGATGCATCTAAGTCCTCCAGCCCTAGAGGCTGCAAAGATGGTTAAATGTTTAAGAACACTTGCTGCTCTTGCAGAGAACCCGAGTTCAGTCCCCCAGTTCCAAGCAGCCACGATAGGCAGCTCACAACTGCCCATAATTCTAGCCCAGGAGATTCAATGTCCTCTTCTGGCCTCTGACGGCACCTGCACATGTGTGCATGCATACATAGATACACATGGATAAAGAAAAAAGAAATCTCTAAAGTTCACTGGTCCATTTTGTACCCTGACTCTTGCATCTTTCATCCAGATACACGTTGGAAACACGATGTATTGGTTCTTTGGAAAAGTAGGTTCCTGAGTGACCTTCTGGGTGTGACTGTTCTGTCACACAGAACACTAATGCCCTGCACACACATCCTACCGGCAGGGCTGGGTATCTGGCAGTGTCTTCTATCCTCATGGTGGTGGGAGCAAGTTTTGAAAATTTCCATTTTTTCCCCTTTAAGAGTTTGAATTTTTTTATGTCTTTGAGGAAAAATATCAATTACTTACTTTGAAGTGACAAACCTTTGAAATATGCAGCCAAATTCCCAAGTTTTCTTTGCTGTTAGTTGTTCTTCCAACAGGATTCCGTGAAAAAGTAGCCAGTTCAGGTTGACACTCAAATAGTCATACAAGACATTTTGCCTTGAGATAACGTGAGCATACAGGAGAATGCTATGTGGGTCTGGGTGTATGTGCATGCTTGCTTGGTGGAGCAAACAGGAATAATTCACACTGGTTTGTGGGCTTGACTTCTTATTCCACACTGCCTAGGAAACTCACGGGGCAAATGGCTTTTTGTGGGGTTTAACTGAAGGCTTGCCTAGAGAACCTAAATGCTCAGACTGGCTCCCTGAACCTCTGACCACATTTTACTGCTGAGAGCGGAGCTCAGTGTCCCCTGGGCACATCTCCCAGGGTCCTCCCAGCTGCTGGGACCTGATTTCTGTTTACTGGGAATCAGTACTCTGACTCCACCATACCAGCTGTCCTCTTGTGTTTGTGCCCTCCCTTCCTTCCTGGACAGAACTTCCAGGCTTTTCTTGGCACAATTCTGTCTGTCCTTGCACTTCCTGTCCCCAACTGTTGGCAGATAGCTTGCTTTGATTTTATTGTCTCTGGCCTACAGGATCTGTCGTTTGGAACCAAATCCCCTGGAACCTCAGGGGCCACTTCTCTTGCCTCCTCCTTTTGCTCCCTCCTGCCGCATTTTCCTTGGTCTTTCCTGTCTGAACCCAAAGCTCAACACTGTCTGGCCAGCTCAGCTCAGGATGGCCCTTCATTCTGAGTTCTGATGCTCTCCCCAGAAATTCTTCTCAGTTTCTTCAGGTGTGACTTGTTCAAAGAGTTGCCCAAGGCCATGGTTCCCTCACCAGGGTCACCTGGGGGCTTGGAAATCAATCACATGGGTATTAAAGCAAGACTACATCTTGAACTCTCTGCCCCCCAACCCCACCCAGAGCCCATGTGTGCATTCTTCCTCCGTGGTAAGGGGTCTGTATGACTCTGGTTTGCTTCTTGCTTTTCTGATAGAGCTGGGTATTTGAGAATTCCCCTCGTCACTTAAGTGGTCAGGGTTTCAAGAGGTGCTGTGGGGGGGGGGTGTTCTTTAGAAAGTCTACATTTAAGTGTGTGTGTGTGTGTGTGTATGTGTGTGTGCGGTGTGTGTGGTGTGTGGTGTGTGTGTATGTGTGTATGTGTGTTTGTGTGTGTGTGTGGTGTGTGTGTGTGTGTGTGTGGCAGATCCTTGGACCTTGGTCTTTTGATGTTCTGCCAGTGGGGAATGAGATGTAAATGTGTCCTTTGCTGGTGCTGGGTAGAGAGGAATTTAGTAGAGACAACCTTTTTTTTCATTTATTGATTAAACTTAGCTTCTACATGCTTTCCAGCCAGACACAGAACTAGAGCACTTTTGCCCTCTGAATTGTATCTTTACTTATGGATTCAGGTGGTACACATTTTCCATTCATTCAAAATATGCAGGTTGAGCAACGACTTTCACTAGGTACCACGTGAGATGCTTTTGAGGACAAAAGGACATCAGATGGGCTGGCATTTGTTAGGACAGACTAGAAAGATCCATTGCAGTGAGATGTTCCCCGATGGGAACCCCAGGGTGGGCGGGACAGGGGGCCTTCATCTACAGTGCTCTGGAAAACATCTTCCACATAAACTGAGGGCAGCTTCTCAGGAAAGACCTGGAAAGTGCTAGATTTTTTGCAAAAGAGCACATGAGCATATTTCCTGGGGTGGCCCCGGGTGGGTGGGTAGTAAGATAGCTAAGGCTCTTGATTCTGTGTTGTGATAAAGACAAGAGAACAGTAGCCGAGTATCATGATAGCTCTCTGTGTCCCCTTAGGGTGGGATACATCAGATCTGTTCATACTCTACAGGCCCACACTTGTTGTGGGGTGGGGGGGGGGTGGGGGGGGTATGGATTCCCCATTGTATATAGTTGACTACAGGGCAACAGATGGGCACATGACCCCATCACAGGAAGGGCAATGCTAATGAGGAGCAGTCACATCGCTCCATAAATGCCCTCTGCCATCTGGTCCCTGCCATCTCCCTGACCCCCTATCCAACTGTCTCATTCCTCTCTGACCCTCTGACACCCCAGCTTTGATTCGGCCCCGGGACCTTTGAGCTCCGCTTTCTCTGCCTGCAGTGTCCAGTTCTTTGCTTCGTTCTGACCATCAAGCTCACCCTGTCCCACCCTTTCCCAGTACCTCTGTGTCATTTTGTGCACCTGTGACTCCTTGATCCATCTGCTCCCTTGCTGTCTTTCTCCAGCAAGAGACTATAAATTTCACGAGGGCAGGGGTTTGGTCTTGCTCATCTCCGAGTCTCATCTGACACAGACTGGTCTATAATAAATACATGTTGAGTGGAAGCTGTTAATCTTTCTAACAATAAAGTCAGTCCCAAGGAGGAGAGCATGTGCCAAGACAGCCTCTCTGGATGCTTCACTCACACCAAATATGAAGCAGTCACATGCACTCTTTGCAGACCCTGGATGAGAAGGTTGGCTTCCTCTGTAAGTCTTGCCGAGAGGGTGGAGGTACCTGGTGGAAACCTAACCAGTAAGGTCACAATACCTGGTAGGATTGAAAATCCAAAGGAAAGCAACATCTACATCCTTCAAGTCTCACGGGATGTGACTGCAGCCAGTGAGGCTGGCAGAAGGTACAGTGTATGACGGGGGAGGGGCAGTGGCCTGGGTGTAGAGGTCAGCTGGGGTTTTCCCATTCTGCCTTCTGTCTTCCTGCTTGGATCTGCGTTCAACTCCAAAATAGCAGATCAGTCAGCAGCTACTTTGGGTGAGAAGTGCAGAAAGCCCTGGCTTCCCGGCTTCCCCTGGAAGGCAGGAATCACTCCCCACCAGCACTTCTGGCTTTGGCTAAGGGCTGTTTGCAACCCAGATGGAAATGAACTCACGGTTTAAGTTAGAACCAGCGTGATTTTATATTTCTGAGTCCAGCCTCTTGCCCTGACTCCCCACTCAGCCCTGTGCTTAGTGTCCCCTGGGCCAGCACTAATGTCCCCTGGGCCAGCACTCCAGCCCTGCACTTTGCTCAGCCTTGGGGTGCTTCTGTCCTGTGTCTTTGATCAACTCAGACAGATGAGGCTCCTCTGGCTGTCACAGCTGGGACACAGCAAGCCTGCTTCTCTTGGGGCATGAGCAAGAGAAAAAAGATAGACAGAACATAAATTGTCTTCAGCACACACTGCCTTCTTTTCAGGGCTGCGGAGAGCTGGGAAACAGGCTCCAAACGATGCTGGGAGGATGATGCATTGGGGTCAATTCACTAGCATGTCCTGGAGCTGGCGGAGGAGAACGGCCACATGGAGTTCACAACGGCCTTGCTCAGGGCAGTGTAGCAACACCCCCTGGTCCCATGGCATGGTGATGCTGATGATCAGGAAGAGTTGCTCATCTGTACCCTAATTCCTGTTGAACCCAGGTTGACAAGCCATGCTGGCAGGGGTTGGGGTGGCAGGTGCCATGGGACAATAGTCACAGAAACTGTTAGTGTGGCATATTGGCTAACTGTAGCAGCATGTTCCTGCTGGCCAGGCGTTCTGCCTGGGTGGTGCCTATCTCTTTCAGCTGTCAAGTATCTTGACTGCTATTCCTGTGGGGAGGTCTCAGTTATGTGTAGGTCAATGGCTGAGCAGCCTGATCATAGCACTGTGGCCACTTGGACTAGAACGTGAGTGAGTTCAGTAGAAGAACAATAGAGGGAAGGGCTCCAAGCAGAGGGAACACCCCGAGCAGAGACCCATGAAAGCCTGGAGTATTCTGATGTGTCTTGGGATAGTTCTGTTAGGAAGAGACCTGGTTAGAGGATGAAGAGGGTAGCACTTTCCTCTGCACTGGTGACCAAGAGCAGTTGTGGGTATGCTGGTGCCTGCACAGAAGGCTTGTATCTGGGAACAGCCTAGAAAATCTGGTCCCTAAATGCTTGGGCCTCTCTGTGAAGTGGACAACGAGGCTGAGGCTACTCTGTTACATAGAAGCCTCTGCTATGCAGAGATAACTGTCTGTCTGCTGTCTGTCCTACCTTTAGCTCCTCTTCCTCTTCCTCTTTCTCTATCTCCGTCTCCCACTCTTCCTCTCCCTCTACCCCCCTCTCCTTCTCTTCCTCTCTCCCTTTCTTCCTCTCCCTTCCCCTCTCTCTTTTGCCTAAAGCTGCAAGATACAGAACTGCCCGTCATCTATAGACCCCTCTCTCTGGCTGTGCATTCAAACCCACAGGAAACCCTCTATGCTGAGGGCTGGCAAAATCTTTTGTTGAGTTGTCAGAGCCTGTGAAGACACTTCATAACTGAGACCTCCAAGTCACAACCCAGTTCACCATGGTGCAGACCTAGCCTGCTGAAACCACATCCTCTATGGTCCTGTCTCCCAATGTTCCAGGTTTTGTCCTCACTGGGACTGGGATAAATGTGGACCAGTTCTGGTAATCCAGGCTTACTGAATTGATTTGTCCAATCATTTATTGGCACGGCCTCTGAGCACGTAGGAATGAGCTTGGTGGTTTATTTAGAAAGGACATAGCATCAATTGATCTTAATCAGATGTACCTTCCTGCTGTCCTTCTGCCTGGGGCTCCGGGTGTCAGCTGCAGAGCCCTCATCTGTGTAGTTTCTGATTCTGCCCAGCGTCCATGGAGAATTCTGGCAGCCTCCCAAGTTGGAGGCCTGATGGGTGGGAGGTGGAGACCGATCCACCCTCAGCTTGGCTCGTGTGGGAAAGCTCTGCCCTGTCTGCTTAACTTATTGGGATTCACATAAGTATTTGTGACAGACATCACACGGCTCAACCCAATTTGGAAACTACTCTTTGAAAATTGCTTTTTATTATAGTTTTAAAGTTAGTGTGCATGTGGTGGATGAAGTGTTTGTGTTGGCGTGTGAGGAAGATGGATGCTTGTAGAGGTGGTGTGTGTGTGTGACTTGGATCTGCCTTTATCGCTCTCCACATTATTTTTGAGTCATGGTCTCTCACTGAACCTGGAGCCCACCGACTTGACTAGGCTGTCTGGCCAGTGAGCGCTAGGCGGTCACCTGTATTTGTTGCTCCAGATACGGTATGATTAAGGATTCAGCTTTTTATGTGTATAGTGGAAGTCAGAACTTAGAACCTCATGCTTACATAGCAAATGCTTTACTGGCTGATCTGCTATCCCTTCAGCCCTTGGAGAACACTCTTTGAGATGAGGGAGCTAAGACTGCTGACAGCTTGTCATCTGTAAACCTGGTCACATTTGGAGAAAAAGTGTCCTGGTTTGGCTATGCTGTGACTGTACCCTAAAGGTTTCCTGTGCTGGAGGTCAGGTTGTCAGGACAGCGGTTGAGGAGGTCCTTACTGCCTCCCGCCCCCTGCCCCATGCTTCTATATTCCTATCTGGCCATTTATCTTCTCTGTTTGCATGTATGCTGTCTCACGACCATGTGATAGGAGGAAGTACAGCCCAGGGTTCCTCACCAGAGCAGTATCATCCTTTTAGATTACATAGCCATCAAAACTGTGATCTTAGTAGTCTTCTTTAGAAGTGCCTCCCAACCCCACGTTTTCTGTTATGGTAACAAAAATGGACTAACACAGATAAATGGAGATAGCTGGCCCTCAACCAGCATTCACTGAAACCAGCTGTGAGCAGACCAGGGTGCCCAGCAGGAATGAATGCTTTCTCTGCCATCGTTGTCACTTGGCCAACAGTGTGCCCAGACTCCATCTTTTCCCTGCTGGCTTTGTGTCTGCCTACAGCCAGTTCCTAGTCAGCCCCACATATCTGCTGGGATGCTGCTGGCCAGGAAAGCCAGACTGCCATTCTGTGAGCACAGCTCCAGAAGTGGCCGTGTCTATTTCCTCCCTTCCTCCTCTTCCCTCTCCCTCCCATCCCCATTTCCTTCCTTCCTGCAATTGGAGGGCACACAATGTCCCTGTCCTTTTGGGTGGGCCACACCAAGCCTCAGGTTCTTTGCTACTGATACAGCCCCACAAAATTCTAAGCAGGTACAAAATATCACCAAGCGTTTGTAGGGAACAGTTGCTGGGAGGAAGCTCGTCTGGGCCTACAATTCTCTTTCTTTGCCCCACATGTAACCTGGTGAGAGCAGCAGGAATCCTGTAGGAAGGTGAGGGCCCAAGCTTCCTGTTGGTCTTACACATAGGAAGCCCATACCTGCTTGTAACATACAACACTGACACCCCCTCACCTCCTTACTCCAGGAGAGGCTCTGTTCCCAAGACACCTTGTTGCTTTTTGTCATCTTCCTTTTCTTTCTTTAAAAGCTTAGAATCTTGGTGAAAGAATGGATGAAAAGGAGCCTCTTCTTAATTGACTCAAGGCTAACACAGACACACACACACACACACACACACACACAGACACACACACACATATACCACATGCACACACAGACACACACACACATATACCACATGCACACACACACAGACACATACACACACACAGACACACACACAGACACAGACACACACACACACAGACACACAGACACACAGACACACACACAGACACACACACAGACACACACACACATACACACACAGACACACACACAGACACACACAGACACACAGACAAACACACACACACAAACACAGACACACACATACACACACACAGACACACACACAGACGCACAGACAAACACACACAGACACACGCACATACACACACAGACACACAGACAGACACACACACAGACACACAGACAAACACACACAGACACACACACATACACACACACAAACACACACACATATACCACATGCACACACACACACACAGACACACACAGACACACACAGACACACACAGACACACACACACACACACACACACACACACACTACCAGGTGCACTCAATCTGCAATTAGCTTTGTAATTAAAGTTTCTTCTCCCCACAGGAAAGCTGAACACTGGGTCAGTGTTCTCTCACTCAGAAGGAGAGTCTGGGGGGAGTGCTGGCATGGAAAAGGGTTAGTTAGCCTTTGGTGTAGAGTCTGAATTTTCTTCCTGTCTCCTCCTGGCCGGTAACTTGCAGATGCATCTTCCCTGGACCTTTGCACAATGGTGACTGCTGAGGTTTACTGGCCTGCCTTTCTCTTTGTTCCTCATTCCATAGTTAGGATGTTATCTGCCTCACAGTTCAGATACATTCTGGGGCATCACAGAGTCCTCCATCAGGATCCACCCATATACTTGCAGTCTCTGTCTTGCCCCCAGGCAGTGTTGACCAGAAAATCATTCCCTTGAGAGCCATTCAGAAGGTCCTTACTTTTGGGGACAATTTGAAGGGTTATAACAAAAGGTCATAGCCTGGTTTTGAGGCTTGGTTAGTCTTTCCAGGTTAGGTTATCTCTGGTCTTTGACCTTCTGTGTCTGTGAAATGCTACATTTTCTTTTCTAATTTTTTTCTTGCCCTCCAGGGTGTTTATGTACATGTGTGTGAATGTGCATATAGAGCTCAAAGGTCCATGCCAGGCTCTAGAGATAGCTCAGTGGTTAAGAGCACTTGATACTGTTCTAGGAGATCCAAGTTCAGTTCCCAGATACATGCTGTACAGCTTACAGCTCCCTACAACTCCAGCTTTAGGGGGCCTTATACCTTCTTCTGGCCTCTTGAGGCCTCTGCATGCACATGGTGCACATATATACACTCAAACACAAAAATAAATAAATAAATACATAATAAATCTTAAAAGAAAAGATTTACCATCATGAGAGCAAATAGGATGAGTGAGTTCTTGCCTCAAGCTGATAGTCCAGTTGGCAGTCAAGATAGTTTGACAACTTCTATAATCTGAGATTTGTTTTTGGTCTGCACCAAACACATTCTTTAATCTTTCTAATGGAGGTCCAAGGGTTCTTCTTGGTAGTTTGGAATACTGATGTCTTTCAGATGGTCACTGTGAGATGCAGAGGAATGCCACACTTTCAGAGTGCTTGGTATGACACAAGAATGTCGCTGCACCTTGGCGGGTGTTTACTGGGCTCCTTCCCTCTCCTACCCACTATCCTCTCTTCTAGTGGCATCTGCTTAGCACAGCCTTTTGTAACTCATCTTTTTGGCAACTGAGTTGAATATGGTCATCTTACGTTTAGGTTTTTCTCTAAATTAATCCAGACCCTAGACTGAAGCCAGGATGAGGTTATACATGGAACCATATTTTAATGAGCAGGGGTAGGGGTGGGGGTAAACCCAAGAACTGATACTGGAATCTGTGCCCTTGAACTGACCCAATGTAGTTATGCCGGGAAGACTGTGCTGTCTAGAGAGGGTAGCCAGTACACTCAAGTACCCCAAGGCTTTAAGCTATGTTAGGTTGCTTCTGCATTCCTGGATTTCTATAGATGGAGATCAGTCAGCATTACGGTTCAGAGAATGAGCTTGAATGTCTTTTATGTTTTTACATGTAACCTTGGGCTACAACTTATTCTGCTTCTGTTCCTATCACAAATTACTTGAGGCTTGCTTATTAGTAAGGAATAGAATTTTACCTGGATGATAGTTCTAGAGCCTGTGGAGCCCAAGAACATGAGCCACATCTGCTTGGAATTTTGTCAGGGTCTTCTTGCTGTACCATAGCATGTTAGAGGGTTTCTGGGCCGAAAAGATCAAGTGTGCTAGCTCAGGTCTCTTGTTATAAAGTCACTATTGCCACAACGTTTCGGGCTGCCACCTTCATGATTTCATTTCATTCTAATTATCTCCCAAATTCTTGCCTTGGAGATTTGGGATTAAGTTCATGGTACATGAACTTTGGGGGGCAAATTCAAACCATAGCAGGCTAAGTACTTCAGTTGACTCTCTGAACTAGGTTCTTCTCCAGTGAAACACGGGCCAGGTCTCGTGAAAATGCATTGCAATAGGAACACTGTATGTCTTTTCTACATATGTAGTTATGATTGTCAATATACATGGTAGATATGATCATATATGTTATAGAAATATTTGAAAAGGTTGCTTCCTCAAAATGGCCATATTGATATTTCTTTTTTGTTTCTCTACAGTAGTTGATGGAATACATATGAAACTCACTTGTAAAATGTCTCCATCCTTTCCTTTCTCCCTTCCCTATTCCCCTTCCCCCTTCCTCTTCATAATATTTGTTGTTTAACATATATGGTGTACTAGGTTCTGGGTAGGATGGGAGAATGTGAGGTCAGGTCAATGCCAAAGTCTCATGTAAAAAGAAAACACAGGGCACAAATCCCAAAACATGAGAACTAAATTCATTTGTTGTACAAAAGACATGTTGAAGTCATCATATCTAACTGAAGAAACCAAGGCTTAGAAGGAGAAAGGACTGGGACCCAGGTCTACCAGCTCACAGTAGCCTATTTGGTCACCTTTGCAGAATTGGGAGCTTCAAGGGCGAGGGAGAATCTTGCCCCAGTCAGTTAGGAAAAGCATCTGCAGAGTGAGCCTTGAACTGAATTTTGGAGAAGACTTGAGATTTTAGAAAGCAAACACGTAGGGTGGGAAAGGAATGCCTAGACCAGGGAAAAACTTGAGCAGAATCAGAACCAGGATGCCAAGTGGCTGTACAGCGGAGGGCAGGTGCTTAGCAACATCCAGAGTGTCTGTGACCTTGGGTGAATCTCTGGTACAATGGACTGCTTTTCATTGTCTGAAACTTTGACAAAATTTAATTATTTTTGTCAGTGAACTTGGGGTCTGGACACTAGGGCTTATGATGTGTTCTGCATAGGAAGAGGGAGTTATCCCACTAGGCACATGTAGCTAGATGAACCCCAAATACTTAAAGAAACGTGAACCAAGAGATCAATCAAGAACACGTCATGCTAAGTCATGGATATTAATTTTCATGCTTTGGGGCTGCCAGGCTGGAGCAAACATGTCTTTGGCCTCCTGGGAATGTTGAGTAGCAAGCCTTTATGTGCATGCAGTGTGATTTATATTAATTCTCTGCTCTATCCCTGCCCTCCTAACATGGTTCCTTTGCTGGGAGAGATATTAAGCACTTTCCATCTGTTTTGCATGGCTCTGTGGTCATCCTGAAGCCAGAATGTCTCTTTGACATCAGCATCTACCTGCATTGAGTGCTTTGCTTTCTTCTGGACATCTTAGAAAGTGCTGGGTGCTAGTGGGTGGACCTTCATGATGCAAAACAAGCTTCTCTTGGGTTTTGGTCTGTGTGCACCTGTGTGTGTGTGTGTGTGTGTGTGTGTGTGTGTGTGTGTGTGTTTGTATTCAGAGGCAAGTTTTGGGTGGGTTTTTTCTCAATTGCTCTTCATGTTGTTGTTTTGAGATAGACTCTAGCTGAACCTGGAGTTCACCAATTCCTGTGGGTTGGCTATCCAGTGAGCACCAGGGAGTCTCCTGCCTTTGCCTTCTCAGTGCTCAGTAAATTGTACAAAGGCAGTGGCTAAGCATGGTTTGAGGAAGGGTAGCTTGAGCGAGTAGAGCATGGAGCTTAGCTCCTCTGTGCCAGCATCCTCTGTCTGTCACACACACACACACACACACACACACACACACACACACAAGTGCTGTTGTCTTAGGAATGTGTCTCAGTATTTTGTGCTTTGTCTTTACAATTCAAACCAGAAGCCATGCCCCAGTTAGAATCGTTGCTGCTCTTGTGTACACATTTTTTTTCCTGTCAGGTGTGTGCCTCCATACCCCTGGTAGCTGACAGAAAGGTGAAGGCCGCTTGGTGGTCATTTGCTCTTTGTCCTCCTCAGGAGGACACTGGTGAGCGATGTGTAATATATATAAAGCCATATCATGCAGCCCCTGGTAGGAGAGACAGGGCATGAAAGGCAGGCCAGGCTTCCACACATTTCAATCACTGGGTAGGTAGGGCTAGAGAGAATTGTCGACCTTGTGCTCATACCCAGGCCATATCCTGAGCTGGTGATTAGGAACATGCCACTGAACTTCTCTGTGACTCAGTTTACCCATCTTTAAAACAGCAAAAACACATTAACTCCCTTGAATGATATCTTTTGAAGACTGAACTATTCAGGCAAACTATTCCATCAGTCTTGACACATGATCAACAATCAATCCATATTCCTTTAAAAGTCACTTCCTTCGTCCCTACAAGTCACTCAAAGGGTAAGCAAAGCATGCGCTTGGGTGACCCTTGTTTTGGACTAAGAAACAGAGGGTTAAACATTACCTAAATAAGGATGTCTTAAGAAAGAGTGGCTGGTCTTAGACCCCGTGTGACAGCAGTTTCTTTGCTACTGCCTAGAGGTGTCCAAACACTGCTTCCCAGGCCTGCTTTTAAGGAGGAGAGAAGGGATCCAGCCAGGTCTGCTGACTGAGAATGCATAGGTGGAATATGGGGTCTTGGGCTTGCAATGCTTTCCTGAGAACACCTCTGCCCAGGGAGTGCTGGGCTCTGTGGTCTTTACTGCTGGGCATGTGGCTCCCGTGTCATCCCAGGGTATGGGAGAAGGGCAAGGACTCCGGGATGAACAAACACCTTCATAGCCTGATGCCAAACAGACATGATCATTGTAGGCTAAATGGGAGCTTGTGAAAATTCAGGCAAAGAAAATGGTCACATTACTGCACTCCAGCTCTTTTCCAGGTCACTGGATCTCTTTCTGGATTAGATAACCTCATTACATATTATGGGCTCTGTGGAGGAAGTCTATTTAAACAGGGCTGAAATGTTCTTTGTTGAGACATTATGTTCAGGCTGGACATGGCTGACAAATAGTTGCCAAAGGCAGCTCGGGCCATTGCCAAGGGTACTTGGGCACAGTGTTGCCTAGCTATGTGTCTCACTGCTCGGTCACATGTCCTGTTCTCTAAAGGAGTACACAGCTTCCTGACCCCTCACCCTTCCTTTCAGTGGGAGCTGACCTCATATCTTAGAGGACGAACACCTTGGGGTCTTCCAGAAGCACAGACATCTGCCCTGGGCCAGTGCTCACTTTGAAGATTTGGATTAAGCATCACAATCACATATGCACTGTGCAGAGAGACCCCCTTGCTGCCTAACTGGCTTCCTGCTCCTACCATACAGAATAATGCCAGTTCTCTATAAACCCACCCCTCCGACCTACCTGAAAGTTGGTGGTAACCCAGAACCAGTCAGCATGGGTTCAAAACTCTAACCCTTGATAGCCAAAAGCTCTTGGGCAAATTACTAATTTGGCTTTATGCCTTGATTTTATCATGTGTAAAATGGAAATAAAGAGTCACCTCAGTAGGTGGCCATGAGGGTAAATATGATGTACAATTTGAGTCCCAGGGGAAGTACTAGGTGATTGTTGACTGCTTCTTTGTGTCTTCAGTGGATGGATAACTACTGACTATAGTGAGACTATTGTGAGCCCAAATACTGTGGCCCCATGTTAGTGTAGCACAGTGTAGAGCCAAGCTCATCTTCCCCAGTGTACTTACCTAAGCTGGGCCCTATCTGGAATGTCACAGGAAACAAAGTTGAGGTAACAAATAGAATTTGCTGAGAGGAACAGGGAGGAGTATGTGCTAGCTAGTTTTATGTTAGCTTGACACAAAGCATAGTCATTAGAGAGCAGCACCTCAGTTGAGAAAATGTCTCCATATATGATCTAGCTGTAGGCAAGACTACAGATGTAAGTGATTGAGTGACTTTGTTGTGCCATCCATGGGATGGTTGTCCTGGCTCTATAAGGTAGGTGAATAAGCCAAAAAGCAGCACTCAATGATCTCTGCATCACTTCTTGCCTCCAAATTCTAGCACTACTTGAGCTCTTGTCCTGATTTCCTCCAATAGTAAATGGTGACATGGTGACATGTACAACAGATAAACTTATCCTCAATTTGCATTTGGTCATGGTTTTTAATCACAACAATAGTAACCCAAAGAAAGAAATTGGTACCAGGAATGGGGTATTACTGTGATAGACTTGACCATGTTTTGGGGAGAATGGTGGCAAAACTTTGAAACTTTGGTCTGGAAAAGTCATTAAGTATTAAGAACTTAATGAGATGTTGTGCTGAAGTGTAGAAGATAAGAATTTTGAGAGCAGTGCAGACAAAGGCCTGGCTTTGTGAAGTTTCAGAAAGAAGCAAAGACTATACCAGGCCACAGAATTATTATAGTGTCTGGTCAACTGGAGCTACAGAGTCAGCTGTGACTAAGAAGAGACCAAGACCATTAAAGTGAAACCTCTGTGTTACTGGGATAATTGATACTAGCTAGTTCGAGTTGAGAAACTAGCAGTGATTAAGAAGAGACCAGCATTGCTGAGGTTAAATCTTCTGGGAAGTGTTTCCTAAGAATTAACACACAGAAGCTAAGGTTGTATCTCATGCTGGCAGCTGAACTTGGTAGTGTAAGAGACATCCAGGTGGTACTGGATTTGAAGGCATAAAGAGGTCTGGAAAGTGGCTGAGGCTTAGTTACCATGAGAGGTCAGGAGAGGCCGTTGGTGAATGTGCAGCCTCAGTTGTAGTTGAAGGTCCAGGATTAAAGTGGTCATGTAGAGAAGTTGAGGACTGGCACCATGAAGAGAGGCTATTAATGAAAGGACAGCTCAGTTGCAGCAGAAAATTCCAGCATTTTGGAGATGCTAAGACCTTAGAATGACCACTAAGAACAGCAGCAGCTGTGGAGTGAAGCCAACTGGAGCCTAGAAGACAAGTTCTGTGTGCTGCAGAGGGTAGAGCCAGAGAATTGACCCAAGCCCTTTGGAGGAGCCCAGCAGATCTTGAGTGGATTCCAGATATTTATACAGTTGGGTTTGTTAATTTTTTTTATCTGATTGTGACTGTGCCTTTGTTCTTTTCTCTTGAAGCAAGAAAATATTTAATTTGTTTTTGGTTTTATAGGAGCCCTCAGTTGAGAGACTGAATTTTACAAAAGATTTTTAGGTTTAAAATCAGACTGTAGATTTTTTAAATAGAAAATTTAAAGTGTTTGAATTTGCAAAAGCTGTGGGACTCTTTTGTTTATAAAATATTTTATATTGTGATGTTTGTACTGATGTGTGATCTTGGAGATGAATAAGAAAGAAAAGTTGTGGCTTCATGGTGATGTGTTTGTGTTTCATCTTAACAAGGGTTCAGGTTGTCCTTGTTAGATTTTTGTCAACTTAACATGAGGTACAGTTATCAGACAGGAGGGAGCCTCAATTTTAAAAATGCCTCCACAAGATAGGCTGCATGCAAATCTCTATGACAATTTCTTAATTAGTGATTGATGTAGGAGGGTCCAGCCCTTTGTGAGCAGTACGAATGCTGAGCAGCTGGCCCTGAGTTCTATAAGAAAACAGGCTTGCTGTTGAGGAACAATCTAGTAAGCAGTACGCCTTCATGGCCTCTCCTACCTCTAGGTTCCTGCCCTGTTTGAGTTCCTGCTCTGACTTCCTCTAATAATTAACAGCAATGTGGAAGTGTAAGTCAAATAAACCTTTTCCATCCCAATTTGCTTTTTGTCATGGTGCTCAGTATGGCAATAGTAACTCTAAGTAGGACAGGGTTGGAGCATCTTCTTAAGCTGAGTGGTCAGGGAAGCTCTGAGACTGCTCAGCTGAGATACGAAGCAGAAGCAGGGGTTGGTGAGGTGGATCATGGAGGAAGATCCTTGGCAGAGCCTCCACAGTGTGCAAGAGCTTGTTGTGCTCAAGAAACCAAAACAATGAAAGGCACATGGCCCTGGGAAGATGGCAGCATGTGGAGATGTGCTAAGGCTGCTGTAGGCTGCTGTGATGGAGGAAAGCAGGTGTAGGTGATGCAGGGCTAGCCAGGGAAGCTAAGAAGGGAGGCAATAGTGACCATCAGGGTTCAAAGGTTGTTTTCACTGTAGTATGATGGGTAGAGGGGGGTGATCATGGTTTGGTGAAGTGAACTACAAAGCTGTGGACTGTCCGTAGTGGACTTGATGTGCTTTGGGTCCTGTCTAATACTGTGCTATTTGAAACAGACATGATCCACAGAAAGGGCCTGTCTTTTCTAGCTGCTGTGACTTCCAGCCAGTCTCAGCTCCCTCATGTCTCTGCTCCCACAGGAAACAAGGCCCTGTCCTTGTGTTTTCCAGGCCAGGAAAAGTCCAAGCTACATTTCCCATCACACAGTCTCTCACATCCTGTGTGGCCTGCTCTGTTCCTGTCCCCCTTGGATTACCTCCCCTCCAGCTATTCCTTCCTTTTCCTGAGTACTTCCTATCTCTGTGGACCAGCTTCTCTCTAAATCAATTAATCTTCCCTGGCAGCTGCAGTCACCTCTTGCCCTGTTTTCTGATCCCCACTCGGCGTCTCTGCCTCTCTTGCCTACTTACCAGCAACTGGAATGTAGGTCAGGGTCACCCTGATTCTGCCCTGATGTTCTGTGGTCATTGTTGGTGGCAGAATGGATTTTCATTGTTCCAGGCATTTTTGGAAGGACATTCTGTCTGAGCAGATGGAAAAGGGACCTTGGTGCATGCCTGAGTGTTAAGGTCTTTCCCATTCTCCTGTGCTTAGAATGTGGGTCCTCTACAGGGCACTTTGAGAAACTCAAAGCTCTCTTTCCCTTGGGTAGATGAATTTGGCTTGCAGGCTCCTGGAGAACAAAGACCTTTAAAGAAATTCACAGGGAAGAGGAGAGAGAGAAAGGATGAATGAGAGGGACTTATTAACCAATAGCCTCATGAGGCTCTGGCCTACAGTAGCTTCCAGGGCACACTAGCTTTCTAATGTGATCTGAAAGAAAGACTGACTCCCGAAATCTCTTTTCCAGGTTGGGAGGTTGGGAGGTTGGGAGGTTGGGAGTTGGGAGGTTGGGAGGTTGGGAGGTTGGGAAGTTGGGAAGTTGGGAGGTTGGGAAGTTGGGAAGTTGGGATGGGAAGACACTGTCTCATCCAAAGACTATAAGAAGAGGGTCAAGATCAACTGGAAAGTTAGCTCTGAGATCCTTCCACAGAGGTATATATCTCAGCTGAGTGGTCTTGTTTTCTTTTAGTCTTCTACAGTTCAGTTTTTTGGTTGATTTTTCTATGAGTCTACTCCGTTATCCTCTGTCTTGTCAGACATTCGCCACCACTGCCCCTAGAAGTCAGTGAATCTCTGGGAAAGTGTTACTAGATGGCAGATGCTAGCACACAGACAGACAGGCATCTGGGTGAGTCCCTGTTCACCATTGATAAGAAGGTCTTCCATAATCAACTGAAGGTGATCATTGTCTTCTGCCACAGAATTTCATGACTAAGCAATGCCACACCTGGAAGCTGAGTGTGTTCAACCAATCAACAAAGACTTATCTGGATGGTGGAAGATGGAATGCAGGATGGGGTGAGGACTCCTGACCACAGCCTTCTTTTCACCTCTCTGTGCTGAGACTTCCATGAGGAACCTAGAGCTGTGTTTGCAAATCACCCATCAGTTCAAACAGGGCTGTACTTGCTCAAGGTCACTTGGGCCCTCGAGACTAGAGCAAGGGGCCACATGGTTATTAACTCAATGTGAATCAGAACCCAAACATCTAGTTCTTAGAATAGTCACACAGTGAGTATCCATCTGCCCTAGGCCTGTCACTAATCCAAGAGAAGGAAAGGGTGACAGGAATGTTTGCTGAAGGAGAAGAAACATGAATCCCATCTTTTCCTTTCAGCTAGACTCTGCCAGGAATGAGTCATGAACCAAGTGCACTATTGGGAGCCTCACTCCTTGAGGGGTCCTGCAGATAAATGAAGAGAAAATGTGTCAGGGTGAGTGTGAAGCCTGGCCTGGCCCTTGAGCAACAGTGGATGGTGGCCACAGGCTAGAAGTACAAAGAACACTTTCCCTGTAACTCCTAGATTGGAAGATGGTGGGTTGGTTGTCTCTAAATGTGGCTGTGTAACAAAAGACCCAGAGTCTCAGTGGTTTGTGAAGCAAAGGTTGATTCTGTCTTGGGTTGAGTGTTAGCTATGGTCCTCTTCCATGTAATTTCTCATTCCTGGACACGGTCGTTCTAAAGAGGCTGAGTCACGTGGCATAGTCACATCTAAAGCTTTTCTTCAGACCAGGTATACTTCCATGTTTGCCTATGGTCTTTTGGCCAAAATAGGTCACATGGCACAGTCTGACAGTGGGGTGGGTCTTTGTAAGTCAGGAGGTAATGATCATCTTTCTGTTATTGTAACAGATACTCTAGGAAAATAAACTTATAAAGAGAAAAGTCTTGTTTTGGATCATGCCTTCAGGTCATGGTCTTATGGCCCCATTGCTTGGGTACATGGCCCCATGGCAGGAGAGCCGGATGCAGGGGAAGTCTGTTCTCATAGCAGCTAGGAAGCAAAAAGAGAGAAAAGAGAAAGCAAGCCCAGGGTCCCAATATCTCCTTTCTTCTGTCGCTTCTTATCTCACGTTCCTTCCCGTAGTGAAGCAGGCTGGGGGCCAAACCTTTAATTTAGCACATGGGAGTGGGAGTTTGAGAAACATTCAGGGACCAAAGTATAATGTGATTTGAAGGGAAGGAGATGAAACAATGCTGAGCTCAGTGCCTGCGTTGCAGGGAAATGGGTGGGAGAAGGCCAAGAGAGTCCAGGGTGGTCGTTCCCACCCTCTTCTCCGCCCCCTTTCCTGGAACTGCAACTTTTGTGATTTGCAGTCCTGCTTTGACAGATGCAAAATCAAAACAGAAGCTCTTTGGGATAGCCAGTTTCTAAACAGTCCCACCTTCTCAGTGGAAATCAATGGCTGTCTACTTTAATGGAGGTGTTAGTGTTTCTCGTGCTATTGATTACTAATAAATCAAGAATTAGGAAATCAGTCTGCAGTCGGTGTCGCTGGAGATTCAGATCTGGGAGACTTGGAGAAGTGCTGTTGTCAACCTTTTTAACAGTGTCTGCGGCTCCTGGCTCAGCAGAAAGCGGCTCACAAATCACCTGCGAGCTTCCAGGTGGCCCGTGAACGCAATGTCTTTAAAGACCGTACGGGACATTCTGCACCAGGGAGCACTAAATGGCCCTGATGGCTTCTTGTTCTCTCACATATTTCAAAAGAAAACTAGTTGGGTAGAAACAGGAATTCGATAACAGAGACCTAGGTAGGAGCCAGGAATGCACACACGAGTTTGCATTCTTGTGTCCTTTGAAACTGGAAAAAAATGCAGAAAGGCAAGAGACAGGATCAAACATGCCCCTGTACCCTGTAGCCAACTCTGCAAAGGACAAGCCTGTTCCAGGTTAGGTGAGAGAAGTCTGAAGGATGGAGCAAGTTTGCAGAAGTCTGCCCATGAGAACCTCTCCCTTAAAGGAAGTTGTTCAAGTTTCTCCATTTCCTTCCACAGTTTATCTAGAAGGATTTCTAACTTGCCTAGAAGTTGGAAGAGCCATGTAATGACGTCTTTGTGGTCCCTGCCCTGCTGACATTGTTAACATTTTAGCACATTTGTCTCATCTTTATCTCTGTGTGCATGCCAATTACCTCCAAGAATCAATTGGGAATTATTGACACTGCCGTAAACTCTTCTTCATGGGCCACCTTTGAGCAATGACATTCCTCCACAGGATCACTGTATGCTTACCACAGAACCACTGTGTACTTAACACTGAAAATGACTACCACAGCCAACCATCATCTGTAGACTTCATTATCCCTTGCCCACTGGTTCCACTGATTTTCTTTATAGCAGGGGCAAAATCTTGCTGCTATTTCATCTCATGAGAAAAGCTGTTTTGGAACACAAAACCACGATCATTCTCTTATTCATTGTCTAAATCTTGCCTACAACATCATGCTCATGGATAAAATGAGACAGCATCTTGCTGTATGGAGGATAGCTTTGGCTGTCTTGGAACCCACTGTGTAGACAAGATTAGCTTCAAACTCAAAACAATTCACCTGCCCCTGCCTAACAAGTGCTGGAACTAAAGGTGTGCACCACCACACCTGGCTATGAATAAAGTTTTGAAACACTGCCATGCTCACTCATTTATGCCTTTTCTGTGGCCACATACATACATAGTTACAGATATGTATAGTTATGGGAGAGATGTCTCACAAAGCTTAAAATATTTACTATTTGATCTTTCACGGAAAAGTTATCCAACTCCTGTATTTGCCCTGTATAATCTCAGGGGCTCAATCAAGATTCACTTTGCATAGCTTCAGACTCTCTAAGGTGCATAAATGATCCTTACCGTATAAGTGTTCTTTGTACACCAACACCAGCAGTCTCCCGGACATGTTATTCCAAGACTTCAGGCTCTATCCACATTTCACATTAGACCCCAGTAAGCTCCTAGCTTTATGTGTCTTTATTCCTTGTTCCCCAAGACCCCCTACCCTGTCTTGCAAATAGCACCTCCAGAAAACCTTTTGCATCTTTCCCACTTTCCTTCCTGGAACCTTTTACCTACCATTGAGTTTCCAAGCTCCTGAGACCCTCTGGACCTTCTAAGGAACAAGCACTTGGCCCGTGAGCGCACTGGCTTTGTTTCTGCTGGTCTCCCCACATCTGTGGAAATTGAAGGACATGCATACTCATCTGTCTCCTTTGCATTATACATAAGGTCCTGAAGTGCTACTCACCTTCATTGAATGAATGGCTGGATCTCTTGGTAGTTGAAGGGCTTCTCCCCTCTTCTCAGGTCTGGCTGGTGTGGTGTCTAGCCTTCTCTCCCTCTTGCCATTTCCCCTCTCAGTGCCTGCTATTGTGGTACGGGCCCTCATGCTTTCATGTGGCATTAGATCAACATAGTGCAGGGACTAATTCAAAGGCTGGAGGGAGGATGACTGAGGCCAGAGCTCAGCAATATCTTCTCCCTCTGCTTTTCTTTCCATCGAGTTCTCCAGCAGTCTAGTCTGGCGGCCATCACTGGTGGCTGATTAGAAGTAGGCAGGGTCAGCCACCACTGCCTGGCAGATAGTACTGTAGAAAGGTGGCAGAGTGGGCACTTGGTGTGCCTCCCCCCATCTCGTCCTTTGTTATCACGGGGACCTGCAAGGGGGACTTTGTCCCCTTGGCCCAGGTGAGGAAACTGAAGCACCTACTGGTGGTCTCGTGGTTAGGAAGTGTCACCTCCGTGACAGACCAGAATCTGTGAGAGCAAAGTACCATGATGTCTCTTGGAACAGGGGACCTGGATTTTCCCTCTGTGGGAATGCGTGCGTTGTCCTGTACAGTGTGGTAGTAGTTCTGTGTCAGGGTCCACATCAGGGCTGTCCAAAGAAGCCAAGGTTCTTCTTCAACAAAAGGGAATGTCTCATCTGTAGTGGTTAGCTCAAATCTGGTAGACACATGCCGCTTATGAACCCTCAGACGGTGGCTGATCCAACTTTTTAATTTAATTAACTCCTTTAACTTAGTAGTTACACATGGCTAGTGCCTACGAGCAGTGGGCAGCCTGAAGCAGATACAGCTGAGCTCATTCTGGATAAGTGCTGTCTGGGCTGGGCCAGGACACTTTGCATAGAAAAACTGGCATCCAATTTCCAACAACCTGACTAGCAACCAGTTTGTTCTGGACTCAGGGCTCTTGCGATACTCTGCTAAGCAGTGGCAACTTTTGGGCTTGCATTTAGGCACTGCCTCTTGCAGCCCTAGAGCAAGGCAGAGGGTGCATAGAGGGCCACAGGGAAGAATAGGAAACTCAGAAGAAAAAGGTGTGCGGGCGGTAGAGCTGTGGGAGTTTGCTTTAGCTCCACGCTTCCGGCCTCCTTAGACCGCCTTCTGTGGATGTAGGGTGGGTTCCAGGGCTGTCCTCGGATTTCCAGTGCTAGTTCACAGGAAAATGCCTGTTTACCCAGGAGCTGGGTGGAGAGTCAACCAGTTCACTAGAGGCAGTGAGGAGTGGCCACAAAGCTGGAATTTGGGGTTGCACATTTTGGGGTGAAAGCTTACAGGCTCAGTGGCCTTGGACAAGCCCCTCCCTCTGTGTTCAAGTTTCTCCAGCTGTAACATTGGATTAACAGTGTGACACTGTAACCCCAAGGGGCTGCTACAGGAGGTGAGCCAGTACAGGCGGTAGGCTTGGGCCTTCATCAGCTCTGGAACCTGGGACTTCCTTCTTGGCTTTCAGGTCATTGGCAGCAGCCATGGTGGCCAGGATATCTCATGTGTCATGAGTGGCACTGCCTTGGCTCCCCCTAAAATCCTCTTTACAGTTTCTGCCTTTCAGAACTCAAAATACTTTTGGGAGCTTTGCATAAAAAAAAAAAGTTAGCTCCCAAATCCTGGGAAAGGATGTCTGCTTTCTCATCTCATCTCCCTCTCTCTAGATATTTATAGGCCTGGATAGAAAAGAGTGGCTTTGAGTTCTCAGAATAGTTTCCACAAAAGTGTGGTGTTAGGGAGGCCCGGCCGGGTGGAGGGGTGTTAGACTTGGCCTGGGAGGCCTGGGTTTGTGTCCTTTTAGGCTCTAACCTCAACCTCACACTAGGAATGATCTCCCTCACCCAGGCCCCCACCCCGCCACAGTTTCTTTCCTTGTGGAAGATACACAATGTCAGATGCTGTGGCTTTGTGCCTGCAGAGAGCTGTGTTAAGGTTAATGCCAGCTCCATCTGAGCGTTCAGATCTCTCTGCAGCTCCAGTGTCAGGCGCACAAGTTGGGAACTACTTGGGGCCTTTCCCATGGTGGCTGGAAGCAGCTTTGGGGTAGCTGTGAGGAGGCAGCAGGGCTGGCTTCCCAGCTCCCGCCTGGGCTTCTGCCAAGGGGGCCTTATTTAGACAAATGCAGCAATGCTTCTGGGGGAAGAGACTGCAGGCTGAGCTGAAGAGGCTGAGCATCAACAAAGTCAGGGGCGGCTGAGTCCCCAGATGCAGGGTGGTACAGAGTAAAGAGCGAATTTGAACCAGGCAACATGAACCCAGGCATTTAATAGGGCAGTCTTGTTTGTAGCTGAAGCTGAGGCCCCAATAACAGGGGAATCTCTCTCATGGAGAGAGGCTCTTACAGGAAACCCGGAAGTCCTGCCTTCTCCCTTCAGATCTGTGTAGCACTCAGTTTCTACACACAGCCTCAGATGGGCTCACATTTACTCTGCCACTTTCTTGCACAAGACTGGGGAAAAATGGCTTCAGTCAGGCTGCAGATGCCCAACACCAAAATAAGGATTAAAATGTGTACTTATGTTTAGATGGATTTAAGTGGATCTTTTCCCCCCTGTGGCATTTTATGATAAGTGAACACTGTGTCCTCTCCAGACTCACTCTGTTTCTTGCAGAAGCCCTCATGGGACCACCTCCAGAACTCTGAAGTGGACTGTGGCGTATGCCACAGGGTTGGCTTTAGTGAGGGGCAGAGCCTGGCTTAGTGCTCTTAACAATAGTGAGTGTTTCGTGAATAAGACCCAAAGCCCCAGTTTTGTGTACTGGACGGTCAGGGGTCTAAGGTTGAGGTGCGGATCAACTGGATCCTTCTATACGGATTTCATGGGATTTTTCACCCTGTTACTTCAGCTGACTGGAATATTTTTAGAACAGGTTAAATTAAAGGAGTGCTCAAGGGAAGGCCCTAATACAGTGGGACTGGGGAACCCCTGACAGACAGACATGCATGGAGAAAAGATGAGGGAAGACAATGGAAAGAGATATAATCCACAAGTGTGGGCAGGGTGATGGATCCTTCTGGCAGAGCCCTCAGGTTCCTCAGGCCCCACCCCCTACCCCCTTGCTGGCACAGTCGGTTAGGGTTTATAGCTTTCAGAACTGTGAGACAATAAGTTCCCATTGTTTAAGACACACTTTCTGTGATTCTTTGCTAGGGTAACATTAACAAGTGAGATGTAGATATTGGTCCTATAATCTGCCTTGAGTTTGAGGCAAACCTAGGCTATGTAGTAAGTTCAAGACCAGTCTGGGCTGCAGTGTGAGACCCTGTCACAAATAAACAGTCAAACAAAACACAAAGAAAGAAAAAGTAGGGAGAGAGAGAAAGGAAAGAAAGAAGGAAGGAAAGAAAAAGAGAGAGAGAAGGAAAGAAAGAAAGAAAGAAACAAGCAAGAAAAGGAAAGGAAAGGAGAGGAGAGAAGAGAAAAGAAGAGAAGAGAAGAGAAAAAGAAGGGGTTACAGTATATTCATGGAGGCACTTAGTTGGCCTGGCCAGAGCTTGCTCCATAGTCATTCACTGTGGGGCACTGGGCAGGTCCTTTGCCTCTAGGGTGTGGCTTTCCTCTGCAACACTGAGGTCCTCTCATAGATTCCCTCTTATGCATGTGTCAGGAGGTGGAAAGGCGGGCAGTACCGTGTGTTTGTCTCTTTCCCAGAATCCTGTTCTCACCTCCCCTTTCTCCATAGCCTGCTGCTCTCTAGTTGGCTCTGTCCACCAGTGCCTCTCCCTTGCTGCTTGGAAATTTCCAGAGGCAGCACCACACCCACGACCTCTGGAAAGCTTTAGGGAAGGGATTTTTTTTTCTTTTTTTGCATAGTTCTGTGAGAGAGCTGGACCAGAAAGGCTTTCCTAGGGCGGTGTACTTTGGGGGCTGAATCAATGAAAACCCCACTTTTACCAGACATTGGACTCTTTTCTGGCCCCACCAGACATCCATATTAGCTTTCTTATTTATTCCTAGCTGTAGGGATAAATAGTTCTATGAGGTCAGATTTATACCCAGTTTTTAGAATGGATAACTGAGTATCATAAGGCACACATAACTTGCCCCTGGGTAACCACTTATCATTGGCTCTGCAGGACTCTGATCAGAATTGTATCATTTCCTACCACTTTCTTTGCCTTCAGCGTGATGCTTCATTTTGGGGGGTGGGGTGGGGAGGGTGACTTTTCTGTTGTAGAATTATGAGTTGGCTGGATGGGGCTGTGGGAGGAGGAGAGAGACTCTTTTTGGAGCTGCTGAAGAAGAGTTGGCTGTTCCTGCTCTGGGACCCTTTTTCCCATTCCTCCCGCCCTTCCCTCCTCGCCTCTCTGGAAAAGGTGCCCAGGACTAGGAGGCTGCGCTTCTCCATGGATTTTTAATAAAGATGATGAATGAACCAAGAACTGATAAGCAAAGGCAAATGGTCTTTGGGTTATGTATTATTCTAGTCAAATGTATTTTCCACTGTAAGCTTTAAGTCACTTTTTCGTTAAAAGGCCATCACCGAAGGAAAGGTTAAATAAAATGAGTTTTCCATGGCAGGCGTGCCCACCAAGCGGCTTTTGTCAGGTGAGACCTTGGCCAGTTTAGCTGCGGACTTTACTCAACTTGCAAATGGAGGACTTGTGACACATTATGCCAATCCCACCTTGTTCTTGGTGGGAAGGACAGAGAGCCATTTGGGGAAAGCATGGTGGGGAAGCAGGGAGGTGGGGTGGGTGCATAGCCTGCCTGCAATTGCTGCTGCTGGGCTTAACGTGTTGTGAGCTGGCCGGTTTCCTACACAGCAGCACCTGCCATGGAGCCTGGACACAAGGCCACTCAGAGCTGGGTGGACAGAGTGTGACCAGAAACTCCCTGTGGGTTCTGATAAAGGATTCTCCCATAGGCAAGGTTCAGAGAACCTGGGCCTCCTGTTCTCAGGGAGGCCTGTCTATCTCTAGCCTCTGAGCTGTTTCGTCCTAGTTGGTGAGTTAAGTGGCATAGCCCTCTTGAGGCCTCTGATGTGGAAGGGGCACAGAATTGTAATAATTCTTGCATGTTATGAATGTATTCCTGAAAGCTGCTTCCAACTAGTAATTTCCATGTTTTGGAAGTCTATGCCATCCCATACAGCTCTCTCCATGCATTAAACCTGGAGATGGACACTTGGTGTTAGGATTTGTTCTGGGGGATGGGAACACAGTAGCCTTGCCATTGCCCCTGCTATTGTGAAGCCTCATCCCCACGGAGAACAGAAGCTGACAGTTACAGCTTGAGGCATAGAACAGATGGAGAAATGAGGCCCCACGCTGTATGTATGTATGTATGTATGTATGTATGTATGTATGTATGTATGCATGCATGCATGCATATATATATATATCAGAAGCAGAGGCAACTAGGTGAGAGAAGGAAGGGTTAGTTAGAGAAGGCCTTGTGGAAGTGATGAGGACTGATCTTTCAAAGCTGCATAGATTTTTCCAGGCAAGGGCCATGTCTAAGCTGGCATGCAAGAGAACCTGATGGGCATAGCCAGGCTGCGTTCCTAGTGTTCACTGTTTCTCATCTCTTTCACTCTCCTCCTGAGCCTCTGTAAGGCTGAGGGGGCTCAGGGAAGCTCATGCCCAGGCAGGCCTGAGCTTTCAGGCCCTGTCTTGAAACCTCTCTGACAAGGGTGAAGAATTCTATAGATTCCAAAGTGAGCTTGTCAGTGCCTTTGACGGTGGGGTCATGATGTGAGCTGCAGGGGCTTCCTCCTGGAGGATGTAATTCTCCCCTGAGCCTGGTGCTGAGCCTGTGAATCAGTAGACAGGTGGGACTGTTTCCGACCTTGAGCCTGTAATCTTGAGCCAGGGTGGCTGGATAAACCCAGCTCCTGCTTAGCCTAGCTGTGTTCAGGCCCAGACTGCTGAAGCTGCTGGCCAGGAAACACTGAGGCTACGTGAAATTTTCCATCTCCAAAGTCTGGCGAGAAGAGTGTTGAGGCTAAATGACTCCAACCAAGAACAAGCCTCGGCCTGCCCAGGGCATACCTGACCCCACCCTGGAGGTGATGGTGTTCCCTCCGAAGAGCCCTCACACCCTACCTGACTCTAAGGATGTGCATGATGCTCATAGCTGCTTGCCAACAGGCACTGAACAGCATTACCGAGCCATTTTCCCTCATTTGTTTTACTCTAGAAAAAAAGTAAATTTCTACTGCATCCATGACAAGGCGCGTCTCTATTTTTAATATGCTGCCACTTGTAAGACTCATCATTGATTTAATAATACTCTTCGGAGGTGATTTACAAAAACACCATGTTGAAAGTTCACACTGATTGTAGGATACATCACCAGCTTTTGTCTGGGAAGCATCGTGATGCATGGATGCAGTGAGCATCTGCAAGCCGGGATGGGTGTGTGTTTTCTAGACACATGGCAAAAAGTGGGTGTCAGTGTAGGGAGCCTGGCTCAGAAGTGGTGATGTGGGTTGGTCTACACCATCCATCCCCTGACTCCGGTCCACATCCACCCACCTTCTACCTTTGGTCCACATTCCTCTTCTCCCCGCCTCTGATCCATATCTATCCTACCTCTGCTTCTGGTCCACATGTATCCCTCAGTCTCAGTTACCTTCTCTCTCCTTCATGCCATCACACTTAGGGACATTTCAGGTGAGTGTACAGGGCCAACTGTCATCAGCACATGTCTATGGTAGATGAGTAGTCACTAACTAGAGCCAGACATCTGATGTGAATGTGACCCTGTGTTGTGCTTGGAACTGAAGGATGGGAGCCACCATCCATTTGTCCTCAGACAGTTACTGTTGCTCTGGGTCCTGCATCCCCCATCCCTGTAGTATAGACACAAAGTAACAGAGATAGTAGTTACTATAGTATTGCTTAGCATGTGCAATACCTTGCTCGGTGTCTCACAAATACTGACTGGTATAATCTCAATACCACTGTTGGATGTAGATACTGTTAACCTTCATTTTTTTCTAGGTAAACAGACAGAGGCACAGAGCAGTAAAGTAATTTTCTCAAAGACACAGAGCTGGTAAGTGGCAGAGACAAACATGGAATCTAATCTCTGCTTATACACTCTGTGCTTAGGAGAAATAATTACTACACGTAAGATAACTCAAGGTAACCCTTTGAAGAATTTGCATTCTTTAAATCTAATATAGAACTGCCAAAACAAAACAGGTGGTATCTTTCTGGGTGGAGGGATGTGTGGGTTCAGAGGCACTCCTTGTTAGCAGGGACATGGAGGCATGCTGCTGGCATGTTAGTGTCTTTCTGAAATTTCTGGAAACAGCCTGCAAACAGCTGGGCTGAACAGTCTCCAAGGGCTGCCACTGCTGGGGTCCTGACATCTGGGAGAGACACACAACCTGGCATGCTTCAGAGTCCTATGGCCTCCTGCAGAGTAGTGACACGGTGTCGCTTCAGTCTGATACTCTTGAAACATGTGCTCAGCAGTTGTTGAGGTTGGAGAGAAGTGTATTTGCTATTAATACAAGTCAAGCAGTGTTTTCTTTATGTTGTTTAAGCTGTAAAATGCGCCAGCTGTAACATCTGGGGTGATTCAGCTTTCATGCACGCATATCTGTCATTCATAACTGCTGGCATTAGCAGCCCATTAGCCTGAGATAATGGAGGGGACACCAATGCCCCATGAAGGGTTTGTTCTTTACAGATAAGCATGTGTTCCACTGCTTCTTGGTCTTCGAGATGCCACCCAGTTGTCACTGTTAAGTACAAGCTGCTGACCATGGATGTCATGCAGTATTGGTGACATAGTCTACACTCATTTGGCAAAACTTCTACCCACAAACTGAGGTTAAAAAGAATATTCAACTGAGGTAGAGTTGGAGTCAGTGAGAAGCTCACATTTTCTATTTCAAAGCTTTTACTCCCAAATGCCATCTTGTATAGAAGTGAGAGGGATAGCAGATGTGGGGTTGGCTACATACAGGGTGCAGCATGCATAGTGCACAAGTCTAGTGTAACCACAATGCGAGTGGCGTCATCCCAGTCTTTAGATGGCTCCTCTCCTCTCCTCTCCTCTCCTCTCCTCTCCTCTCCTCTCCTCTCCTCTCCTCTCCTCTCCTCTCCTCTCCTCTCCTCCCCTCCCCTCCCCTCCCCTCCCCTCCCCTCCCCTCCCCTCCCCTCCCCTCCCCTCTCCTGTCCTTCTTTCCTTCTTCCCTTCCTTCCCTTCCTTCCCTTCCTCCCTTTCTTTTTTTGAGGCAAGATCTCATGTAGCCCAGGCTGTCCTCAGACATACTATGTAGCCAAGATTGACCTTCACCTTCTAAGTTTCTTGTCTCCACTTCCTGAGTGCTAGAGGTTGAGTCCAGTGCTATGTGCATAGGCTAGCACTCTGCCAACTGAGATAAACCCCTAGTCCTCTCTGGCTTTAACAAGAAAACCAAACACTGGAGTTTGCCCTTCTGTACTGACAGCTTTACTTTATCCATTAACTTGGCACTGATGCTCTGTTGATTCCTGGCATTGACCTGAGTCTGATTGAGGTGATAGAGCTGTGAAGAGAAGAAGGACTACAAACCAGATTAGCTTTCAGATATTCTGCACTGCATTCTCTCAGGATGAATTGTCCTCTGTCCTGTTAGGTGCAGGGGACCTTTGGAAAAGAGTCCCAGAGGAGGGAGGTCCTGCCAGGAAGAGACGTGTTTGCAGGCAGGCTCTTCTCTCTGGCCATGGGACTGTGAGGAGACTGTGGCAGAGGAAGGCATCTCTGTGGAGGAAAGCTTGCCTATTTCCTTATTGCTCTGGAAATTGCATTAAGGAAATGAGGTAAGCCTGGCAGGATGTGCACTGGGTGGGCGTATCAGTTTCCAAGGACTTCCTTGGAAATAAAGTACTCAAGAGTGGGTGGCTTAAGACAACAGGAATTTATTCTTTGAAGTGTGGAGGCGAGAAGTTTGAAGTCAAGGTGCCAGTGAGACTGGGGTCCTATTAAAGGCAACAGGGAAGAAATCTTTCTTGCTTCTTTTTGGTGTCTGGTGGGAACATTTGACATTCTTATAGATGTGACACCGTGGTCTCCATCGGTATCTTCTGATGCTGCCTGTATGCACATCTGATTCTCTGTTTTCTCATGAATACATAGTCATAGGAACAGGGCCAACTTTAGTCCAGAAGAATGTAACTAATGACATCTCTTCTGATGGGTCAAATCTGCAGATAAGGGTACAAGTTCTGGGTAGACATGAATTTAGAGGGATGCTATTTAACCCAGAACAGTAATCCACATGGGTTCTTAGTTCACTAACCACCCCCACTTTGATATTCCTAAGAGATGTCCTGAGAGTCACTACCAGTCTATCATCTAGAACTGACTTTTCTCTTTCCTTTGAACACTGGAGCCGCAAGACATTGGAACCAACTTCTTGACTTCTGTCTTGTTTGACTTAACTCATCAAAGCCTGCTGAAATGTATCTATGGATGCCCTTGTTCTATATCTGTTGCTGTGATAAACATCACTACCAAAAACAAACTAGGGAAGGAAAGTGTTTATTTCAGTTTACACTTCCTGATCCATCATCGAGGGAAATCGGGGCAGTAGCTTGAACAGGAGAAGAAGCTGAAACCATAGAGGAATTCTGCTTACTGGCTTGCTCTCTGGATCACCCGCTTCCTTATACAGCACAGTCCTACCTGTGCAGGGAATGGTACTTCCCACAGTGGACTGTGCCCTCCTATACTGTTGTCAATCAAGGCATTCTCTAACAGACATGGCCACGGGCCAATGTGATCTCAGCCGTTCCTCAGTTGCAGTTCCCTCTTCCTAAGCAGCTCTAGGTCACTCAAGCACAGTGGCTTCAGCCTGACAGGCGATGTGTCACATGGTCTCCTTACTTCCTCTTTGGCCACTTTAACTCATTTACTCATTTAGCAGATAGTCTTACTAGTATTCACTGTGCTGCACATATTCTGTCCCCAGGACACTGTGTGTGAATGGGAGTGACAATGGAGCTTTTGTGTTAATGTCTGTCACAGACTAAGGAAATAGACACAGGGCTGTGCAGTACAGCACCGTATAGTCAGTGCTGTGAAGGACAGAATGAGCCAGGGGATCTGGGGAATGGAGGGCGGTTTTTACCATGACCATGACAGTTCAGTGCTTGGAAGCAAAGGAGAGACTGGGTCAGGGTTGTCACAGTCCAGCTGTCAGCTCCACACACAGCCCAGGAGAGAGCAATCTTCCCTGTTCTATAGGGAACCGTGGCAGCCTTTAGAGTCCTAGACACCTTCATCTTTAGCTGGGATGAATACTTCTCTAGGGTTCACCTGAGCTTTGTGGACCAGGGAAAATCTAAAACCTGTCTGGGAATACAGTGGGTGCTGCATTAATGCTTGCATATGCCTGGGGTAATGGAAACAGACTAGCTCCAACAGGGTAGAGTACCCAGAAGGAGTGGATTCTAACCCAGACCAGCACCAAAAATGCCTTCTCTGCTCTGTCCACCTTCTGTGTAGGACTTGAAGGCCTCTTATGGAAGAGCTGGGGACATCTTGTCAAATATATCCAGAGCTACAGAAGCTGCCACTGAATGTCAGAGCTAGGCACTCAACTCCATTTGCTAGAAATTGTAGAGAGCAGGTGGTTCCTTTGCAGAGAATGACCAGATCGGTTTCCCCATCTGAACAGAAGAGGTTGGCAGGTCAGCATGCATTGGCAAGCAGAGCCCAGAGATGCTTTGGTCACAGCAACTCTCTCTTGACATTGCTTGCAGTTATATGCACATGGAGACCTGCCTGCTCCTGGGTTATATAATTGAGGTCTGCAGTGGGGATAAAGCTGGTAGAAAACCATTTCCCGGCAATTGTTTACACTGCATCCCAATGTGTTCTTGAGTTAAAACTTAACTCAACCCAGTGGGAGGGCCTGGGTCTTGAGCATCTTGGCTAGCATGAACGATGGTGTCTGTCAGAGTACAGTCATATCTGTCCCTGGAATGACACCAGCAACCCGTACTCTTTCAAGGACACCAAGCATGTCTTACCACCCAGAAGCCCTGTTTTGGCTCTCTATGCCTCCAGATTTCTTAGCCTGTGTGGGTCTTGATCTTCACTTCTTACAATGGTAATAATGATGCATACACTGTTGGGCTATTGATAGGATTCAATGAGCCCCATTCCAAAGGGCATAGGCAGGGACCTGCTCTTGGTCTGATTGTGCTTGCCTCTCTCTCAATAGGGCCTCTACTGAGAAACACATAGATAAGCCACTGCAGGGAATCAGCCACACTTTCTGCCACACAGAAGCTGAGATAGGACCAGTTCCCAAACTGAGTTTCAGGCTAACCTCCATGAAATAGGAACTTGTGGGCAAAACATTTGGATTCATTCCAAGGGAGTGATCCAATATAATTGTACTCTTTGTCTGCAGATGATTGGCCCCACAACAATTCTGTCCCCAAGGACAGCAGAACCCAAGGATGTTCCTCCCTTGTATGACTGTCACATTTGTATGGAACCCCCACAGGTCTACTTGTTTGCGTTACCTCATCTCCTTGTCTCATCTCTGATCCCTTGTAAATGCTGTGGGAACAGTTGCTCCGCTGTGTTGTTCAGGGAATAGCAACAGGAAAGCCAGCATGTGTTCAGTGTGGGCACCGTTTCTTTTTTTATTAATCTTTCCATCCCCCTGCTTGGTAGATTTGGGAGCCAGGGATCAGGCGGTCAGCTGTTCCTTAACTACATGAAAGGTCTCCAGACACTGTATGCTAAAGCTGTCCAGCGAACGTCTAGGGCATCCTAAATCTGTGGATCTTAGGCTTCTCTTCCTGCCTGCTTCCCTACTCTGTTCCCACGGAGCACCTGCTGCCTGTCACAGATTGGGCCTGTCAGAGAGGACTCATGGAGACCCAGCGTAAGAGCCTTGACAACTCTTGCCCCTCTCCTATCTCCCTGAACTCCTACCCCCTCATGGTCACTGTTTACTCAAAACTCAGTGGCTCCTTTGAGAGGCTGAGCTGAGGCAAAGAGGAGAAGGCGACTGAGGACGTAGCTGGGTGGGTACTGGCAGGAATGGGAGTCACAGTTGTCGCTAGTGGGAGTCAAGGGAGGCTCTTTTCAGAACGAGTGCTAGGTGAACCTGACCTGAGAGGAAAGGGACTTCCAGGTGAGCACAGGGCAGGGGCAAGGTATGTCACCCACCAGAAAACTATTGCCTGGAACTGGCTTATACTTTAGCGATTATGAAGGGCTGGGATGGGGGCAGTGCACAGGAAGAACGGCTGTTAGCATACAATGACTACAGAATCAGATGGGCAGTGCCAGGAGCGGCTCCATCTAGTGTTGAATATTCTCCAGGGCTCCTGGGGATGCTTCTGTTATTTTCTGGACGTTAAATGGAGTTCTGGGCCACATCTGTGGACTTGTAATCAGGGACATGGCAGGTGACCTTGGCATCCAGCAAGGAGCAATAGAAGAAAGTGAGAATTAGAGGAAAGACTGGAAGGGTCTGTGAGGAGGCTGGTCTAGGTTAAATTCAGCCCAAGAAGTAAAGCACAGAGCTACACCCAGGCTGGAATCTGGGATCTCACAGCCATCCATCCTGCAAGTCCAACTGAGGAAGCACCGGTTTGTAAACTGAATGGCTCCAGAACACAGGGGATATGAGGGCTGGGAGAGAGGCCATGGAGCTGAGGGGAGTGGCTGCTTCATACAGGAGGCTCCAGCTTCTATGAAGAAGGCTAAAGAGTTGATGGAGGCCAGAACATTAGGTCTAGCTTCTGGCTAAACCTTAGCAAGCTGGTTAATGGGGTGGAGCATGGGAATTACTCTGTCCTTATGTTACCAGAGTTGGTAGAGTCAGAGACTGGAATCTGACATCCTTATCAAGCCAGGATAGTCCACATACCTTCAATAGGCCAGCTGAACAGACAAGTCACTGTGGAAGTGGAAGGCAGTTATTCACTGTGGCTATATTGACAATAGAAACAAAGTGCTCATTTTCCTCAACCCCCAAGACCACCTTTTGGATCCTGACTTAAGGTTTGGGTTTAAATGGAAGGCACTGGGTATGCATAGTGAAGCAGTCCAAGGAGAAATGGTCCTGCGCACCATCACTGAAGCTCCTGTCTCTCCTGAAAGGTGGTTCAATCAATTGTGTGTGAAGTCTCTTTGTGGAGACAAGTTGGCACAAGGCCACAGCCTTTTGCTTCCCTGTGCATAAGACTCCTGGGAAATTTCCTTTTCTTGGGGGTCAAGTAATCTGATGGCCAAAGAGAAGGATACAGGATGTCCCTAGAGCACCTTCATCCCTGTCAGAATGCTGCAGTTCAGCGTGTCACATCTCCCATGAGCTTGTTCTCAGAAGCATTACAGGGAGGTACAGGGAGGGGACATGCCTTGCCTTCATAGCCACCAGGAGACAGGGCTGGGATCATAGTTCTGGTTGCCATTAGGATGACTTCATTTATAGCAGTCTTTGGATGCAGACACTCCTCTGACTGTGCTCAGCCCCGAGAGTACTGTGATGAGCTGTACCAGGGCTGCCTCATTGGTATCACTGGGGGAGGTATTTTTACCCCCAAATGACACATGATCTTGGGACTGAACAAAACCATGAACTGTGGGGACACAGGAGAACTACTGGGGCTTGCTGGTTGCCAGAATAGCTCTAGGCTCACTGAGAGAGCCTGCCTTAAGGGAATGATGTAGAGTGTGACAGAGCAGGTCACCTGGCATCCTCCTTTGGCCTCTGTGTACATGTATATGTGTGCAAGCACACACACACATGCATATTTAAGTACATCACATACACCAAACACACATACTACCTTGTCTTACACTAAACAGAAAACCGTGGTGTACAGCTTCTGAAAAATTAGATCCCAAGGTTGCAGGGTTGACTTCTGACCTGCACATGCAAGGGCACATGTACCTGCATGCACATATGCACATGAACACACACACATACACACATACACTCGTGCACATACACATCTGTTCTATTCTTTCTGGATGACCTCAGACCCTGGAAAGCCTCTAGTGGGAGAAAGGGAGTGGGGTATGGAATTCCACTTGCTTGTGTTTTTCTTTCAGGAGGAGGGTGGAGAACACTTTGTACTGAAACACACCTCTGATGCATGTCATAAAAGGGGTGAAACAAACCAGGTTTGGTTCACATATAGACAACTTTATTTAGTTTATTTTTTTCTCAGAGAGAAACACAGAATTGGACCTGAATTGGACCCACTGAAGAAAAAGTTGATTCTTTTTTATATAAGTGAAATGATCTCTTTATAGTATTTGGGGGAAATATGTGAGTGAGTGTGTGTGTGTGTGTGTGTGTGTGTGTGTGTGTGTGTGTGTGTAGGTGCATGTCCATGCTTGTATAAGTAGGCCATTAGCTGATGTTAGGTGTCTTCCTCAATCATACTACATCTTATTTTTTGAAGCAGGATTTCTCTCTGAACCTGGTGCTCTGAGGTTCAGCTTAGCTGGCTGGATAGTGAGGCCCAGTGGTGTTTCTGTCTCTGCCTCCCCAGGACTGGGATTACACAAATGAGCCACCATGCTTGTTGCCTGGTCAAGTTTGCTTGGGCTCAGGAGCATCCTGAGGTTGGCAGCTACTGTCCTGGATGGCATAGACCATAGCATTTCCCTCCAGAAGGTTCTGCTGAGCTTCCATGTACTTGGGGCTGAGCTGACTCAGGTACTAAGTGTGTTGAACATGGGAAATTGAAGGACAATGCAAACTTCAGGAATGCTTTGTTTTGTAATGAGAGCTGGGAGCTTGTAGGAGAGGGAGAGTGAAATAAGGAGAAGGTATGCTGCAGCTCCCTGTGGGAGGGGCTTAGATGCTTCTCAGAGTCAAGTCTTTTAGGGCTTGTTTATAAGTATTGTTTGCTGAGCAGTATTTCCCCCACCATACTCCTTGCTGCCCCTTTCTGAAGCCTTCTCTTTTCCCATTAGTCCCTTTTGTCCCTCTATACAGCTTCATTTCTACTTTTGCATCCTAGATACAGGCATGATTTTATTTAAAACCTAGGAACCACAAATGAGAGAAAGCATAAGATATTGGTCTCTCTGAATCAGATTCGCTTAATTTGATTATTTCCAGTCTCATCCATTCTCCTGAAAATGATGTAACTTTGGTCTTTACAGCTAAAATTCCATCATGTATACAAGCCACGTTTGTTTTGTTTATCCATTTCATTGATGCTGGGCACCTAGATCTGTTCTGAGTCTTACAAAGACTGGGCAAGGCCCCATAACATGCAAAAAAGAAAAAAAAAGGAAAAAGAAAAAGAAAAAAATCAGTATGATCAGTTAATGGTCACCTTGCTTTTTTCTGAGCTCTACAAACACAGAGAAAGGAGTCTGGGGCCCAAGACTAGCAGTGTCATCATGGTCTAGACACAGCGGTTTGTGTCTTGAGATGGGCAGGGATGCTCTGTGTGTACCACCTGGGCTCTTGTCTCCTGGATACTGAGCTCTCTGGGATGCCACTAGATACTGCCTTTAAGTAAAAAGAATGAAAGAGTAGCCTTGCGGGAGAGTGGGAAGGTGGGCTTTTTGTGGGTTTGGATCAAGCTAGGTGGGCCCTAGGCTTATCTTTTCCAGAATGTCTTTTTTCTTCTCAAGCCAGTCTGTAGACTGTAGACTTTTCCAGAGGGAAAAGGAGGGGACCTGAGATTTGGGGTTCAGCTGAGTTATCAGGGTTGTAGCTGAAACAGTTCAAGACTGTGGTTGCTAGAAATCAGCACTTGTCTACTAGTGACCTGTACTGTGTGCTACCTGTAGGAGTAGCTGGGGATAGAAAAGCTGGCCAGAGAAGATGTGATAAGAGGATACTCAAGGCCCAAGGTGACCTTTGTTCCTACCAAGTCTTGGCCAAGGAACAGATATGGCATTCCATTTAGATGGGATCAGAGTCTTAAAGAGGCCAGAGCACGTGGGTCAGGGAAGCTCTGTGTGTATCACTGGGCACCAATACAGAAACAGAACCTTCTTAGGACACTGACCCTATTAATTAGGATCCTGGTCAGTGTGTATTTGTTGCTCACACTTACGAACCTTGGAATTTAGCCACCAGTGGCTGGCTTGTCTGTTTCACTGTCGTGGAGTCTAGGCTCTTTTGAATTTGTTGTCATCATTCATCACACTAGCCCTCAACACCGTGGACCAAAATGGCTGTTGTAGCTCCAGCCATTGCATGTGCACTCCAGCATGTAGGGAAAAGATTGTAGGAGAAGCACATGCCCTTTTCCTCTATAAACAATGCTAGTATGTTATATGTACCACTTCCTTCTATCCCCTGTGGTCCTGATCATAGTCATGTGACTACATGGAGTTGTCTCTTCATCCCCAACCCCAGGTAGCCATGAACCCGACTATAATTTGGATACTCTGCCAATTAGGCAGTTCATACAAAGCAGAGATTCCCTAACTTAAAGCAGACTCACGTCCCCACTAAACCCCTCATAAATTGAAAATAATCTGGAAAAATTCTATGCCAAACCAACATGCCAAACCTATAGAACATTGTAGCATAACCCAGACTACTGGATGTGTTCTCTGAATGCTTTTTTACATTGGCCACAGCTGAACAGTGGCATCTAACACAAAACCTCTTTTATGGTAAACATGTTGAATATATGATGTCATTAGCTGGCTACTTACATTGCAAAGCACAATGAGCTGTCTGTATCACAAATTTGAAAATGATCATAATTTGAATTGTGGAGCTGAGGGATTTACAGAGCAGGTAAGAGGGCTTGAGGAGACTGAGCTCCAACCATAGCACCCTCAAAAAAGCTAGGCATGGCTGCATGATGCCTGTGGTTGCCATAATGTGGTGAGGTCAGGAAGGTAACCGGGGCTCACCATCACTAGCCTAGCTCCGAGTTCAGTGAGAGACCCTGTCTCAAAGCACTGAGGCAGAGGGAGATAAAGCAGGATGTTTGATGTCTTCCACTGGGCTCTGTGGGTGTACGTGGGCAATACAGTCACTATATACACATATGCTCATAACACACACACACACACACACACACACACACACACACACACACACACACACACACACTTGAAATAGTTCTTCTCCTGAATTCCTATGACCCGTGCACTATCAAAAAGTTGGAAGCTCATACAGTCATGAGTTGGAGACATCTGTACATTACTCTGATCAATAGGTTGCACAAAGTATCCATGGTCCATCAGGACATGGACATGATTAGCAAGGAAGAAGTGCATGCATGCAGACTGTCCTGCCATCAGCATCAAGATCTACGGGGTGAGTTTACAAAGGTAACGGTGGACCGCAGACTTTTAGCATACAGAAATGGAGTTGGTCAAGGTGGACAGGTAGTCAATGGCTCATGTGCTCACCCCTGTGTGCCTGAGGCTCACTTACATTCAGAATGCATTTGGATGCCCAAAGTTCTCATGGATTGAGGATGTGATGTGATTACACACTAGGTGGGACACCTCTGCAGGGCCTCCTCCAGGCCAGTTCAGAAGATCTGAATGTTGAAGTAGAGCTTTAAATGTGGAGACCCAGAAGGTCCAGAACCCATCAGGTCTGGGTACCACAGCAGTGGAGGCTGTGGATAGAGTCTGGATCTTCAACAGGTCACATGAGATCCTGAGGCAGGGTCACTGAGACACGTAAGATGCGCTAGATGGAGAAGGTTTGCCCTTGTGTTTAGTACCTTCCCAGTGGCATTGGAGAGATGCTTTCTGTGACCTAGAGTGACAGGGCCTCCCTCCACTTTCGAGTTGGCTGTCTGTAGTCCTCCAGGGTGTACCAAACAGGACCAAGTAGGAACGAGCTTGACAGAGAGCATCAGTCTGTGCTCTCTTTCACAGCTGAGCCCTTCAGACCCTTGGGAACTCAGACTCCTTGTTCAAGCTTTATTTGTGTACCTATCAGCCACTCTGCCATACAGCAACCAGACAGGAGGAGGCAGGCAGTTCTAGAGGCTGGGAGGAGAAATGGAAAAGTTCAGTTCTGACTTTCCTCCCCTCTGATGAAGTCCAAGGCCCTCTCCATCACTGATGTGTGGGGAGCAGGGGTCAGTGCCTGGACCCCAGGCTTGATCATCTCTGTAGAGTAGTACAGGTGACCTGGGAAGTATAAAGGACTGGAGAGAGTATGAAGAATTGGGACTTGGAGTCATGTTGGGGGTTTCGGGCACATGAGCAGAGCTCTGAGCATGTAGATGTTCATGCCACTTGGTACGTGCGCTTCTTAACTCTTTCCGAATGATATCAAGCAGGAGCTATTCTTAGCTTGGTGGACAGGGGTTGCCATCCTTGGATTGTAGAGAAGAGGTAAATTTGGTCACTTTAAGTCCTGAGCTCTGGGCATTTTTGAGGCAGGGAAGGAGCCCTGGGCCTTCATACTGAGTAGCCCCTGCTGAGCAGAATCACCTGAAGTTTTGTCCCCTGGGCCTCATTTGCTGCTACAGGCTTTGAAATATCTGCATCACTTACTGTCTAGAGGCATTGACTGAGCCTGCAATTGTACAAAGCAGACAGGAATAGGTTAGTGTTGTCCCCGTCCTCGGCAGCAGATCCAGGGGCAGGGAAGACCTGGTCCTGTCCTGTGGATGATGAGATGGTATGTATGCCCTACAGCCCTGCTCTGGCGGCAGTGTGGCTCTTGCCCCAGCTACACAGAGGCCCAGGACTATCTCTGCTCTCTGCAAATCTCATCTAGTCTTCCTGAGTTCTTCCACACAGGTATAAGGATTTTCATGGAGTGGATCATGAAGACAATGAAAGCCAAGCTACCTTTGTGTTCAAAATGTTTGTCAGACTGTCTGCCTCCCTGGGAGTCACTAAATGACAATGACAAGAGGGAAACACCTCTGTCTATCTGTCTGTCCACACATCCTATTCTACAATCATTTATTCCTCATCCATTCACCCATCTGTCTATCCATCTACCCACCTAACAACCTAGCCTAACACACATGTCCATACTTTCCCAGCTCTCCCCCACCCCACCTTCTAATCCATCCTCATTTGTCCTGAAGTCCCTTCTAGTGTCTGCCCCATAATGGGCTCTCCAAGGAAATTATACATCAGAGTGGGCCCCAGAATAAGTCATGATCAACCTTCGGGGTTTTCTGTAGTAGATCCTATGTTCTTTTTGGGAAAGAGTGAGTTTCTCTGCTAAATCCAGAGGATTGGGGCTTTGGTTGGTGGATAATGCCAGATAATGTGACTGGTCGTCAACTGAACCAAAACAAGATTGTGGGTTCATTGACTTGACAATGGGCTATTTAACTTTTCAAAGCATGGAAGTGGCAGGCTCTGGCTTGCACTGGTCAATTCTGGAGATAGATTATATGTTCAAAGAGGGGGGAGCACCAGAGATCATCAGAGACCTGGCATACAGTAATCTCAGGGGCTGGAGTTGAGTCTGCGACAGGACATGGAAGCTAGACATGGACATATTGAAGAGTCAGAGGCAGTGGGACCTAACATCTGAGGGAAAGGAAGTACAAGAGTTTTGGTGGCCCAAACCCTGGCCACAGCAGGGGTATGGAAGTGGATTTGATGCTTATTAGAGTAGAGGGATGTCAGCCAATTCTCTACGTAACCCATGTGGAAAACAGAGGGTCTAAGCAAGGCTCACTTGGATCTACAGCCTTCCTGAGGTGGGAAGTCTCATGTGCAAGACTGATGCTTAGGAAGGGCATCTGTCCTGACAGATGGCTGGGGAGCTAGGGAGAAGGAGACCCAACGCTGCTGGCTTGCTAATATCTGCAGCTATGGTCTCACTCAGACATGCAGGGTCTGTGCTTCCTGATGTACCTTAGATTGTGACCTCTGGGACTCAGGCCTTCCCTAGGGCACTACATCTCAGCAAGCAGCTCAGGACTGAACATCATTTCAATACCCCCCTCATAGGCAGCCTCTGACCATCATGTTCCCCCACAAGTGGCTGGCCCCAAAAGAGACACATGTACTCTAGTTCCAGAAACCTCTTGTAATGGAAAATGCCTCCTCATAGAGGCTACTTAATCCTGGGGGGACTGTATGTCCCAGCCTTGGAGCACTGACCACTCCCAACTAGGTGACTTTCCTTAGGAAGGGCCTGGGATGAGCTAGGACTTCAAAGAAGGTAGACAGTGGGAATTCATGCATAGACTGTGGCCAGCATACATGCCAAATGAATGGTGATACACTGTTATGCATGTATACATACAGTTCACATATGCATGTACACGTGTGGTTTGGAATCTCTGCCAATGGCTCGGGCTGTCACTACCTTGGAGACCATGTGGAAGGAGCTACTTTCCCCCGGATCCTTATCTGTACTTTCATCTTTCCCCCAAGGCAAGGCTGGTTGTAGTTGTGGCTTCCCTATTTCAGTGCTATACTCCTCCCTGAGATAATGTTAGGGGAAGCACTGTGGGCTGCTGTCTTGCACAGGGATAAACTTGACCTCATGTCTTGGCTGTAGAGTCTGCTGTCATAGGAAGTTGAGCAAGTTGCTTGAATTCTCTGCATCCCTTCCTTAACATCTGTGAAATAGGATGCCATCCCCATGTCTTCTGATTTGTGAGTAGAGTGAATTATAAAGATAACCCTGCCATAGGACTGATGTTCAGTAAATTATTATAGAATAACTTTGTGGCTAAAGTTTGAAAGACAGGGTAGCACAGTAAGCCCACAGGTTTGCTCTTCTGAGCCCTGTGACTGACTGCAAGTTGATCAGACTCTTGGAATGTGTTTCTTCATCTGCACCAAGGGCCAACTAACAGTCTTTTCTTGTCACCCCAGGCTTGTCCTGGCATGCCTAGCTCATAGAACACACCTGACTACTCTCTCTGTGGGCTAAAGGTTACCTTCAGTCCATTACAACATAGCTTATACCCCTGAGGCTGACAAGTAAGAGCCAAGTCTAAGTCAGATGCCCCACTACCACCCCTATACACTTCATATACACTTCTGGCTCCCATTCCTGGGAGCTCTGAGCTGCCATCCAGCCATGGCTGGTGAGGAAGCTGTGTGTTGCAGTTCCAGGGCCTACAAGTCAATTGTGATGAAATCAACAGGGCAGAGGCCTAGGATGGGATCCTTATTTTTCTAGATGTATTGGATTGGGTCTGTCTAGAGGAAGAAGTTAGAAACTCATCATAAATTGCGTCTCATGTTGGAGGAAATGCAGGTATTACTAGAAGCTTCCAGAGCCGGAAGCAGCAAAAGAGAAATCAGCAATGCCTGCTATGATGGTTTGTATATGCTCGGCCCAGGGAGTGGCACTATTAGAGGCTGTGGCCCTGTTGGAGTAGATGTGGCCCTATTGGAGTAGGTGTGTCACTGTGGATGTAGGCTTTAAGAACCTCATTCTCTAGCTGCCTAAAAGTCACTATTCCACTAGCAGTCTTCAGATAAAGATGTAGAACTCTCAGCTCTGTCTGCACCATACCTGCCTAGATGCTGCCATACCCCATTCCTTGATGATAATGGACTGAATCTCTGAACCTGTAAGCCAGCCCCAATTAAATGTTGTCCTTATAAGAGTTGCCTTGGTCAAGGTATCTGTTCACAGCAGTAAAACCCTAAGACACCTGGTCATCACCATGGGTTGCTATGGGGGCAACACCTGTCCTGTTCTGGTGTGCAAATTCATGTAGAATCTTGCTTGGCAGGTGAAGAAACCAAGAAGATAGAGATGAATTGGATTTTGTGCCCAGGAAGGGACAAAAGTTGGTTGGATTAATGCCAGGCCCCTCTATTACCTGTCACCCGCCACCCATACTTTGCCTCTGCCCATGAACCTCATCTTCTATCCCACCTTCTGCCTCCTGCCCCACAGGCCTCCACCTTGCCCCATGTTCCCAACCCCCACTGATCTGCTCCACCAGCCTTCACTTCGCCCCTTCCCCACATCACCCAACACACACCCCTACCCTCCCTCTATCCTGCTTCATGCAAACTGCCCTCTGCTTCAGGACCTTGGCCTAAAGCCTGGCCTGCTGTGCCTCAGTCCCATGGCCCTGAGAGAGTGGGCTTCAGCAGCACTTGGGGAGGGGTGTCTGTTACAGGGAAGGCTTCATCCCAGTGATGAGGGGGACAGGGACAGGGTAACAGAGAGAAGCATCCCTGACCTGTCCCTGACCTTTACATAGGTCTTCACCATCTTCACCACATTCCTGTATCTTTAGTTGGCCAGGGAGGTGGGCACAGGACTGTGGGCTAAGGTTTCTAAGTAGAAGATCCTAGTGTGAAGGAAGCTAATATGGCAAGCAGTTAAGCCACCAACTCTACCTACCACCGACAGTCCCTGTAGAGGATGCTCATGCACCAGCCCACAGTCATCATAGGCCACATTGCTGGGACTTAAAAGTTTCCTGAGTCCATGGCCTTGGAGCATACAAGACATCATGACCCCTTCTGCAGAGCTCTGTGAATTGCAGAGGCAGGGGGGGGGCAGGAAATCTTATTAGCAGTGACTAGCATTAATCGAGCACACACCCCCTCAGACCTGCCTGATTGCCAGCCTCATAGGTGCTTTCTGTGTTCAGAGCAGCTCAGTGAAGGCACAGGACTCACTGTCCTTCCATGGTACTATGGAAAAGCCATCAGATGTTAAGTGATGTAGAAAGGTGTCAAAGACACAAGCCAGCAGGGTTGTTCTGAGAACAGGAGTTGTTCCCATGGTGGTGGGGCCGTGGTTTGAGGGCTAACTCAGAAAGAACCTTGAATGTCCAACTAATGGCTTGAGACCCGGCCTTCAGTCCTTGGAAAACCTTAGGAGGAGATTACAAATAGGAAGGGGAGGTCTGTGGTTTCTAAAGGCCACCTCAGCAGCAGGCAGAAGACATTTGAGAGAGATAGGCTGGGGGCAGCGAGTCCTACTAGGAGAAACTGAAAGCAAGCAGGTCAAACAGCTCAGCTAGTCAAGGCTTTGAAAGCCTGGAGACCCACATAAAGGTGGGAGAGAATGGACTCTACACAGCTTTTCTTCTGACCTCTGCACATCAGGCATGGATACACAGTAATAATAACTTTTAAATAAGCAGAATATCAGAGTAAGCCCAAGCCTGCCTCCCATCAGCTCTGTGGACACTTTGAATCTCACAATGCAGGCACAGATAAAACAAAACAAACCACCAAGGGGCCCTGGGCAAGCTATTGTCCTAGCATCAAGGAGGTAGGAGTTGCAAGTTCCCATAGCAACAAGGGAGCAGAACAATTATCCCCACACCTTCCGGGGCTCTTTGCCAAGGTGACAAGGACACAGTCTCAGCCTTTGAGAAGTGACTTGCTAAGGAGACAAAATGGACTATTTCTATCTTGGAAATATTGATGTGGGGGCGAGAGGGTTTTGAGAGCCACAAAATTGTACTATAACAATGTCGTGCAAACCCTTTAGTTTTTAGAAAAGAGATGTTGAGATGCAGGGAGGTTAAGGCCCTTGTCTAAGATGTTTTAGTCTGCCAGGAGCTGGGCTGCACGTACCAGACTGGTGTCTGCAGTCTCATCTGGTCCACTTTCACCTCCTCCTCACAACTCACTGTCTTTTCCCCTTTCTCCATGATTGGTACTAGTACTGCAGGTGCCTTCTCCCCTGCAAGATGCTGCATGCCACGTTTGTGGAAAGCAATTTCTGGTCTCTGTTATTTTCTCCTTTGTGGTCAAAGGGATGAATGCCCTACCTTCACATTGGATCCAAGTTTTGACAATAGCTTCCCATGCCTTGAGACTGGGGTTTGCTTTGCTTTTGTTTCCTCAGACTTGGTCAGTCTTTCTTTCTATCTTCAGGCATGGCTATTGATGGCCAGTAAATAAATACAAGCATTTGAAATGGACCCATAGAAGGGAGAGTGGGAGCCTGGACTCCATCTGTTATAGCCTTCCATAGAGACAGCTTTTCTCTCACAAAGCTGTGTCTGGTTGGTGGGTTCCTAGCTCATGGTCTCCCAGAGCCTTATAAAAGTGGGTGTGAGAATTTTGGGTTCAGACCCGTGTCTCTACCTGTGGTGTTATCTACAGATCCTTGTGAAGATCATGGTGCTGTGGTCAGCTCCCAGGCCTCAGCCAGGCCACTGGGAGAGGCCTATAGGCTGGGCTCATGCACACGTCGTGGAGGTGAGGACATAACTCGCAGGACATCCTGATGCTGTTGCATCTGTCTGTGGAGAGGAGCAGAGACGAAGGCCCTCAGATGGTGGTTTCTGGAGTGTTTGTCTAGGTTGCTGAGAGTGAGAGGCATCTGAAGTGTACTGGTGTCCACACCCTTGTAGGCCCAGCCTTGGCCAAGCTGATAATAACACAACGGAGGGGCAGAGCCCCTGAGAGCCAGTTAGCATGAACTTGAAGCTCATAGAACTTGCACCCTGGCTACTCATCTATGCCTTGTGATGGGCACCCTCTTCCATCTTATCCAGTAGCCTTCTAGACCCCAGCCATGGCTTTGGGGATGGTGGCAGAGGGATGGTTATGTACCGCAGTGACCTTGGCCTGAAGACCCCAGAGGTCAAGGTGACATACTGGGTTTAAATTTCATTTCTCTGGTCTCTTCTTCAGCAGCCTGGATGTGCTGGCTAGTCTTGTGTCAACTTGACACACAAATGAATTATCTGCAGGGAGGGAGCCTCAACTGAGAAAATGAGTCCAACTGTAGGGTATTTTCTTAATTAGTGATTGATGATGGAGGGCCCAGCCTATTGTAGACAGTGCTTCCCCTGGGCTGGTGGTCCTGAGTTCTATAAGAAAGCACTGTGAACAAGTCATGGGAAACAAGACAGTAAACATGGCTTCTGCATTAGCTCCTGCCTCCTGTCCTGACTTCCTTCAATGATGAACAGCAATATAGTAATGTAAGCCAAATAAACCCTTTCCTCTCCAACTTGGTCATGAGTTTCATCACAGCATTTGGGAAGCAGTTATTCCAACTCCCCAAGCCTCTATTTCACCATCTTCAAAACAAGGTCATGAGAACTCTAGCCTGGGATGGAGGGGATGAGAATGAACAGGTTGGCCTCATGTCTGGCACATATGCAGTAAATGGTGTCCACCATTGTTAGATTCTTATATCATGTTAATATCAGATTTAACTTTGCTGCAGAACTGGGCTATAGCACATACTGCATTCTGGTGGCTGAGTCCTATTGCTCAAGGTACATGGTGCCCAGATCCACAGCAAATAGATGTGAGATTTTTCTGGTAGAGTTCTAGATTCTGAGATCATCAGAACACGCGGAGCAGCTTGTAAAGCCCTGTGTATGGATTATATCCACCCATCCATATCCCACATTCCCAGAGTCTGATCACAGGTCTGGGGTGTGGTCCTGGATCAGCATTTTACGAAAATCCTACAGTGACTATTTCAGGAAGTCCAGGGTTGCAGAGGTTCAGTGTCATGAGCTGTCCCCAGCGGTCTGGCCAGCCCAAGCTACTTCTATTAAATCACAAAGTCTTGAATCTGACTTCTGCCCATCTGGGGCAGCACTGGAGACACAGGGAACAATCTCTTGTCTTCAGCTTCCCCATCTGGACATCAGACAGAGCTGTAAACTCTGCTGTTTATAAAATGCCATTGCCTGTCTACCGGTGACCACAATTTTAGCCTCCTGTGGTGTGGGGAAATAAAGGATTTGTGTTCTGAGTGACTTGTCAACCTATCTTGAAGGTTTCACAAGGCTCCTAGGGTGAGCAGGACATGGAGTTCTTATGAGGATCAGCACATCGACTATCCATGATGTGTTTGCCATGATGTCTGACCCTGGTGAGTAGTGTGTTTTTTATGTGAAGCAAGAGTGTAGATTTTCCTCACTGTCACTATGGGAAGTGGTGAACAGACCTTGGGAACGCTGGGATACTCTTGAACATCCGAGAAACCTGATGGGAGTGGTAACTCATCCTATTGGTTGTTCTTTCTTTCCTTAAAATTCTGCCTGGAACAGCTGGGCATGGCCAAGCAAATCTGTCATCCCAGCTCTAGGGAGATGGAGACAAGAGATCAAGAGGGAGTTTGAGGCCAATCTAGGTGATGTGACATCATGTCTCAAGAAAAAAAAAAGAAAAGAAAAAGAAAAAGAGAAAAGTTGCCTTGAAGTTCAACTTCATGACAATTCTGTCATTGTTTTCCAAGGCAGTGACTCCCTGGTGTGAAAGTAAATGAGGCAGATAAACTCCATTTTATTTTATTTTATTTTATTTTATTTTATTTTATTTTATTTTATTTTATTTTATTGGTTGATTGATTGATTGATTGATTGAGACAGGCTCTTCTCTAGCTCAGGATGCCCTCAAATTCCTTAAGGCAACAGTAGTCTTGACCCTCTTCCTCCATCTGGCTCCCAAGTGCTGGAATTAGAGGCATGCTCACCACACCCAGTTTATGTGGTGCTGGGGACTGAGTTTAGTCAGGGACTTGTGTATGTTAGCACTATGCCAGTTGAGCTACACCCCAGATTCAGTAAATTCTCTTTTCTTTGGTGATTCATCATTCATTCTAGCTGGAGTTGAGTGGCATGTTGGGATTGGTAGGAGGGGTTTCTTGGTTTCAATTATTATGTCTAAAGGCAAGGAGTTGTGAAAGGTTCTAGCTGGCTTCTTTTAAGAAAAAATACAGAATCTCACTCCTTTTAATTTTTGTAATTTTATGTATATAAGTACTCTATCTGCATACACACTTGTGTGCCAGGAAAGGGCATCGGATCCCATGATAGCCACTGGGAGCCAGAGGAAGGAGGATCAACATCATTGTTGACTTAGGGAATTTGAGGGCAGCCTGAGCTACAGAGGAGCCTGTCTCAAAAAAGAGGAGTCAAGTCGACACAAATACCTAAGTATATATGGGAAGAGGAAGTTTTACTTGAGAATATTTTTCCATAAGATTGGCGTGTAGATGGAAGTCTGTAGGCGTTTTCTTGATTAATGATTGATGTGGAAGGGCCCGTCCACTGTGGAGATGCCATCTCTGGGCAGTCAGCCCTGGACACTATAGGAAAGCAAAGAGAGAAAGCCATGAGGAGCTAACCAGTAAACAGTGTGCCTTTATGACCTCTGCTGCAGTTCCCACCACATCGTTCCTGCCTGAAGTTCCTACCCTGACTTTGGTCAGTGATGGATTGTGACTTGAGTATTATAAGCTGAAAAAACCCCTTTCCTCCCACAGTTGCATTTGGTCATGTTGTTTTATCACAGCGGTATAACTAACAGACAACTGGCTTCTTGCCTTTTCCCTGTTTGATTCCATGCAGCCACTCAGCCCAGGGAACTTCCTCAGTATATCCCCTTTGGGAACAACCCCTTAGACCCCCCCAGAAAAGTGCTCCAATCTCGTGGGTGATTTGTGAAGGTTGGTTTTAATTGTAAATTGCATACACTCTAGAATTACTTGGGATGAGAGTCTGGAGATCAGATTTGTCTGTGGGAATGTCTATGGGGGATTGCCTTCATCGTGTTAATTGCTATGAGAAGACCATATCCCTAGGCATGGAGTCCTACAGTGTAAGTGTGCAGAGGAAGCTGGGCATTGGCAGGCAGGCATGAATTCTTTCCTCTCCTCTCTTAACTGTGGTGTGATGTGATGACTGCTTCAAGTTTCTGCCACCTTGACTTAACCACAGTGATGGAATTTCAGGTTATAATAAAGCCTTTCTCCTCTAGGTTGCTTTAATATGGTATTTTACCACAGCCAAGAGGAAACTAAAGCACAATTCTATATCCAGTATATGTGAATGAAGATTAATACAAGGACGTTTCTTGCCTGTAAAATACAGATAACCAGAGAACCTTGAGTTCAGCAAGCATAGCCTAGAACACAGCCCAGTGTGTGTCCAAAGTAGCCTATGGCCTTATTATGCCATATTGTTCTCTGTCCAGGTTCCATAAAAGTTTGGTATGTATGGGTATCTAGAGGGAGAACACAGGTTGAATGACAGGCTTGCTTAGTATCACCTGGAAATCATTGTTTGTTTCTAGGCATGGAAGAAATGGGGATTGACACTGTGTAGGGACACATCAGTGCATAGCAAATGCATTGGGATTTCATGCATCACTCCTTAGTGCTCCAGAAGCAGAGCTGGAGGAGGCCAGGAGTAGACTGTAAAGCATATATGAGCTGCAAGTGTCTACTGCTGCAAGGTCTCCGGGGTCAAATCAGAACTTTGTATGCAATGGTCTCCAGTTACACACAGCAGGAGGAGAGGCTTGGCAGAAAATGCACTTTAGGGGAAGAGCTAGGAGGCAGTGCTGCAATACCAGCACGTAGTACGGGTATATTAGAGGAAGGCAGAGGATCAAGTTGGAAAGAAGTTCCGGCAGGGCAGCCGTAGGACTCAGACGGGCAAGCAGCCATCTTGGCCTGACTCTGGCAGTGCAGGGCTCTGCCTCCTGAGAACGAGTGGGTGTGAGCTTGGGAACTGACACTTGGACAGTAGCCCATGGGAATGAAGAGCCAGGCCTGGGGCACTGGGGCTTGTTCTCACTGTATCACAGAGGCAGCAGTGGAAGAAAGGGGCAGGGATTGCACCTAAGCTTTCCTATGTACCCAAGTCAGGGTGTTCCTGGTGGGTAAACTGAGGCTTCTCTGAGCTAGAAAGCTTACCGGAGTGCCCAAAATGCTCAGGGACACTAGATACGAGCCAGCTTGCCTGCTCAGACTCCCCTGTCTTTCCCCACAAAACCACAGTACCCTGGTCTAGTATCTGTTCACACTCCATCTTCCTTATTATATAAAAAGCCTACGCTGTAGACTGAGAGTTGGACAGAGATGTCCATGGGACATTTGAAGGGATCCCGTAGAGTTCTCTTCTCTGTCTTAACTCAATGAGGAGGAAATGGCAGTTCAGAGATGTTGACAGGCTGTTCTGAGGTCACTCAGTAAGACAGTAGTGAAGTCAGGATCCGAACCAGTCAGCCCTACTGCCCCTTGCCTCCTGTCTCTACATCTATCCATTTTTCATCCTTGGACAGGCTCAGCATGGCACGACTGCCTAGGGAACATCAGCAGAAAGCAGACATTTGGAGGCTACCAGTATCTTGAAGGACAAGCTCCTCAGGGACAGGCTGTGTTACCAATGAATATTTCAACGGTGTTGAGACTCCATTGAGATACCATAAGGATGGCACAGGTTCCAGCTGTCTTCCAGCTAAGATGAGGGAAACACAGGTGTGGAGGATGTCCACGGCCTTCCATGGGTCTCTTATCTGTCTCCTGGTTGGCTGGGGATCTGGGGAATTGTACCATGTCTATGCTCGCACCTGCAGCACAGCCACACACTCCAGCATGGAGTTGGCATTCAGCAAGTATTTGTTGAATGACTGGCTGATTAACTGGATGGTTGAGAGCCATCTCTCAAGTCAAGGGTGAGACAGAATGGATTGTCCAGGACTCCTTCCTCCTCCTGTATTACACACATTGTAGAATCAAACTCTCTCTCTGGAGGGATCTGGTAATTTTCATGGTTATCATCTGTCCCTTTAAACAGCTACTCTCTTGCGAACCCTCAGCTTGGTGAGGGAAGCCCCTGCCCCAGCGTGTTAGTACTGACTTACTCTGTCCAAGAGCCGTCTTGATCTCCAGGTTGCCAACTTTAAGACTTTGGCTTCTTTTCCTATGCAAGTGCTCTTGGGCAAGTGAGTTGATGTTTCTGGCTTTGGTTTTACCTAAAATAAGGGCAAAGGGGATGCATGAGGTGCCACACAGCACTGGCTCCATCACAGGACTTGAGCTGTCATTCCCCAAAGGGCTTGGGAGAGGCCTGGCCCCCTTCCATCTGCCAGGCAAGCTTAAGCAGGCTGTGGCTGTCTGCCCATGTTCCTTTGTTTAGGAACACAAAGGAGCGGCAAGATAATGAGGCAGAAAGGAGAGGAGTCCACAACGCACCAGACCAACCCTATTGGATAACACTTGCCTTCACCCAGAACTTAGTTATTTAAAGTGCAGGAGGGAAGCCAGCATCATCTGCTCAGTGTGCACTGATAGGGTTTATAAATAGCTGGGGATACTGTGGGAGGCAGCGTAGAAGGACCCGGATGCCCACAGTGAGCCCTGACTCACTGCGGTGGGGCACGGCTTGTGTGTTACCCTGTTCTCCCTCTGGTAACTCTTCAGGAAATCCATGTGTCTCAGCTTCCAGAAGAACAGCACTGTGGCCTCTGTACAGGTTTCGGTGACGTCAGTATCGTTGGGTTTGGTAATGATGGCAGCCTTTGGAGACCAGCAGATTTATTTGGGTTCTGGTTTTGACTCGTCTGACAGGTGTGACTGTTGGCTAGATCGCCAGGCTCCTGAGGTCCTCCACAGCCTCTATGCATGAGACTTCGTGGACAGGTTGCTGAGAAGATGGCATGAACTGAGGCAACCTCCTTGGTCCTTGAGGCCACTTGATAAGAGCTCATGGCCCACTCTGGTGAGACAGGCAGGTGTGTGTGTGTGTGTGTGTGTGTGTGTGTGTGTGTGTGTGTGTGTGTGTGTGTGAGGTTCCACAGCAGCAGTGTTTGTAGGGGTCTGAAGATTATCTAAGGTGTTACCCAAGAGACGACAGTCACAGCGAGAGCGGCAAGAGGTGACTGAGCAATGTACTGACACTGGAAGGTGCTGCGCTCTCTGGAGTCTTTGAAAAGTAACATTCCAAAGGAAAGCTTTATCATTATCATTATCATTATTATTATTATTATTATTATTATTATTATTATTATTATTATTATTGTGATTATTTAGTTCCCTTATTGTTGTCTAGTTAGTTAGCTGGCATTTTGGTTTCCTCCATCAGTCTAGACTGCTTGCAGACTATTTGCCGTCGAATTCTTTCTCTGCTCTTGCCATGAGGGGAGTCTATATGACATGTTAGCAAGTCAGACTGACACTCCAGTTCTCAACGCCATGTCAGACCCTTGGAAATTCCTTATCCCAGAGTTTAATGATACTCATGCCTTTGACTGAGCTCAGTCTTGGAGAAGCTCAGGGAAGGCTTCTTTGCCTTTTGTGGGATGTCAGCTCTTGGCACATCCCATAAAGTTCTTTGGGAGGAGCCGAGCATAGGCATTTATCAGCTTAACTTGCAAACATTCTCTTGGATGCAACCCCGCCACTGGATTTGCTGCTAGCTTTAGTTGAGCTTTATAAGCTGACTGAGCACCCACTCCTCCACCTCCTGGACTTACCAATGGGTTTTGCTACATGGTCAACATAGAATTATCCATAAACCCACATGTCCTCTCCATACATCCCTTTGGCTCCCGACTTCTGAAGTCACACCCACCTTCATGTTTCCTCTAATCTATCACTTTTCTTTTCTTGTCCCTTCCACGTAAGTCTCATCTCCCGTCACCTTAGTTGCTCTTCTATATCTTCTTCCCCAGTGGCTTCCTCATTCCTGCATCTTGCTCTGTGAAGCCCAGCATCACACACCCACGGGTCAGAGTGGCTCTCTTGAATAGGACATCTGGCCACACGTACATCATTTCCCAGTGGCTTCCTCTATTCAGCTGCTCACTACCTCATAGAGCTTGCAAAATGATGTAACTGTCTTTTATGGGAGGGGTTCTTACAGTCCATTGTGCGGTGACCATGACACTCTCCTTGTCTTATGCCTGCCCACTTCTCTCTTCTGTTGCTTTGTTAGAGACCCAAGCTTGACAGCTTGACATAACTTCCTTCATTGTCTGTCTGTGGAAGAGATTCTAGATCTATTTTCAGTCAGTTCTACTGAAGTTTCCCATGCTGTACCCTCCCTACTCACCACATTCCCTAGACACTCTGTTTTTTGTATTTCCGTAACTTATTTGTGCTGGCCCCTTGGCTTGAGTAACCTTTCTCTAAATAATTACTAATGTACCCCAACTATTTTCATGTGATGCCTACTCTATTGTCTGTCTGTAACATTCTCCAAAACTCAATTTGTTTGTTCTTGTCTGTAAAATGGGCAAGAGCAAGTCAGTGGCACAGTGAAGACTGCCTGAGATGAGACAGTGGGCTGGTTTATTAGAAGTGCTCAATAGATAGCCAGCAGCCTGCCAGCCTGAAGTCTAGAGATGATCCCAGTGGCAGGGATTCTTCTGTCTCTTTCCCATCAGGACACTTGAGTGTGACAGCCATATGTCACTCTCAGTTAGAGAATATTGAGAATAATTGGCATTTATTAGGCAAACAGCTCATTGATATTTGGCTTCATGAGATTGTGAAAAATTGGAGGAAGAACACTGATAGGCCTAGAAAGTTGTGTTTGAGAAACTAAAACCAGAGGATATGAACCCTCTTAGAATCAGGGTTTTAAAAATAAGAATATATAGTTACTTACAAACATATTTTTCATGGGCCAGTGCTTTAGCCAGGCATCTCTGTGTGGAGACAGACTGTCAGTGGCACAGACAGTGGTGCAGCAAGAGGTGGACCGTCAGGTCTGTGGGATGAAGCTGCTCTGGACAGTTACTTGGGAGATGTCTGTTAATTGCAGAACAGGAATAATAATTTCTGTTCAACTTCTGGTACTGGGAGTTGTTGGTCACTTTAGAAACATGAAAGATAAGGAAGCATACACAGGAAAAAAGAGGGGAACTCACCTGACCCAACAGCAGAACTTAGATGGGCATGGGTTACAGTCCTGTCTGTGTGCCAGAGTTTCTTTTTCCTCAGTACAGGAAAACTATAATGGAAGCAGAGGCAGGGGCTCTTCTGCTCTGTCATGGAGTAGGGGCACCTCCAAGATAATTAAGACTTTTTGGATGATCTCCATACAGAATGTGTGTGGTTGGATCCCAACCATTCTTGACTGTACACTGTTAAAGAAAATCACAATGTGTGTTGAGCTTGACTCTGGAGGAGACAGGTATTTTAAATGAGTGCTGCCATACTCTGTATGGACCTCCATCATGGATGCTGATAAAGAAGCCATCTCAGCTGCCTGCATCCCGTGTGGAGGAAGCCATTGCTGGTTCCTGGTGACTTTAAGTGTGTGTAGGAGGTCTGGATGTTGGCAGATCTTAGTTGTGTTTGCCTCGGATATTGTGGTTGACTTTTACTGTGGGACTGTGTAGCACGGTCTCCTAAAAGCATGCTGTATTGTTAAAAGTAAGAATGATGTGGGCGCTTATCACATTCATGAATAACAAGGCATCTTCCGATTTTTATCACAGGACAGTTCCTCATAAATGCTAAAAATGGACAAACAGCTGAGCTTGGCAGGAAAAACAGGGGCCCATGAATCCTTTTGTTTACCCATAAAGCCACAGGGCTCCATGATCATGGAGTCATACAACCTCACCCATAAATGATCACTCCATGGCCAGTTAGTTCCTCATCCAATCATTCAAGCTTTGTTCATTGTAACTGTTTATCCTGAGCCCCTGCCTTGAAAGCCATTGGCTTGACTCATGGCTTCTCCTCTTTGTCACCATCTTCTAGCTCTCGGAACAGGGGACACTGCCTTCATAGCCCTTTCTGAAACCTTTCTAAGCCTCTCTCTACTCAGGCTGTCGGGATCTCCTCCCCATCTTCCAATTAGCAACCAAATGCCTCCACCTTGATGTTCCGGGGACCCCGCCCCCATGAGTGTTCAACACACCTATCACCAGCTTTCATCACCATCTCCCCTGTAAGTCTCTCCCCTGTGCAAATGACTGTACCAATCACTTAGTGACAAGATCTGTAATGACCGTTGTCCATCATTGCCTAGCCATATTTCTCTAATGTCAAGCCTGAGGCAGTTTGCAAACACACTCACTCTTGGTGCCTGTGTTTGAGTTCAGGACCTAATTACCCAGTGCTGATTTAATCAGTCTTGGTCATCGGGTTCGAGTTCTGTGCTCCCCAGTCACCTTCTACTCCACCTCCAACACTGTGACATTTCTAAGACACAGAGCTGTGAGAAACCCCCAGACTTGTCCCACCCTAGTCTCTATGCCTCAAGAATCAGGTTGTAAACATATTAGCATGGCGTTCTGGTCCTTGGAAATCCCTCTCCTTATAATCTCATCTTTGAAATTTCCTGCTGTCACTCTTTCTGCAACCTATTATCCTCAGAATGGATGCTCTCATACACAAATATATATGAATATATTGAGATATACAAATGCATGTATTTAAATATATGAATGCATTCATGCATAAATATAGATGAATTGGTCTGTGTGGTTTCCCCCTCTCTGAACGTGTGCAGTTTCCTCTGAGAGAACTGGACTTAGCTCTTACCATCTTGTCCAAGTCTCTCCCTCTCAGAAGCATCCCGGATCCCATAGGCAGAATTCCTGCTTTTCTAAGGCTCCTCAAGACTTGTGTATAGGATCTGCTTTCAAACATTTTTATTCTCTGTGTCAGCTCTGACTTGAGAGTGTCCCAGATGCCCTGATGAGTCTCATGACTCAGAGACTGGGTCTTATCGCTCACATCTTCCCTTGCTTTAGGAGACAGTGTTGTGGAGTGGTTTTCAATATTTGCCCATTTTGGTGCAATAAACACCCTCGCTCTGTGTCTGGGAGACATTTGCCACTATCTCATAGCAACCCTAGAGGTGGGAGTGGCCTCTGGCTGCCACAGTTTTGCCAGGTTCTCCATGCCTTCCCTTTGTGAGGTACAGACTGGAAAATCTACTCTTACTTTGGGATTTGTTGTTTTACTGGAAGAAAACAGATAGCTTTATTGTCCCATGTAGTTTTCCCTAATGCCTTCCCTGGGGCAGGTTGCATCATGTTTCAATGGTCAAAGAAAGTTGCGTATTCAAAGCCAATGTCAGTGAGGAAGCCTTCTCCCTGAGGATGAAAAGCACTGTCAGTGATCATGAGCAGTCATGTACTGTGTTACTCTTTAATGGAGGAGGTGCACATAAATGGGAGTAACACACCGCACTGCAGTGTGCATGCCAAATTCTGTGGCCGCATGCTGCTGAAAGGGACCTAAAAGAGCTCAGTGTCTTTCCTCATTTGCTGAACATTTGTCATTTCAGATCACCCAGCATCTGAGACTACTCAGTGTGGGGACTCTACTTTTGGTGTCTTGGTGAGAATAGAACTTAATTGATCAGGTTTCTATTAGAGATGTCATCTTGGGTCAGGTCTGAACTTGGGCTCCATCGACCAGATGGTAGCTTGGTGTCAGGTATTTTGAGTTTTGGAGGCCCTAGTGGCTGCTGTGAAGGTAACAGAGCCTAGTGCCTCCAGCATTAACCATGTTTAAGAATCATCATCATCGTCTGCTCAAGTAAGACTTGGTGATATCCTTGGTGGCTTGATGGAGACTGCTTTTCTGCTTCTTCTGAAATCCCTCAGGCTTCCCAATGTCCTTTGGTCTCTTCCTTTTGTTGGGCAGATATAGGTCACCTGAGCTGAAGGCAGACTCTTTTCTAGGTTTTTACCTACCTTATAATTTTCCAGTGTTTGCTAACTTTGATCTCTGTTAATATCCAAAGAGTCCTTGAAAGGCTCTGAGGAAACTTAGAGCGGGTGAGTGTGTGTGTGTGTGTGTGTGTGTGTGTGTGTGTGTGTGTGTGTACCAGCTTATGTGGGAACTATTATGGAGAGATTAGGGGTGGGGAGATTTATTGTCCAAGTTAAGGAAGAGGGTGCTCCTAAGGTTTCCTTCCCCAAAGAGCGCCCAGTCACCATTGGTTATCACTATGATAAGAGAGGGACAAAAGCTGGACCATTCACCTGGGCAGTCAGTAGCAAGGCCACTTCCTAGATGGATGTAGCCAGACAACTAGTCCCAGATGTGCTAGCCATGCTGGAGAATATTAGATGAAAAAGGAAAGACTTGCTTCCTTACATACAAAAGCTTCATCTGTCAGTTGGGTGGCTTAGCTGAAGGCCTACCTGGCTCCGAGTCATGTCCTCTGTGATGGACAGAGTGGTGTATAGAATCCTCATGATATGGGTCTCTAGTGGCACAAATGGTCAACGTATATGAACATGACTAACAGATATGAAGCTGGCCCATCATCTCAGCCCATGACAGTTTTGAGGACCCACCCAACTTGGGAAGCTCTCACAGATCCTCCTGCATGGAAGTTAACTCTCCAGCTGCCCAGGCCTGCTTCCTGATTTTACACAGAGACCGTTCCCACAGCCTTCTCTCTGGAACCTTCGGCTACCTTTGTTCTTCAAAGGCTTTCCCTCCAGGAAAAGTCCTGGCCATCTCTCTTAAGGTTCACTCACTGAGTGGTACAAACTGACCTGTCAGAGAGGCCTAGGAATGTGTCTAGCTAGGTACAGGAAAATTGGAGCAGGCCTCTGGCCAGTGTCTGGGGCTCCCACCAGTATATGAGAGTGTAACACCAGGTTGTGTCACTAGGATGTGTCTCCTGCCTTTCTATTTGCTCCCTGGGTGATCCGAGGCCAGGATTGAACCCATCTGTGCTTCAGACCTCTCCTCTGTAAGCTGAAGAAGATAACTCTGCCTGCCTCTCAGTGTGTAAGAATCTTCTGTGGCCTTCCAGACAGTGCTAGGGTGCATTAATAAGTTTCTTAGGTTTGCTTGTCAAAGACCTTACCTAAGAGCTTTACAGGTCTCACCACACAGACAAGAAGGCAGACCAGCCTTGACCCCTCGGGATAGGTGCTTCTCAAGGTCTGTGCTGCCTTTTGTTCTCAGACCCTTTTGGAGGACCCTTTACTGCTGGGCCACCAAGTTGTTTCAGGTTCTCTCCTTAGCCATGGAAGGCTACCCTGGGCAGAATGCACAGTCCCCAGCTCAGTGCACTGCAAGCTTGGGTCAGCTTTATTCATATTTGTATACCTGCCAAGAGGGGAGAGACTTCCAGAAAATTGGACTCCAGATCTTCCTGATCACTGATGATCACACCCATCTTCCTGGAAATATGTCCTCTGTAGCCAGGAAAGGTGGGGCAGACTCAGGATGAGAAAATGTGTGGAACATCCTTCTCACAAGAGGACCAGGTGAGATGCCCAAAGGAAGGTTGAGTATTGGGTGGGGAGGTGTCTGAAAGGCTGAAACAACGTAAGCATGACCCTGGCTGGGCCTATTTGGACATTTATGGGGATTGTCTACTGACTTCCTGCCCTGTCATAGTTTATTGTGCCCCCAACATCTTGCTGCTTCCTGGGTCCATCACCTTGTCTTGGTGGGCCACACCAACCAGGATTTTGTGTAGGAGTGACAAACCCAGAGAACTAGCAGTAGCTTTGTCCTACTATGAACAAAGGCTGCATTTGGGCTCCTTTCAGTTTGTCCTCCTCTCTCTCTGCCCCTTCAGGCATCATTGGTCTCCTTTTCCCTCTTGGAAGTCATGTGCCTCTGTCCCTCAGTGACTTCTGTCACCTGCGCCTGCCTAGAGAACTCATTAAACTCTTAGCCTCTGTAAGACAGCTGTATGCTGCTGGGTAGGCTCAGCTCCCTTTTGTGCCCTATGGGTTTGCTTCCATTGGTAGAAGAGATCCAGGCTTGGTTTCAACTGAGGGAGCTGGACAAACCCCTCAGCTGCTACAGTGCCATCCTCAGTGTGGGAAGGAGACCACAGTGCTGGTCTGGCCGGTGCTGGAGGAGCAGGCATCTGGAGGCTCCGAGGAGAGCAGGCCAGGGCCAATTGTTTGTTTATTTGTTTGTTTGTTTGTTCTTGGTCTGTGTGCAGAGAAGATGGTAAGCATAGTGCTCTCTACTGCCTCAAGACAGTGAGCACTATTCTCCAGGGCAACTGGATCATGGCTCTGACTGTTGCTTGCAGAGGAAGCCATTTGTACTAGGCAAAATTTTGCAAACATGCCTAATTAAGTTATTGCACTAGCTAACTTTGTATTGATGGAGACCAAATATGCAGGTCTGGGGTTCCTTAACCTCACGTGGGCAGAAAACCATGGTGGCAGAATCTTCTGCCAGAGGATGTTGCTCACTTCTAAGCTGACAAGAAACAGAAAACGAGGAGAGGGTTAGCATATCTTTTCTTCATTCTTTCATCCCCTCCGGAGCCCGAATGCATTGGATGGTGCCGCTCACATTCAGGGTGTGCCTTTCCTCCTCAATGTCTCAGAAAACTCTCTCACAGACACACACTCCCAGAAGTGCACCTTGCTAGTCTCCCAGGAGATTCTGTAGTGACTCAAGTTGAAGATTAACCACCATAGTCCTCATCTATGTCCCTGTGTCTTCTAGAAGTTCCTTTTGTACATCTTCAAGTTAGTGATGGAAAACATAAGCTACTCTGTTTCTGCTCAGCTAGAGGGTCTGCCTGCTCTGGACGTTCGCCCCAGACTTGTGTGTGGAAATCAGCCTCCCAGGGAAGGTCCCCAGACATCACCTCTACTACGGAGGCCGCATTTGCAGCAGCTGGAAATCCCAGATCCAATTAATAATTCCACAAAACAGTTCATTAGAATGCACAAGTGCTTAACTAAACAAAACCATAATCGAAGTTGTCAGATGTGATCCATGGTTGTGCTAGAATTTTCTCATTTACACATCATTTCCTCTACAATTTAGTTAGATAACAAACACCACTTAGCCCATCAGTGACTTTTCAGCCATGAAACACAGTTGGTGTGGCATTGGATTACCAGCAGAGTGGGGGCTCTCAGCTGGTTAGTGAGAAGGGTCCTGTCTCATCCGGACTCCTGTAGCCATCTCAAAGTCTGTCTGGCATTGAGCTCTCTGAAGCCTGACCTTGTGTCTGAAGGTGGCATGCTTCTTCTGGTGTCTTTAGGACAGTGTCATCCTGGAGGTAGCTGTAAGGGTGCAACCCATCTCTGGAGCAGAGCTTTTTAACCAGGCCACAGGGGAAGAGAGAAAGCTTGCCACCTCCAGCATGTTCCATATCCCACTGTTCATACTCTATCCCTTAATAATGGAAAAATACAGATTCCTTTCTTAGTGGGATCATTGCAGAGGCTTTTTGGTGTTCTCATGCTGGGTAGGGCATTTGTCAAGTCTTCTAAGGAAGAGATATTAAAGCCCAGGTGTCATAGAGAGGACCCTGAGCCACAGAAGCCTCACTCAGGCAACAAGTCACTCACAGAGGATGGGGAAGGGAATGGCTGCTTATAATGAGCCAAGTTCATGCAGCCCAGGGCCACAGGACACCAAGGCTGTTTATGAGGGACCCTTGGCCTCCTGCTATCCACAGATAACAGAAACAGCATAAATATCCATTGCAAATGATTAAGTTTAAAAGTGAGCACACAGGAGTGCAGATATCTCTGCACACACTTTTTTTCCTGTGGTCATTTTTTCCTAAGTGAAGAAGATATTTGTACATTTATCTGTGGAAAAGGATTTTAGTTCTAACAGGGCTGAGAATCCTGTTAGGTTTAAGAGGCCAGTTTTCTGATCTTCCTTGGGCTGTCTACTGCCCTGGGCAAAGTGAGTTTCTAATGGCCTGTTTTACAGAGCTGGCCTCATCTGGGTGTCTCAGTTAACCCAGGATGCTTTAACAGAATATCGCAGTCTTGGCAGCTCATGAAAAACAGACATTGATTCCTTACAGATCAGAGGCCAGGCAGCTCAAGATCAGAGCACTGAGAGATTCAGTAGCTGGTGAGGCACTGCTTCCTGCTGCACAGACAGCCGCCCTCCCACTGCAACCTCACAGGGCAAAAGGCTAAGGGAGCGCTTATCAGCAGAATTAGTGTCTTGTGAGTCCTCTTGCATCGGCTTCTAGCCATCTTCCCTCTCATCACGCCGAGACCAGCATCTCAGCTTATGACTTTGGGTGGAGAAGGCACAAACATTTGATTCATTGTACTTGGCCATATTTCAGCTCAGTTCGCTAGCATCAGCCATAGCCCTGGGTTCTCTCTGCACTTGAACACATCCATACTCTGCCATGGTAGTAAGGACAGCATCCACGGTAAGAGAATTTTCCACACACCAGCACTTGCCCTGTATTCCATCTTGCCAAGCCATCAGTATCCCTGAAGGACAGGGCTTATGGTCAGAGAGGGATGGAGACCCAGAGGGGTTATTTTTTTCATGACATCACAACACATCTCTCACCGTTTGGTTCTTGTTCACCTCTCTGCCTGTAGGAGGTAAACCCCTTATGAGCAAGCATTGTCAGCTTTATTCCATGGGCGTCACATAGGAATGTGAGTTGTAAAAACCAGACTCATGAGCTTAGAGACTGAGGTTGTGAACCTGTCTTGGCCACTTATAGGCGTGACAGGTAGGTGGACTCAGATATATCTTAGCCACCATGAATCCTATTGATTTTTTCTAGAGTAAGCAAGACTATCACTTCTTGTCCCTTAGGCAATCATACAGACTCACAGTCATAATGGAAGGGTACTCACTGTGGCTCTGTGGCTCATGTGCAGGTCCTACAAGAACAACCTTATCTCCTCCTTGGGATGGCCTAGGAAGGGCTCTGCTTCTTAGTTTATAAATGTGTTTTAAAATTTATACGGTGTGTGTATTTGTGCACATGTGTGTTTTTGTGTGTATGTGTATGTCCGTGTGTGCACACATACATGTGTATATGTGTGTTTGTGTGTATGCATATGTGTGTGCATATATTATATATGCATATATGTGAGCATGTATTATGTGCATGCATATGTGTGTTTGTGCATGTGTAAGTGCATTCACTAATATATGCTTTTGATTTTGTGCCCTGGGCTCTGGAATTATAACTGCAGGTTATAGTTTCTTGGCCATAAGTAACCTGGCATCTGGATTTCTGCTGTTTTCTTAGCTGACTTGGACCTTTTTATATTTGGCACCCAAAGAATTGTTGGGTTTAATTCTGTTTATTGTTTAAAATTTGAGTTTCTAGACAATTCAAGTTGGTAAACCACCTTTAAAAAAGTTGTTGGCTTGTGGTGAATCCACTTATACAGTACCTCATTAGATAAAAAGAGCAGCAGTTTATTTAGAGAGGCCACTCTTCTTAGGGAGATGGTTTAATTACTACAGAATGCTTGCAAGATTGTTGTTTAAGGAATTTTATTCTTTTTTTTATTAGGTATTTTCTTCATTTACATTTCAAATGCTATCCCAAAAGTCCCCCATACCCTCCCCCCACTCCCCTACCCACCCACTCCCACTTCTTGGCCCTGGCGTTCCCCTGTACTGAGGCATATAAAGTTTGCAAGACCAAGGGGCCTCTCTTCCCAATGTTGGCCTACTAGGCCATCTTCTGCTACATATACAGTTAGAGACACGAGCTCCAGGAGTACTAGTTAGTTCATATTGTTGTTCCACCTATAGGGTTGCAGACCCCTTTAGCTCCTTGGGTACTTTCTCTAGCTCCTCCATTGGGGGGCCCTGTGTTCCATCCAATAGCTAACTGTGAGCATCCACTTCTGTGTTTGCCAGGCACCAGCATAGCCTCACAAGAGACAGCTATATCAGAGTCCTTTCAGCAAAATCTCGCTGGCGTATGCAATGGTGTCAGCGTTTGGAGGCTGATTATGGGATGGATCCCCGGGTGTGGCAGTCTCTAGATAGTCTATCCTTTCCTCTCAGCTCCAAACTTTGTCTCTGTAACTCCTCCCATGGTGTTTTGTTCCCAATTCTAAGAAGGGGTACTCCACATAAAACCAGAGACACTGAAACTTATAGAGGAGAAAGTGGAGAAAAGCCTCCAAGATAGGGGCACGGGGAAAAAATCCTGAATAGAACAGCAATGGCTTGTGCTGTAAGATTGAGAATCGACAATTGGGACCTCATAAAATTGCAAAGCTTCTGTAAGGCAAAAGACACCGTCAATAAGACAAAAGGCCACCAACAGATTGGGAAAGGATCTTTACCTATCCTAAATCAGATAGGGGACTAATATCCAATATATATAAAGAACTCAAGAAGGTAGACTCCAGAAAATCAAATAACCCCATTAAAAAATGGGACTCAGAGCTAAACAAAGAATTCTCACCTGGGGAATACCGAATGGCCGAGAAGCACCTGAAAAAATGTCCAGCATCCTTAATCATCAGGGAAATGCAAATCAAAACAACTCTGAGATTCCACCTCACACCAGTCAGAATGGCTAAGATCAAAAACTCAGGTGACAGCAGATGCTGGAGAGGATGTGGAGAAAGAGGAACACTCCTCCATTGTTGGTGGGATTGCAAGCTTGTACAACCACTCTGGAAATCAGTCTGGTGGTTCCTCAGAAAATTGGACATAGTACTACCGGAGGATCCTGCAATACCTCTCCTGGGCATATATCCAGAAGATGTTCCAACCGGTAAGAAGGACACATGCTCCACTATGTTCACAGCAGCCTTATTTATAATAGCCAGAAGCTGGAAAGAACCCAGATGCCCCTCAACAGAGGAATGGATACAGAAAATGTGCTACATTTACACAATGGAATACTACTCAGCTATTAAAAAGAATGAATTTATGAAATCCTAGGCAAATGGATGGACCTGGAGGGCATCATCCTGAGTGAGGTAACCCAATCACAAAAGAACTCACATGATATGTACTCACTGATAAGTGGATATTAGCCCAGAAACTTAGAATAATACCCAAGATACAAGATACAATTTGCAAAACACATGAAACTTAAGAAGAACGAAGGAATTTTTTTTTCTTAATGTGTGTGTTTTACCTGCATGTGTTTATATACCATATGTATGCTTGTAGTTCCTATGGAGACCAGAAGAGGGCACTGCATCCCTAGAACTGAAGTTACAGACAGTTATAAGCCACCACATGTGTGCTAGGAGTGATCCTGGGTCCTCTACAAGAGCAGCACATACTTTTAATTGCGGAGACACCATTCCAACTCCATATGTAAGATTCTTAAATGCTGTGGGGTCATGACCTGAAACACTTTAAGGTTCTCTACAAGGAACATTACTTCGGAGGTTGGGACAGAGCATTGAATCTCTCCATGGAGCTGGCGTTAGAGGTGAACTGCCCAACGTGGCTCTGGGAAATGAACTCTGGTCCTCTGCAGGTGCTCCTAACCCCCGAGCCTTCTCTCCATCACCTGATTTTCTCCTTAAAATGGATGCATGTCTTCCCATGGCTGAGTTACCCACCTCAGCTTGGGTTTTCCTTTGGGCTCCTGGCCCTGCATCCTTCATGATCAACCCATCAGTCCTTGCTTCCTCAGATCCCCACTTTGCTAGCATTCCTCGGGTTTTCTAGACTTGGGCTCCTGGCCTAGGCCTGGGGTGTCTCCCTCACACCATCCTAGTGTCTAACACTTTCTATCATCTCTCCTGGGTCTCCCAGTCTCCTCCCACTATCAGATGGAAACAAAAGGCCAGAGCTTAGGCTGGCTGGGAGTCTATTAGAAATATATATGGCTTCTGTGGGTTTGCCATTCGTAGGGCAACACTAAGAATACAAGGCCAGTGACTGGCAGGCACAATCCCATTCATGACAATGTTGGGGAATGTGAAGGTTCACATTTAGAAAACCAATCTATCTGAGATTGCTGCTCTTATCCACACTCAGAAATGCCTGGACCAGTGACCCTTGGCCACACTGAGGTCATCCAGTCAGTGCCATTGTAAAAGCAATTCTCAGGGAGCTGCTTCCTGGGGGACACTGCCAAGAATGTCACTGGTTAAAAATAATGTGTCTCACTGGGCCAAGGAGTTGGCTCAGTGGCTATGCAAGTGTGAAGGCCTGAGATCAGATCTCAGCACCCACAGAAAATCCTTGGTACAATGGCACACATCCCCAGTGCTGGGGACGGAGAGACAGGAGATCCTCGGGCCTTGCCCATCAGCTAGTGTAGCCAATTGATGAGCTTAAGGTTCAGTGAAAGATCCTGCCTCAAAAAGTCAGCGTCACCCAGAGTCAGCGTCTACCACCTCTGGCCTTGATATTTGTGTGCATGTGTATACACACACACACACACACACACACACACACACACACACTCACACACACACACACAGAAGCATGCACACATTGTATATATCACACATAGAAAAATAAAGGAAGGAATGAAGTAAGGGAGGAAGGGAGGGAGGGAGAGAAAGAAGGAGGGAAGGAAGGAAGGAAGGAAGGAAGGGAGGGAGGGAGGGAGGGAGGGAGGGAGGGAGGGAGGGAGGGAGGGAGGGAAAGAGAGAAAGAAGTCCCTACCCTTCTAAGTGCAGACATCTGTCATCATGTCAGAGACAACTGCCCTAAAGATTCAGCCTTGGGTACATGATGGCAGGCATGAGCTGTGGGATTCTGGACACAGGTCTGGGTCAAACATAAATGCTAACATTCTTTGTGTGACTTTAGGTGGGTGACTTCACATCTCTGAGCCTTGGTTCCTGCTCTGTAATGTGCCAATCACTGGGTCAGTTTAGGGGAAGGTTCTCATTAAGTGCAGATATTTTTAGGAAATTCGCTTTTCTATCCTGGTTCTTTCCTTTGGAATCAAAAGATCGCTCACAGAGAAAAGCTTCTCCGTTGGTGGCTTCTGTTAGCCCCCAGAGGTCAAGCACAGAGCGCTTGAACCTTCTACTAGCATTGGCACCATTGTCTGTGACTCATTCTAGCCTGGTTCACCTTCCCGTAGATGTCCCAACAAAGTCAAGGGGGACCCTGTGACTGCCTAGACACAGATTCCTGTCCACTTACAACAAGCAAACAACAACCTTTAAAGCTTTACAAAAAATAAATTACATTCCCTGAGAGCAGTCCCAGAAGAAATGTCATTGGAGTCATAAAACTGTTTTGCTGTGACCTATGTAAAAGTCCCAGGAAATAAACTGACTTCCTGATCATTCGGTAAAGTCTCCTGTCCCTTGTCTTGAGGAAATTGGATTGAATGACTTGAAAAGCCAATACCTGAAGCTTGGCAGGGAAGACAGGGCTCACTCTGTGCTGAAGCATGGAGCATTGCTATGTGTTAATGTCATCGCTCTGAATGTGCCAATCATAGTCTTTCACGGGACCCAGGCAGGTCACCCATGTCTATGGAAGAGGCAGACCCTGTGGCCAGCAGAGGCTTGAAAAAGCTAGAATTAGATTCTGATATCACACGGATGCTTCTGATGGGAACTTCTCAGAATGGAGCAAGGAAAGGAAAATCAACAGAGGGTGTACTGACCCTCTGTAATGTGCCAAGCATGGCTCCCATTACTTTCATCAACCATCATATTTACACCTCTCTATCCTGTGAGGGCACATTGTGACTCCTGTGTTGGAAGGGCGAGCTGAGCCTCAAGGGTGTGAAGTGTTTTCTGTAGGGTCACACAGGGAGTGAACACTGGTTCTTTATTTGAACCCAGGTCCACATACCTGTGACTCAATGCAGCCCACTCTTCTGTCCACCAAGATGTCCTTTTATTCCTGACATATTTCTGGGGTCTAGAGTAAGGGGAGCATTGGCCCTAGGCTGGTAAATCTACATAAAGCACCATCAATAGCTAGCATCCATTTCGTTCGCAGTTCTCATGCTGAGGGTATATGGAGACACTGTATGTGTGGGCTTCCTACATTGACACACAGACACATAGCACCTAGGTGACAGAGGAGTTGATGCCATTATAGGATGAGGTTTAGACGCTTCCTTCTCCTTACTGGAATGTGTATCCCAGTGTCCCTTTGATTGATGGGCTGAGAGGGGAGATGGAGGGGGGGTATTACCACTGGGTTAAGGCACATAATGAGCCCAGGGCTTAGGCGCCACCAAGCTAGTGATGGCACCTGGCAAACAGACAGTTCCTGCACAAACTACTGATTTGGATAGAAACTCTGTCACTTAAATTATGTTGAGTAAAGTTTGAGCTGGGATGTACCATCATAAGGATGTGGCTAATTTACTGTCATTGCACTGGGTCAGGAAAGAACTATGTATGCCTCTCTGTGTGTAGTGTGTGTTTGTGTGTGTGTGTGTGTGTGTGTGTGTGTTCTTGTATGTATATTTGTGCTTGTGTTTGATGTATGCACCTGTGTGTCTATGTGTATCTATATGTAAATGTGTGTGCCTGTGCTAATGTGTGGTAGATATGCCTGTGTGTATCTGTCTATGCATGTGTATGTATGTGGTGTATGTACATCTGTGTGCATCTGTGTGGTGCGTGTGCATGTGTGTGTACATGGTACATGTGTATGGTGTGTAGGTATCTCACTCGAGTATGTTTCCATTCACTGATATACTTCCTCCACCTCCAGTTGCAAGCTGGAGAGAGAATCTGTGGTGACAAAACACCCTGAGAGACTTCCTCAAAAAAAAAAAAAAAAACAATCATTCTGCCTCTGGCAGATTTGGGTCAGACAGTGTCTGACAGCTGTGTGACATGGTCAAGAGTACTCAGTGACAATAGACAGCTCCACACTGCAGAAGGTCACATGCCTCTCAGGCTGAGGGCTAGAAATTCAGGCCTGAACCTATCACGGGGCAGGAAGGTCCAAATGAGTGAACGGGTGACTTTAGAAGTCAGGTTGCAGGAACCCAGGGCCACTGGGTCCTGGGGAGATTTAAGAACAGGAATCTTCCTCTAGATTTCTGTGTGGGCTTCAGGTAACCGCCCCCACTAGAACCAGAAAACGCATGGGAATAATATGAAAATATATCAATGTCTACATATGTATACACATGTGGACATATGTGTGAACATGCATGTATATACACACTATTGTGCTTTGGGTGTGGAATATTGCCCTAGTCCCACATTTTGAATACTTGGGCCTCAGTTATTCTGGGATAGTTGCAGAATACTTAGGAGCTGGGCCCTTCTGGAAGAAGGGAGTCCCTGGGGTGCACCTTGAGGTTAAGTGCTCAGGACCCACTTTCTGTTTGTCCTCAGCTTCCTGCTTGCAGAGGCAGTGTGGGCAGCCTCCTCAGCCACTGTGATTCACAAAGTGCATCACAGCAGGATCCATTTCTCTCACATTCGCACTCACAGAAACCCTTCCTCCCTTAAGTTGCTATTGCCAGGTGTTTTGTGACAGCAACTAGAAAAGCAAATGAGGCATACACAGTGTGTGCGTGCACACAGTATCTTCTTAGGCTGTTTGTACAGAATGTCAAGAACCACATGGCTTCAAACAGTAGGTATTTGTTTCCTGTACACCTAAAGGCTACAAGTCCAGAATCAGCATGCTGGCGTGCCTGGGGTCTTGTGGGGACAGACTGTCCACCTCTTCATTATATCTTCACATGGAGGAAAGAGTTCACGAGAATTCTCAGCGCTGTCTTACAAGAGCAGTAATCTACTTCATGATGGGTTCCACCCCCATGATCTGGTTACCCCTAGAATGTCTGCTCTCAGATACTATAACACCAGGATTAGATTTCAGCATGTGCATTTGGGGTGAGACACTCAAAAATTCAATCCAGGCTATAGTGGGTAGTGCATGTGCATTTTCTGAGTCTAGCCCAATTTCCTTCTCGGCTTTTCTTGGAGGTGGCTTTTCTGGAGGGAAGAGCTATTGCATGAGTTCAGTATCCCCAGGGCTGGCAGGGTCTGCTCTGGGGAGGGGAATTGGCTCAGGTCAGCGGTGCTTCACCTTGGCTGGGGGACTCATCAGCTGCCAGCCACTTCTGTGCAAATAAGCATATAAGGTCTGAGTCCCTCGCTGTATGGTTGGAGTAATGGGCTTCATGAGTCACTCCCTGTGTGAAGCTAGGTCACCTAGCTTCTAGCAGATTCCATGGCTGCTGTTTGGTTGCAAATGATACCACCCTTGGAATCCCACCCCAGTATAGTCATTTGCAGAGGAAACTTCACTCAGCCCAAGAGGAGGAGCAAACTGGATTTTAAAATTCCCGAGACACCCCCTCCCCAGATTTGGGGAGGCTGCACCCCTGCCCCCATGTTACCTGGGAAACATGCCCTTGTCATGTCAAATAGAATGTGGCATGTGCTGGGTGTGACTGCATCTTTACACAGAGCTCTGGAGTGGTGTGAGGGAGCTGCAAACAGCAGGTTGGGGCAGGAGGGCTGCAGCCCAAAAGACACACCCTGCCCTGAGGTCAGAACTCAGCTGGCTGAACTCCAGGACTGTCCACTGTCATCAAAGTCTATCTTTGCAATGACAGTGCAGTGTGCCAGATCCTGAGATTGACCCCAAGACTACAGCAATGCCCTTTTTCTGAACAGCGGTCACAGCTCAGAAGAGGTGGCCTGTCAGGTCACATGAGATAATGTGAAGAGCAGTTCTATGGCACCAGAGCTCATTGTGGGCGGGCACGTCCATCTGTTTCTTGCACTGAGCTGAGACATAGATTTCAGAAGTAGACTGATAAATGTTCTGCACCTTGTTAGCACCCAGGGGGGCTGCATCCCCAGTGTCTGCTAGGAAGCCTGGGATTCATGTACACAGGTTTGTGGAAATGACCTGACTAGAAACCCCAGTGAAGTTAGACTTTCAGAAAGCAGAAATTCAGGACAGGGAGCTTTAATTACCCCGTTCATATCTAATGCCTTCCACCTGCCCAGGAGGGCCTCGGAGAGGGTGCTGAGACAGCAGCTGCTGTCATGCCATGCTGTGTGCACTTGGGTGCTGGCAGATGCCTCACTACCATTGAAAGGGGGTCTCCTGTTGTGGAAACTTCAGAGGCCAGTCATCTCATGTTGCCTTGGGTTGTTCTTGAATAGCTTAGATATCTTAGTGTGGCCTCTGAGTCTTGCTCATGATATTTTGGGGGGACAGGAGTATCCTTGTGGCTGGTCTAGACAATTAATTGGGATTTTCTAGGCTATAGTGAGGTATTTGCAGTGTTTAGATGCTAAAGCCAAGACCCCAGGGGAGAGGGGAGAGAGACTCAGTCTTCAGAAGGCCAGTGGAGGACAACGAAGTCTCCTGCTGTGTCCTTTGGCTTCTGAATGGTGCTGGGGCAAGATGAGCCCCATGTCAGTTACTTCTCTAGTTATGACAAGATACCCAACGTAATGGAAGAAAAGAAGGAAGGATGAAAGGAAGGTAGGGATGAAGAGGAAGGGAGGAAGAAAGAGAAGGGGAGAGGGAAGGAAGGAGGGATGGAGGGAGGAAGGGTGTGTTCTGGCTCACAGTTACAAGGGCACAACTCAATGGCAGGGGACTCATGGCAAGACTCGGAGCAGCTGGCTACATGGCATGGAGCACCAGGAAGCAGAGTGTCATGGATACTGGTGTGTCCGGCTCACCTTTTCCTCTCTGTTCAGTCAGACTCCAGCCTTGGAGGACACCACTCGCCTTTTAGATGCATCTCCCTGCTTCAGCCTATTCATTCAAGCCTTGGACATGCCGCGAGATTTGTTTTCTAGGTTATTCTAGATCCAGTCAAGTAGACAGTCAGTAATCACTATCACACCATCACCGATGCACTGAGCAGGATGCTCCACTGTTTGTCAGAGGGTAGCTTGGCCCACGCACTGGTCACAGGATGGTGAGGGTCTCGAATACACAGCAGCGGGGTACAGAGCCTGCTCCTAGGCTCCATGGTAGTGGTAAAGCACAGAAGTCTGGGGATGCTGTTTCTAAGATGTGCTGAGGGCGGACTGTGGGAAAGGAGAGACCCTTTTCTTTCCAAAGAACCAAACAAATACAAGTGGTGTGACTCTTGAGTTTTCTGTCGTCTATTATGTACTTAGCAAACAGTTAGCATGTATGGTGCATTGTACTTGGCCATCTGGGGCTCGGTTAGAACTCTAATAAACCCTTCCTTGGAGCCCATAGCAAGGATTAGGTTCAGCGATTTTACTCCTAGGAATCATATTGCTAACTTCTTCTCTTTCCCAGAATTAATTCAAAACAAAACGTATGACATTTGCACACTTTTAAGAACATCAATGGCTCTGACTTTCCCCATGATAACCACTGAAGTGTTCAAAAAGAAATGAGTCTTTAAGAAGATTTTGGTGGTTAAACCTCATTGATATACCATTGGATACCACAGTTCTTATTTCAGTCATATGAGGGAACACACACACACCACACACACACACTTGTACCCAATGTCCTAATTGTCACAAGCCCAGAGAACTGAGATAAAGGGAGATTACATATTTAGCAAATGGTGTAGAAAATCAAACCTTTGGTCTTGGCCTTCAAATATCAGTAAGGTTTGCCATTCGAAGATGGAAATCAAGACTAAGGGATCTGAATGAACGAAGGAGATGCACAGGAAGCATAAGAAGAGGCAGGGAGCTTAGACTGGCACACGAGGAAGCAGCCTACAAGGATGGGTCAGGGCCAGAACCTGCTAGCCCATGCCAGGGTGAGAGTGCTGTGCTCTGTGCCTCCTGAGCCTCTTGTTGCTATAGGAGATAAGTTTTCACCTTCAGAATATTCAGCCCCCTTGCTCTGCACTTAAGAACATCCACAGTGCTGGGGCGATGCCAGGCTAATTGAGTGTTGGTAATTGTTTTCGCTGTGCTTTGATGTAATGCATTTTTAAAACGGATTGCTCTCCAGTAAGTGCTTCCATAAAGGGGGAAAAGGGCCAGAGGCTTCATGTTTCAGAGTGGGATGTGCAGAGAGTACAGTGGATGAAGACAGGGCCTCTGTCCTCCCATCCGTGCCCAGCTCTGTTAGAATGAAAGTAACTGTAATGATTTAAAAACAAAACAATCAGCAATTTGGGCAAGCAGGTCTTTTCATGGCCTCCAAGCAACACCCTGACATATTTATACTAATTACAAAGGGCCAGGGTAACTTGACAGGGAGGAATGTCACCTTAATCAAGAGATCACATTTAGCAGTGCTGGTGACGAGCCAGGCTCTCACTACATGGCTTTCTGATGGAGTGAGAGGGGAAGGGCACAGAGTCACCTGTGGAGCCTTTCTGCCCCAAATCCCCAACCTGAAGATAATAAAGATAAAGTCATCAGGCACCTGTATTTGGGACACCCTACAGCAGTTGGCAGAGATTAGAAATGTCAGCACTCTGAAAGATGGAAAGAGTATGATTGCCCAGAAGGAACATTCTAGACCAGAGGAGACCCAAAAGACATGACAGCCCAGTGCAGTGTTTGAATTGAGATTAAGAGTAGGAAAAAACAAGGAAGAGCTGTAAAGGCCATTGTTGAGATATGCAAGAAATTTCAAACCGAATACATATTTAAAAACTGCTCTATCAGTGTTAAATTTCTTAGGCATGATAATGGTATTATAATAATATGCAAGAACCCTGATACTGATGATATATTTAGAGTTGCAGAGAGAGCTTAAACAATGGATTCATCTAGAAGGTTATTGCAATGTTCACTGTGCTATTATTACATCAGAGAGGTAGCAGCTTCTCACGTACCCCCAAAGATCAACATGCACGCTGAGAGCAGTGATCACAGACAGGCATGAAATTAACTTCACATGGTGTTCAGTTACCCTGGACCCAAACATACACAGGCCTTGCCTGATGGGAGAGATGTGTGTGCTGCTGTGGGTGCAACATGACTTTAGATAGTAGATGCTTTTGCCTCATTGATCTCTACTGCAAAACCAGAACACCATCTCTCTCTCTCTCTCTCTCTCTCTCTCTCTCTCTCTCTCTCTCTCTCTCACACACACACACACACACACACACACACACACACCTGTTTACAGCCTTCAGGACAATAGTCCTGGCTGTCTTCTGCACTCACAGTATCTCAGAGAGCAGGGCTGCCATGTAACGCATGGTCAATAGGCATCGCTGACTAACAACTTGGAAATTCTCTTGAAGCTTCGAGATTCAATGATTGTATTCATAGTTTCCCACATAACAATCATGCGAACTGAAGTATGTGCTCAAAACCAAAAGGTAACTTTAAATAAATTGTCTCTTTATCCATGGCTAGCATCACAGGATGAATGTGGCTGCTGCAAAGGCCTCCACTCACAGTATCTTAGGTTCCATATATATTACATCTTTCTATGTGAACATAATTACTATTATCACTACCATTAATTACCGTTACTTTGATTCTCAAATATTTATCGCATGTATGATATTTATTAAGTACTTTACAACACACACACACACACACACACACACACACGTGTGTGTGCACACAGACTCCCGGAGGATAGGTTAGCAAAGTCACACAGAGCAAGAACAGAAGCAAGGTTTAAGCCCTCCCTCATGTGGCTTGTGTTCAGAGTGTCTACCCATCCAGGGAGACTGGTGTACATGTGGTTGATGTCTATGGGAACTAGGAAGGGCTTCTTCTTCCAGTAAAGATCAGGAAGAGGCCACATTGGGCCTTAAAATGGCCACCTCCTTCATGCTTGCAGGTAATAAATGGAGAATAGGAGAACGGGGCATGGAAGCTGTGAAGAATGTTGACTTGAGTTTGGGAACCTGCTTGGGAAAAGATCTTAGTTCTGGGTAGCATCTTGTATCCTTTCTCCTTTTAAAAAGCTCTTACCATCCTCTATCAATCTCAGGGCCTTCTGTGTACCAGTGATCTGAGGGTTCAGGAAAGGACATGGATGGCCTGGGGCTCACGGCTTGCCCATGCACTCTTTATTGGTTTTCATACTCGAAGGCTTATCCTGAATTCATCTATTGTATCCCAAACACTACAGCTATTCCCCTGGATTTCAACCTTGTGATAGCCAGAGCTCCCTAAAACCTAAAACGTAGATACTCTCCTTTGATGTTCAGGTTCCCCAAGCCCACCTTCGCTGGCCCTTTATCCACCAGTGTGATCATGACCTCATGGCCTCCACTTGCCAATGCAACTTTCTTCTGGGTGTAGCCATGCAAACTCTGCTTCCTCTGCATCTGCTACACTGGCATCTGCTGTAGAGAGAGGCCATGATTAAGACTAGAAGCAGGAAGCTGCAGGGACACTCCACTAAAAGGTGGTTAGGGAGCTGTGCAGGTGGCTCAGTTGCTAAAGCACTTGTGAAGTCACACAGAGCATAAGGACCTGGGTTAGAGCCCTAGCACTCACATAAAACAGCTGGGCATAGTGGCAGGACTTCCAGTGCTGGGAGAGTAGAGACAGGCAGGTCTCTAGGACTCACTGGTTACTAACCTGGCCAAACTGGCAAGATCCAGGTTAGTGAGAGACCTTGTTCAAAAGACCAAGGTTGATGTCTTCCTAAGGAATAATGCTTGAGGTTGTCTCTTAGCCTCCATACATGTACATCCCTTCCAGTCCCACCCACTACACACAGCACAGAGAGTCCTCAGCTTCCTCTTTTATGTCATGGAGTCAGACATATAAATGCTTCCCTGTCACCAACATTGACAGAGCCTGGGGATGTATTCTGAGAGACTGAAATAGGGAATGGAGTTGGAGACATTTGCTTTAAGTGAGGATTCAGAAGGGATACTATCGATGGTTGAACATGCCATCTTATCAGTCCTTGTTGTCCTCTTGGCTTCTAGGACATGGGTAGATGGATCTTTGTACTCCAGTTAGATGAGAAGATTCCTTCCAAAAACACCTAAAGAAAAGAGTAACGATCATAAAATGACCTATCCATGGTCCTGTGAATCCCATCATAATCAGCTAGGCCCGGGAAGGATTTCCCACCTTGAAGTAGGAGGAAATCAGGGATCATCAAACACTCAAAATGAATGAGAGATTCAGTATGTCAGATACAGCACAAGAGCAGAAAAAAAGCCAGAGAAAGCAGTACACAGGGTATACATTATTCAGAGTGCTACCATCTTGAAAACTGTTGAAATAAACTGGAAGAAGTATGAATAGATATTGTGTGCATGTAAGAAGAGTCTTTTTAATAAGAAAGACTGAGAGAGGAAGAGACAGAGGAATCAAGAGTTCAAGGCCAACTAGGGCTCCACAATGAGCTCAAAGCATTTTTGGCTACATGAGACCCTGTCTCAAAACTAATCAACCAATCAAACACCCATAAGAATTTAAATGTAAAAGAGAAAACATTATGTATAAAATAATGTATATTATTTTATATATAAAAGAAATGTACTTAGAACATCAGCCTAGGAGGTCTAACATATGGAAACAGGTGTACCCTATTCTGACCTTGAACTCTTGATCCTCTTACCTCACCCTTCTAATATACTGGGATTACAGGGGCCCTGAACCACCCCCAGCCCTAGAAAGAATATTTAAAAGTAAGATTTGTAGAAGGATTTGTGCATATAAAGGTTGGATAATATAAAACCTAAAGGTCTGTAAAGGAGAAGAAAGGAAAGAGGAAGAGAAAAGACAGGAGACGTTGAAGTGGAGAAAAGGAGGAAGGAGGAAGAGAGAGAAGAAATAAAAAGGAAAGCACATCTTGGCTGACGTTTTCAGATCTCATGTCTTCATTTCTTTCTTAACTACTGTGTGTGTGTGTGTGTGTGTGTCTGTGTGTGTGTGTGTGTGTGTGTAGCACATGTGTGGAGGTCAGAGGACAACTTGAAGGAATGAGTACTTTGCAGCAGGTAGCTCCTGGGGATTGAACTCAAGCCTTCAGGCTTGGCAGCAAGCACTTTTATATACTGAGCTGCTGTTTCACCAGTGCACTCCCTTATTTGTAAGATGAGGGAAACGGTTATCTTTTTTCTTGTGGGCTTTGAGATAATTGCATGGTCCTGGTATAAAGTACGTCTTCAATCAATATTGATTTCAACGATTTCTTCTCCTATTTTAATGAGAGCCTTTTAAAAAAACAGACATTCTCAACAGTTAGAAAAATCTGCCCATTCCACACCAAGCACTGATACCCACAGGACTGTCCATGAATGGTGGTGTGATGCTAGCTCTTAGTCACCAACCACCTTTATCTTGGTTGTTTGCCTGTGTGTGTTTGTGATCCCAATGTATGAGGACAGCCTGTGCCCCAGTAAGGCTGCTTGGTGGTCTTATGACCTGCAATTGGCCTTCTTTGTCTGGGGCACCTGATGCAATTCTATAGACTCCAAAATGTGACCTAGGAGAGGGGCACAGTCCTCTCAAGAGCTATTATAACTGATGAGCTCTCTGCAGCCTATGGCCTTGTAGCTCTTAGGACATCCACCCCGAGTGGATGTTCTCCCAAGTACTTTTTTCTGCCTGCTAACTGAGGGGATTGTCTACTTGGGATCTGGGAGGCTGGTGGTCTTGAGAGTGTCTTGGCCTCCACTCTCCCAGAAGCACAGTTTACTCCCAACACAGTGATAAGGACTCTAACAAGAAGGTTCCACCTTTTACCAGCAAACAGCAATGACCGGGATTAATAGTACTGGGTGATGTGTGACCAGCCTTGCTCCAGGAAGCTGGAGGCAGTACTCTTTTCCATGTTAATACCTTGGAACATTCCTTTCTGCTCCAAACATCTGAGCCATTAGTTGTCACTGCATTCCTTTGGTCTCCTTGTACCTGTTAGAAGAAGTAGTCCCCTGAACAGGACTTAGAACAGAGGGTGTAATGCCCATGGCTGGCCATCTTGGGAATTGAAACAATCTTATTACGGAAGCGTCATCATCAACAACAAAATAGCCGCACATATGAGGTTGATATTAAACATATCGGTAGCTTTTCCTTTCACAAAATGCATGCTTAACTTAGATCTAGGAGTTTATATCAAGTCAATGTAGGGTTTGTGGGGTGTGTGTGTGTGTGTGTGTTGTTTATATATATATTTCTCTCCTTGTTAGAGAAGCTGTGTGCTGGGGCTCTGGGAAGTCAGATCATTTCAGATCAATAGATGAATCTTAAACTTTAATTTCAGATGCTACCTGCCATCAGCTTGCTTGGCAGAGTCTTTCATCAAGGGTCTCTCCCAAGGACCAAAGCAGCCAGATGGTTGTAGACATTGCAGGCGGCTGCCAGATGACTGGAGGAGGCCTCAGTCAACCATAATTTGTCCCTTGAAAGCTAAGCTGAGCTTTAACTCTTTACCAATCTATCCTGATGCAGCAGACACCTCAGGAGGAGCACTCCCTCGAAGGGGAGTCAGGGTGGCCAACTTCTGTGAGGTAGAGATGAGCTCAGGGTGAGTATTACTGGGCCAGAGATAAACCACTGGGCAGGGAGTGTAGACAGAGCTTAGAGACATATAGATGAAGGAAATGGGTCTGGTTAACTGAGATCATGGGGAGGAGGTGAGTTCTCAGGGGTGTGAGGGCAGATCACACCAGATGAGAACTTTTGCATATGACCATAAAGAAGAGGGTGGAGCTTACAGAAAGATAGTTTTATTGTGTTGTTGGGGTGTCATGGACTAAAGCTAGGAGATCTGGCATTTGTGAGGTGAGGGAAGCTGACACGTATAATTGAATGATGTCAGTTCTTGTTACTTTGTAGTGATTGCTTAGAGTTTCTGGTTGAGCAGGTTGCTTCTGTGTGAATCTGCCAAGAGTGATGTTTTTGATTGCTTATGCACTGCGGGTGGAGTAGCCTTCAGCAAATAGGCACAGACATATATAGTGCCCTCCTTGGGAGAAAGTATCTGTTCTGGGTGTCTCACTCTATTCCCTCCATGGGATCTGCTCATTTCTTATTTTCTGGTCCTTACCTGGGGTTGCTGTTTGCAGTATTTCAAAGGTATCCCATGACCCATCCCCGCAGACACTGGCTGGAAACAGCTAGTTGGCTGATCACAGCACTAATTACTCATGTCTTCACTCCACTGGGCTTCATCTTTCTCTGCAGGAGCCATCTGCAGTGTGGCATTTCCTAGACTTTGCCCCTTCTTTCCTCTGCTTTCTTTGCACATCCAGATGTTAGCACTTACATCTTCTTAACCTTTCTGTTGTTGGTCCATAGACCTGTGTCCTCCTTTAGCCTAGAAACCACTTATGGGCAGAATATCCCCATTAAACTCAGAGTCACCATGGAGTACAGAATACACAGGATATGTCTGACACTCAGAAAGTGGCCTCAAGCCTAGCAGAGTGTCCTCTTCTGGAAGTGCTTTAATGGCCTGAATGCTCTGTAATCAGCTTCTTGTTAGTGACAAAGGGTGACTATGTTTGAAGTCAGAGAGAAATGCATTCTTCTGAATAGAACTCGGTAGAGCAGGATTGGACCAGGGACTGACCAGTGTCAATATGGCCGATGTACTTTCTCACTGTGTTACCAGTCAGCTGTGCTACCGGTCAGCTTGAGTCTCTCTGTTGTTTAAAGGTGTTGAGGGAACTGGTGCCATCGTCCATTTACCCCGCACACCCTGAAAGTCTGCTATGTAGAGGTTCCGAGAGACACTTAACGCAGATCCCAGGAGTTTATTGGAAAGGAAAACCCTGAAAAGGCAGAAATAAATGGCACAAAAGTGTTTCTTTCATTATTTTCTTTTATGTACCTAAACCAAGAGAGAAGGGGCCAGTGTAAATGATGCTTTTAAAATTAAGGTCAACATGGTAAAATAGACTTCATGAGTCTCCCTGTGAGACTTTATTGTCATGTTATCCTGGGTGGGCATCGATAAGAGGAAGGGCAGGGTCCTGCAATGCCAGAGATGGGCCAGATCTCATGGCAGCTGTAAGTTCAGCCTGTGTCCCTAAGCTGAAAGCTTGCATCAGGTGTACTTTTCTGTGTGTCAGTTGCTTACATACCAACAGAAAGAGGAAAAGAGCTGGTGCCTGGAAATAAAGCAGAGACACCACAGAGGACAGTGGGCTCCCCCACCATCCACAGGAATCCTGCTCTCTTGAAATGGTTTGAACCCAAATGAGAAAATTCTTCTAACTCCCAGGGACACTCCCAAATGATCTCAGCTTCTTGGAGTGATAGCTCTCTTTACCTTCTCTCTCTTCTTTCCTTTCTGTTCTTTCTCTCTTTCTTTTCTTTCTTTTTGGTCTATGAATCCAGCGTTCTGGTACAGTACAGGGCCATGCTGAAGCAGGCTGCCAAGATGCCCGTGAAATGATAAGCTGATGGATATTGAATCTTCAGCCAGGAATCACAGGGGAAATGAGTGTCTGATTGGACTCTGGTAATGATGGGTGACAGCAGGAGATATTGTGTATCAGGCTATGACAGTGAGCCAGGCCCTCACATACATCTCTAGGCTTCCTAGCAGTCAAATTGGAAGCCAAGGCTCAGATGAAATACTGTACCCAAGGTTACTAGAGTAAGTTATAGTAAGTGAGACCCAAACTGGCATTTGAAGTGCAGCCTCTTTTACTCCCTAAAGCATTGCTTCTCAGCCTTCCTAATGCTGCAACCCTTTAATGCAGTTCCTCATGTTGGTCATGCCCATAAAATTATTTCATTGCTACTTCCTAGTTGTAATTTTGTTACTCTTATAAATCATATTGTAAATATCTGATATGCAGGATACCTGATATGTGACCGCCAAAGGGCTCACAACCCCCAGGCAGATAAGCATTGCCCTATAGTATTTTGGGTGAGTTTGCTGTCCATCCCAAGCTGGGATTCTGAGGATTTGAAAGCTCAGACTATTTCCTTCCTCCACAGAAAAGGGGCTGTGGTTCACTGTGTGTGAGCGAGGCAGGGAACACTTCTGTCCCATTAGCAGCTTGTCTTAGCATATCCTTAGTGTCATGGTTTGAATCTGAACTCCACTGAGGCCTTTACTCCAATTCTTGTACTCCAGCTACAACACTATTTTGAGAGGCCCAGCTGGCAGAAATAGGTTACGTTACCAAAGGCAAACCTTTGAAGGTGATGTCAAGTCCTTGGTTCCTATCATACTGTTATACCTGGACTTCCATATGAGAAGCCTCTGGCACTTGTTCCCATGGCCATGAACTCTACCATGCCTTCCCTGTTGTGATAGATTGAAACCATGAGACAAAAGCAAGTCCTCTCTTGGGGAAGTTGTTCCTGGCAGTCACTGTCAGAGTGTTGTGCAGGGAATGGTTACACAGTTCACACACTCTGGGGGAACTGAAGTCAAACGAATGGGTCCTGAGGAGTAGGCCAGCCTCACAGGATATACTGAGAGCCTTGGGCTGGAAAGTTCCCTCTTTTCAGAGTCAGTTAAGGACCAATTCAGCCACAAATGCCTCTAAGGTGGGGCTGTGCCTCTCATGACTGGCAACTTATTACAAATGTCACAACTTCTCTGCAGCTGGAAGGATAATTTTGCAGACTCTGACTCTACCAGATGAGGATGTTTGTGCTTCATTGTTGCTGCCGAGCCCGCTCTTGTGTTAACAGAAACGATCAGGGGACGAGACCTCCATCTAGCAAACAAATGATTAACCTTCAAAACAGACACACACAGAGAGCCACAGTGGATGAATTATGCAGCAGGCTGTCCCTGCTTCGGACACCGGCCCACATCTGGTTTCTTTGCTCTGGCTGTTCCTGTAAACAGCCAGGCTTTCTTATGTTTCCATCCTGGCTCTCTCTGACTGTTTTTCTTTACACGTAAGTCAGCAGAGTGTGGCAAAGGCTTAGTGTGTGAGTTCCCAGGTAGCCCTTCCCCAGAGAGACTTAGGGACCAAGGTCCCGCAAAGGTTAGGCATACTCCCTCCCGATGGCCTGCTCAGCTCAGTAACACCTCAGACAAACACAGAAGGCCTTTTTAGCCCTGCCTTTGGAGCCAAGTCTGTACACAGAAAGAAAGAAGAAGCGGCTACTGTTGGTTTAAGGCTGTTTGCAAGGGGCCCCCAGAGCACACAGATCCTGCCAGATCCTGCCAACCTCCCCTTTCCTCGGAGATGTATTTTATTTATGCAGGTGAAACCTCACTTTATGAGGTGCAGAGTGAACTTAGGGGTGGCGCTTCATCTTCAGACAGGCTCTGAGTTCTGAATTATGGGTGTGCTGCTGCAGACTTTCAGGTCTGGGCCAGAAGGGCATTGGGCAACATCCAGAACTGACTGCCTCTTGGCTCCTTCCACATAGAGCTTCCTCATCCAACGCCCCTGAGATCCTCCTACCAGACAGTGAGCAAAATCTGAGCAGACTTCTGGCCTCCCCGAAGCTGCCTCTGTTGCAAGAGGGAAATAGACAATAAATGGGAAAGAAAACAGCCACCATAACAACTGCAAGCAGGAGGCCACTCCTTATTTTCCTGCCACTGGGGAATCTGCCAGGCATGGCAGCTAATGCTGATTGTCAGGGCCACCAATTGGTTTGGACCTTCTGGTCCTTGCGCTTCTCGCTGCATTTGCTCATATACTCGGGCAATGTGGAAACAGGCCTTATTGGATTTCAGAATGAGAAATAAGCAGCTTCACTGGGGCCCTCTCCGGGGAAGATGTATTATTATATAATGCTAGGCAGATTGGGCCGCGGAATAGTTTGCTCATGAAAGAGTAACATCATGGAAGCTCACTCCATCACTTCCAGGGCCTTAATAAAGAGTGAGGGAATCAGAGAACAATATTAACTTTTACCGCTTCATCAAGTGAAGATTTTCACCATTACCACTGAGGCTGGTCAGATCTGAGGTTCTGTGAGATTTAAACATCTCCTTCCCTCTGTTACTTATTCATCCCCATTGCTGTCTTGGTTAAATAGTTTTACAGGGCTTGGAAAGTAATAACATTGAATTTTTCTAACATAGATGGCTAGAATGAGGTGCAAGGCAGAGTATGAAGCTGGTGTTTGTTGAATAATTGAGTGAAGTGATGAATCCTGACTTCTGTCCTCTGGATAAAGGACCATTGTCAGGTCTGGGGGGACCTCCATTAGGACTCAGTGGAGTTGTGATTTTTAATCTCTGTGAGTGGAGGCAGGAGAGGGGTCTCTATCGCTGCTAGGGCCGCACATCTGACAGAAGTCACTCATAGGATGGAGTAAGGATTCATTTGGATGCATGGTTTAAAGGCTGTGTAGTCAGCTCCTCACAGTAAAGAAAGCATGGCAGAGTTGATGTTGGCAGGAACATGTGGCTAGAAATCCTCTCATCTCTGAAGACCAGGAAGAAGATAGCAGACAGGAAGTGGAACCCATCTATAAAACCCCAAGGCCTACCCACCAGTGACTGGGCAAGGAATCTTCCTGAAGATTCCATGACTTCACCAAAACAGCATCACCAGATGGAGACAGGTGTTGAATCACAGAAGCCTGTGGAGGGCCCATTTCATACTCAAACCACAGGTGGATCCTTATAGCTGCTGCCCAGATGCTGCTGTCATCAGGGACTGCATCCAGCATCTCTGGTGTCCAAACAGAGGTGGGTGTTGTACTGGGACCTCTGCTAGAACAGGGGCCCTGCCAAAAATAGCAGTCCTGTATCCCTCTGTAGAGTCTGGCTATGCAACAGGCAGAGGGAAGAGGGAGAATGGAACCTACCTGCAGGAACTGAGAGAGCCTGATACTGACCTGCCAACAGGCAGGGGGAAGAGGGAGAAGGGAACCTACCTGCAGGAACTGAGAGAGCCTGGTGCTGACCAGTTGCTCTGTCACTGACCTGGCATGGTCCTTCTCCAAGTAGGGAAAGGCAGTGTCTGGTTTTTATCTGATGAAGCACACTGTGAAGGAAGAGGCATGGGGAGAGGAGTGGTGGTTCCTGACGCTGGCCAAGCCTGACCTGACTGTGATGCTCCTTAGAAAGGGATCCAGTGACCAGCCTGGACTAGTCTAACCATTTTCATGGGATGTCTGAGTCGCTTATGACAGGCCTCATGCATTCCTGGATCTGGACTTTCCACCCTCTGATGCCAGCACATTTTCTATTCTCCAGCTCTGTGATGTCCACTCTTTAGACATTGCCACTGGCCTGGGTCAGCTCACTTAGGTCCCCCTTGTACTGTGGGGCAGAGCTCTTACCCCATGTCTCACGTAAGAAAGTGACAACTTAGGTGGTGCAATGGTTAACTTAAACATTCAACTTGACACAACCTAGAATTATCTGAGAAAAGTCTCAATCATGGTCAACACGGGGTTGACCTGTGAACATGTTTTAGGAAGAGGATTTCTTAACTAAGTTAATTGATGTGAGAAGATTTAGCCCACTGTGGGTAGCACCATTCCCAATCAGGGGGCCCTGAAATGTGTAAGAATGGAGAAATTGAGCTAAGCATAGACCAGCAAGTGTGTGTGCATTCATTTCTCTTGGCTCTCAACTATGAATGTTATGTGAATAACTGTTTGAAGTTCCTGCCATGATTTCCTTCTACTGATGAGCAATAATCTGGAATCATCAGCTGAAATAAACCCCTTTATTCCCTGAGTTGTTTTTCTCCAGGTATTTTATCACAGCTACAGAAATGAAATCAGAACAGAGAGGTTCACAGTGATGCATAAAAGTCCCTAAGGAGGGAGTGACAAAACTGAGCTTGAATCCTGTGTGTCCACCAGTGTCATGGACTTCTAGGGGGCTAATGTCTTGGTCACACTTGTCAACTGTGAGGCTTTTTATGTTACTAGAATCCTCTGGCTTTCTGCCTACCTGCCTGCCTGCCTGCCTGCCTGCCTGCCTGCCTGCCTGCCTGCCTGCCTTTGGCATATGTCCGTGTATACATTCACGTGTGGATACATGTGTGTGAAGATCAGAGGTTAACACTGGGTGCTGAGTTTTTTTTCAGTACACCTCCACCTTATTTTTGATATAGAATCTGAATCTAGAACTCACCAATTTGGCTACATTGGCTGACCCACAAGCCCCAGAGATCTTCCTGCCTCTGCTGAGACTGCAGGCATGCATCCATGCCTGGCTTTGTGTGGATTCTGGGGACTGAACCCAGGTCCTCATGCTTGCATGGTCAGCACTTTACCAACTGAGTCATCTGCACCCAGAGTGATGGGACTTTTTCCCTGTTGACATCCAACTTCTGTCTAGTGCTTTGAGATCTTCTTTTCTATAGCTAATTGAGTCTTTTTCTCGAAATCAATAGGATGATCAGGGACGCCTTCAAGATGCCAAGTCTCCACCGAGCCTGGCCTCTCTGACGGCTTTTGTTCTCTTTCTCTTTTGATCTCTTTTCTTTCTGCCTGTCTAGTTCTAAGTCTTTATGTCTTTGATAATTGGAGCCTTTGAGGTCATGGATGTAGAGCAAACTGCTAAGGTCTGGGAGAGGATCCCTCTGCCTAAAGCTGCAGACTTTGCCAGTGCCTGGTATTGGAGACATTCTTTCCCTGCCCAGTGTTCTTGATCTGTACATTTTCTTACCCTGACAACTGCATGGGCTGTAGTCCTGCTATGTCATAGCAGTGAGGCCTCTGGATCTAGGCACAGCTTGGGCCACCAAAAGGAGGTATATCTATAGAAAGCATGCAGAGCATTGGTGACAAGGACAGGTCATGTGGCAAGTTCAGCTCTGTGCAAGGTAAGGCATAGGCCTGGAGTTCCTGTAGGTCAGGGCTACAACTACATTGAAACACAAGGGGCAGAAGGAAGGGGGAAGGGATACACACACCAGAGAGCAGAGCAGTGAAGCCACACTGCAGGAAGAGTGAAGGAGAGGATACAGCATGGCCCAGAAGGCTAAGCTTGCCTAGGACATGCCTGTCCCATATATAGGTATCTTGTAGGTAAGAAAAGGAGGCACCAGGCTCTAGTCAACAGGGGTTCCAAGATGGACACAAATGAAACCAATGGGAAAAGACCTTGTATCTAATTAACATGTAAAGCAGAGTCAAGCCAGTGACATAAATGAGGATTGGGTCAGTGATGGTAGCTTATGGGTTTGGATCTGCTGTCTACATTTAGTGACTTTATGGGCTAGAAGAAGGTCTGTAGTAACAAGAGACCTGTCTTCCATTTTGGCACTCACGAGTCAATACAATTGTCCACTCACAAAGCTATTTTCATGACACCAGGTTCACAAGGTGACCACAAGGACCCAAGGTAGCAGATTGTAAATTGCAGGCATAGAGTGGCAGAGACTGTGAAAGTGAGAAACTCTCAGCCATGTGTGTCCTTTGACTCAGCCAAGAGCACTCCCTTTTTGTAAGATGATGCCATGATGTTGTCAACATTTGGCAGACATAGGAGAGTACGAAGAAGAATATAATAATCTATGAGGGAAGACATTCCCACCTATTTCCATATAATCTTCACTGCCATGTGATAGAATAGCTCTTGACCTGCCTCACTCAACCTACTCAGGAATTTGTCAGTGTTCTCTGTCCTCTTAGTCTGTGGAGCCCACTGACAGGCCACAGGGCCCTTGGAAGTCCCAGCTGGAGGGGACCCTTAGTGTTCCAGGGATATGTTCCTTTCAACAACCAGAGATTTCTCGCCTTTTGGAGCTTGTTACCATGTGAATAATGTAACCACGTTTTGAATGACTCAGAAAAATATGGGTAGAGAGTTGTTTTTTAGGAAAAGCAAGTTGCACACATTGAGCAATTTGATAGAAAACCATCGCTACCAAGAATGGCTGTCAAAATAATTACAGGCATCACATCTGGTAAAGACGAGAAGGGATTTGTACATAATCCTAGAAGAATGCTGGGTTCAGATGGTTTCATATGTGTGTAAGATGTATTTTTAGGAACTCGAGAGATGGCTCAGCAGATTAGAGCACTTAATGCTCCTGTGGAGTCACAACTGCCTGTCACTCCAATTCCAGATAAGCCTGTGCAAGTGCCAGCCACTCACATGGTGCACATACATGCACACAGGGAAATACACACGCAGAGAACAATTGAGGTGAGATTTGAATGACAGTAAGGGTTTATCCTAGGGTCCCAGAAAGTACACAGATTCTGATGTGGAGATGATCCTGGCTGCAGGGAGGCCAGTGTGGTAGAGGCAAGTGTGAGATGGTCAGGACTAGTGAGACCCTGGTTGAGCGGGTTGGATTGGGAGTGGGAGTTCTGCTAAGTGAGAAGGGATAGTGTTGAGTTTGAATGAATTAGTTCTGTGATCTCATTCATGTTTTTAGACTCTTGGCAGCTGTGACTGGTAGATGCAGGGTGGGGTGGGAGTAAATTACATTAGTGGGAAGACATGGGGGAGTCAAGACAAGGAATGGTCTTAGATGCCTGTAGGGGAAACAGTGTAGGTGGAAAGATGGAAAGACATAGAATAATGTGCAACCCTAGGATCAATACCCCATCCACATGGCTCTTCAGTGCCCTGTCTACTCTGTTGACGTTTCCTTCTTGTCACTCAGTGAGCTTAGCCCTCTAACTCTTCGGCCACTCTTCTCTCCAGGGGCTTTCAAGGTGCTCATTCTTTGGGAAAGTGTATAGTGGAAAGAAAAGGACTTGCTGTGTAGGCATCGGCTCTGTTATTGGTAGCAAGCTTCTACTGGGTTGATCTGGGCTGGAGGCTAAGCTCGGGGGCTGCTCCTATGAGTCAAGCAAGGGCTGACCTACCTTGTTTGCGCTGTGGTGATATCTACTGACAGCATGCGGTTGATGGCCAGGTAGATCGCAGTCTTCTGGGTGATGGGTGGGTGAATCACAGGGGAGGGACCTGCCATTTTCCACATAAAAGATAACGTTCTGTCAATCAAATGCATTCCGTAAGAATGAAAGTCCCTGCTGTCAACTTGGGGAAAAAGTATCCCAGTTCACTGGGTTGAGTTGGCATTATTCTTAAGTTAATGGCCATATTGGTCTAGGAGTTTAAACATAACTTTTTCTATTTGTACAGCAGCTACACACTGTATTAAATATGTAATATCTTATCAACAAGGCTACGACTTTGAGTATAAAAGCTAATCAAGAGTACTCTAAAAACAAAAGTGAAAGTCCCATTGTATTTTAAACAAAGCTTTGAAGAATGTGGGAAGTGTTTGTGAGAACCTTCTCCATCCATCCATTCATCCTTCCATCCTTCGGAGAAGCACAGAGTGAGTTCCTGGCTTTTATTTCTTGCTGTGCATCCTTACATGGATTAAGTAACCTTCCTGAGTCTAATTGTGATGTCTGTGAAACAGGGGTACTGATAGGACCGGTATCTTAGGATAGTGAAATGTGGTGGAAGAGGGCGTGTACTCAGCAAAGCATCTCACACTTAGGCAAGTTGGGGATCTCAGAGAAGGTGAAGGGAAGATGGCAGTGCTGTGTTCTTTATAGTCTTTTGTAGTGCCGCCCTGGTTTTGTTGCTAGGTATTCTTTGTTTTGTTGAGTGAACTCTAGGAATCAAGATAGAAAATCTAAAACTTGAAATACCAAGTCTAGGCTCTCTGCTCAGAACTTCAAACAGCTGACAAATTACTGACCCGATTTCTGATACCTTCTGATTCAGTTCTCTCGGCTGGATGGTTTTTTTTTTATTTAAGATGTGATTTTATAGCTTATTGAGACACTTTCATCCCCTCCTTGGCCAGCAGAACTACAGTATTCATGAAGATACATGTCAGATCTTAGGCATCCACGTACTCAGACCACACCATGCACACTGGCTTCTAACTCCAGTCACTACATTTTCTTTTGGTGGCCGTTGGTATCTGATTTGTGACACTCTCCGATGATGGTGATTGAAGGTGCATGATCAAAACATTTCCCCTCCAATGAGACTATGAGTCTTAAACCAACTTTCAGTAATGGCACCATGAGCTGGATTCATTTCAGTCACACAGCCACAGTGGAAGTGGCCCCACTTGAGGAGTGTGGGCATTATGTCCATGGTGTCTAGAAGTGGAAAAGCTGACAAATTCTCCCTTAGGTAGATCCAAACCAACAGAACACAAAGGCCATGGTAGTTCTGAAACGTGCGTGGTGGCTTTCCGGAGGAAGTAGGATGCACAGTGTGAAGAATGGCTGTGGTTATGACTCTGAGGCGCCTCCCAGTAGGCTGACTCCACGGCGGGTGGTAACACCGCAGTAGGGGAGATTGAGAATTTGAACTCAGCATTCCAGGACACAAATCCCTCTTTAACATGGCAACCTTGAACAGTGTGGCTATCATTCCTAGGGGATGTGGGAAGTAACAACGCAGAGGGACTAACAGATGGTCATGGTCACATGGGTAGTAGAAGGAGGTGATGGGGAAGGAACACAGCCAGTGCCTAACATCATTTCAATAGCTTAGCTTCCTTATATTGCTGCCTGGCTTTCTTTTGTTTTTGTTTGTTTGTTTTGTTTTTTTCTGATGTGTGTGTATAAGTATGTTCATATGTGTGTAGGTGCATGTTTGTATGCAGATGAGCGTGCACATGTGTGCATGTGTATATGATAACTATAGGAAAGGCTCGGCTGTCATTACTCAGATGCCATCCACCTTGTTTTTAATACAGACTCTCATTGGCCTGGTATTCCCCAAGTAGGCTAGATGCTCTGACCAGCGACTGTGGTAATCAACTGGAAAACCTAATGATGAATGCTCCTCCTAGGTTTCCTCTAAAATAGTTTTGAGCTAGAGATGAAAAAAATTTCCATTTTGTAACCAACATCCACTAACTAAGTATAATGTTGTACTGGAGATTTTACTACAGAGTTACAACATTATCCCTACAACTATCATTAAGTTAAAAATAGTATATCCAGGCCTGTGAGATGGCCCAGTAGATAAAGGAGTTTATAATGCAAGCCCAATAACCTAAGTTAAAATCTCTAAATGATGTAAAGGTAGAAGGAAAGAATGACTACACAAAGGTGTACTATGACCTCCACACACTGATAGTGGCACCTCCCACGTACACTATGTGAACACGTGGCATTCATTCCTACAGTCAGTACTCAGGAGGCTAAGGCGGGCAGATCACTGTGAGTTGGAAACTAGCCTGGACCACTTATAGTAACTGAGGAAGTAACTGAGGAGAGAGAGAGAGAGAGAGAGAGAGAGAGAGAGAGAGAGAGAGAGAGAGAGGGAGGGAGGGAGAGAGAGAGAGAGAGAGAGAGAAAGAGAGAGAGAGAGAGAGACCTATCTCTAAGTCTGAGAGCGAGAGGGAGAGAAAGATGAGAGACAGAGAGAGGTAAAGCGGGAGAGATGGACATAGAGACATAGAGACCGAGAGAAAGAGACAGAGAGACAGAAAGACAGAGAGATCCACCTGAGAGCCAGGGATGGAAACAGGCTTTCCCCTGAAGCCCTGGGACCCGGCAGATGCGCTCCGAGCCCTGAACTTCTCTCTGCTACTGGCTAGAGTCAGTCTCTAAGCAACATCCTTGGTTTCTGTGGCACTGTAGCTGTTGGCTTCAAAACAAGCAGATGCCTGGGACCAGAGTTGCCCTGTGTGAGGCCAGAATGAGAAAGTAACTGACCCAGAAATCACTTAGTATCCTCTTTTTTCTGTGTGCCCGCTGCCTGGCACTAAGCTGGCAGGACATCGGAGGACATAACTTGGATAAAATGCTCTGTCTCTGTCCGACGCCAGCATGCCTGGTGCTGCTCAAACATTAGGATGCAATTTGCAATGATTTTCTTCTCCCTGAAGGGCCCTTTGCTTTCTTTCCTTTTTTTCATTTACTCATTAATTCTGGTTGAACCAATAAAACAGCATCACATATTATTCATTTTAGAATCTAAAAATCAAATTTGGAGTCAATGCTAAATGGATCAGAGGTACTCTTTCCTTCTTCAAGAGATGAGCTTTTCATTGCCCATTCTGTCAGTCCCATCTGCCTGCCACAGGCAGGCTTCTTTCCTCCAGCTCAGCCTGACTGTGGATGGATGCCATGTGAGACCATCCTGCTTTGCTAGGGGGTAGTGTTGCCCTCCATGCTCCATGATGTCAACTGTACCAGCCAACATGGCCAACCCATTGCCCCAACACTTTGCTCTCCACCTCCTCTGGCAGTCTGGGTGAAAGGGTAAAGTGAAATAATGTTGAACAGTGAGACAACTCTGCACCTGCCAATGCCCAGCCAGTGCTTTGAAGTGGAGAGATTATCAACAGGCTTCACACAGAGCCATATGCAAACTGGATCCACCAGGCTCAGATCTGGGAAACAGGGAGATGCAAGGCTGAAGAGTTCCTGCTGCCTGGAGTTTGCTCCTTTGAGCAAATCAATCAGACTTTTTAAAACCCAGACTTTAATTGGCTATTTCCTGGGAGAAGGTTCTCCATACATCCCCCCATCTGGCAGGGCTAATTGTCCTTTGCATTCTGTGACTGGATTGGTGCTGTGAGCCCGGGATGAGGTCTAGGAGGAACTTGTGCTTGCAAATGTTACTGCTCCAGACTACGGTGATCGTGGGGCTTTCTGATATCTGGCTCTTATAATGATTCACAGGCCGAGTCTTACAATGGAGTTGCTTTAAGTTCAGGGATGACAGAGAACTTTCTGGGGGCTGATCAGGAAAAATGGGGAGCCCTTGTATGGACAAGGTACATGATATACACCCATCGTGCTTGACTTCTGGCCTTCCTGGTGATAGTGGTCCCACATAGTAAAAGAGACATCAGAGATGGAGCAGACATTGTTGGCTCTCTCTAGACACTTGCAAAGCCTTAGATCTGGCTTCCCTGCCTCAGTGGACACACGTTGTCCTCCTTGACACAACAGTCAAGGTTGAGCTGCCTCTGTTTCTTTAGAGAGAACCAGACCAATACTGCATGACATGGAGAAACCAAAGGCGACACCATTCTCAGATGTATCTGCTATGATAGACAGGGCTATCTCTACCATGTAAGTCAGAGACTCCCATTGAAGACTTGCATTCCCTTGTAATTCTGCTCACTCGCTTGGCCATTTGGAAGCTCCTATATTTAATCTGTAAGTCCCTGAGTTATGCTTGGCTGCTCTAAAACTGGGCAACCATCATTTCTCTACTCGCTCATGTTAGTCTATATCAGTACTTACTATAATCGTACTATATATGAGTCAGTACACACACACACACACACACACACACACACACACACACACACACTGCATAGATAAGTCTTTAATTCACAATAGTTTTATGAGGTAAGCTATTACCTCAGTCAATTCTGTGTTGCTGTAACAGAATACAGGGGATTAGATAGTCTTTCAAAAACAGAGATTTGTTATCTCACAGTTTTAATGGCTGGGAATCTCAGACTCTAGGAATGGGGGTGAAGAGGTTCTTACTATTGCATCCCATGGTAGAAGGCACGTGAACAAGGAGGGCTTGGAAGAGAGTCACAGAACAGGATTTTCCTTCTCAAAGAACCCCACCGCTCCTAGTGTAAAAGCATTCATCCATTCATGATGGGGGGGCCCCCGTTACCCAGAATTCTACTTTCTTTTCTGTGGCTGGGATAAAATACTCTGACCAAAAGCAACTCGGGTGAGAAAATGATTTATTGGGCTTATACTTCCAGGGAATAATCAATCATTGAGAAAAGTCAGGGAAGGAACTCAAGCAAGGTCTTGAAGCAGAGATCATGAGATCCGAAGCAGAGATCAGCAAGAACGCTGCTTGCTGGCTCGCTCTCTGATTTGCTCGTAGGCTCATTATTCACTTTCTTTCGTAGCCTAGGACCACATAACCCAAGGATGGGGCCACCTATGGAGAGTTGAGACCCCCCTGAATCAATTAATAATAAAGATCACCCCCTGCAGATATGTTCACCGGCCAATCTGATTTGTGCAATCTTCCAGTTAATAAGACTTCTTCACATGACCCTGGGGTGTGTCAAGTTGACAGTTCCAGCTAATTAGAACACCCAGCTAACTCCTTATATATGCTTCTAGGAGGCACATATGAATGGTAGCAGCTCTATTGTGTGGCTGTGGAGAGCAGTGGTTACTCCTGAGGCTGGAACCAGCGCTAATCTCCAACAGTTTAATGACTTGGAGTAGGCTGCTTTATGTTAACTTTCTGTTCCTTGGTTTCTCATCTGTGAAATATGATGACAGTACTATCGTACTCATTGGCCTGTTGAGAGCAGTGCCTGGCCTATGGCACACGGTGATACGAGAGTTTGATGTTGTCCACAGCACCAGCATTTATACAAAGGGGAAGCCAGAGCACAGGGAACTAATCATGATTCCCTAAGGTCACCAGTGTCCATGTGACAGTGTCCTGGCATACAAAGCAGGCCTAACTATCAGGCTCTATCATGCTAAGCCAGGAACACTCTTTCATTCTTCCTAGAGATCTGCCATGGAGATCATATATTTGTGTGTATTACCATGGGCAGTGATGGATACAGGTAGACATCATCCTTTGCATGAAAGGCCCTTCCCATACAACTCAGTTAAGTTCAGCTTAGAATAATGAGTTTCCCACTATGCTTCTAGCTAAGAGTCACCACCATAGTTAAAGGATGGACATCAGGAATTCACATCTCTTTTTGTCCTCTGTTTGCTCACAGTAGGCTGTTTCTACCCACACATGGTTGCCTGTGATAGTCACTTCCATAATATTGCTCATTGGTCCATACTGCTATGGGCCTTAACTGATATATCCCATGAGACTTGCACCCCAGAACCTAGCACATAGCAATAACTCAATAATTGGCTATGCCTAGTATTAAAATCATCAGTCTAGTCTTCCTCCCACATTTGTGCCATATTCATATTTCCTAGAACCCCTCCCACATTGCAGTAGTGGTTTCAGAAACTTGTCTTTAATTTCTGGGACAGACTGAGCAAGAGCTACACCTCTCTAGGGAGAAGTGCCACCATGGCCAAGGACAAGGCATGTTTTGACCTTGAGACCTGCAAGGGGGCTTTCCCTACAAAGAACAAAGAGGCAGATATTCTTGTTTTCTGGGTAAGCTGACCTTTGGACTTATTCATCTCTATGAACAAACACGGCCTCTCAGGAGCCCATATGCTGAGCTATACCATACTTAAAAGTGACTATGTCACCATTAGAAGGTCCCCAAGTGGTTCCAGGAAAAAGGAAGTTTGGATCAAATGGATCAGACTGGATCCACTACAAACTTTAAGCTAGGACAATGAATTCACCCAGGGACTTCAGAACAAATAGACAAATCTCCAGTGGCTATTGAACACTTGCTATAGACCAGATATAGCTCCTCTGATTCTCTAAACACGCATCTATGACAGGAGGAATGGGAGTCTCCTGTGATGTCGACATCCTTGTCTTTAGATCTGTGTGTATATTTTCTTTTTTTCCCCCCATTTTTTATTAGGTATTTAGCTCATTTACATTTCCAATGCTATACCAAAAGTCCCCCATACCCACCCACCCCCACTCCCATACCCACCCACTCCCCCTTTTTGGCCCTGGCGTTGCAACAGGCCTTTTGGTTGCTAATGAGCTCATTTGGGTTGGGAGGGTTATCCTGACCTATATGGATGGTTCCAATGGGAACGCAAAAAGGAAAGAGGCAGGTAAGAACCTGGTGACACCAGTGACATAAGGATGCAGGCCATCTTCGCTGATGGCAGAGAGAAAGAGGATCATGAGTAAAGGAGTGTGGGAATTTTGTATAAGTGGGAGATTAGGAAATAGAAATAAGTCCCTGGAGATACCTTGGTCTTTACTCAATGATACCTCTTTAGATGTTCAGCTTCCAGAACTAGAAGGAGTAAATGTGAGCGAGATCACATCCCTATGCTTGTAGAAATTTTTTATAGCAGCAATAGGAAACTAATACAACCTATCAAGTGGGAAGAGTTATTATCTTCTTTGGGCAGTGTCTTAGACTGTGAGACTGAGAGCCAGGTCCTCTCTCCAGCTGTTCATCAAAGAGCTAAGACTTAAACCACCATGCTGTCCTACTCCCCAACCCAATCATCCTGTAGACTATGGACCTTTCCATCACCTTGTTCTCTGTTCATGTGACTTTCAGGGGTTTCAACAGGGGTGGGAGAGGAGTGCCCAAGGAAGCCAGGACCTTGCTTTTGATTGCTTCTGTCTCTTTGCCTAAGAGCCATGAATCCAGATCTGAGAATAAAGGTCAAAGGCTGAGTTTGCAAGAAGAGCTTGATAGATGGGCTTCTCAGGTTGGACCTGGAGCACTTTCATACCCCTGCCTCAGCTGTAGCATAGTACTGGATTGTCTCAGGCTTTATCAGCAATCCATGTTAGGAGACCCTGAAGCACAGTTTCTGAGGCTCAAACGAGGGCAGGAAACAGTCGTTTTTATTTGTAGCCCAAAAGAGTTGAAAGGCTGCATGGCTGAGTGAGCATTTTCAAGGGATCTTAATACTTACTCACTGAGTGTAATTTATTTGTGTTATCTTTTCCTGAAGCTACATAATATTGATGCAGTATGATTGTACTCTTGTATTAATGCTGAAAAGGCAACCTTTCATTGGAGAAAAGACGTGGTGGATTTTTTTTTCTTAAAGGGAGTGGGTGGAGGATTGATTATTTACTGTGAATAAGAACACAACTTGGAAGGGCTTAGGGAGGCAAGAGAGGAAGGTGTGAGGGATAGAAGGATCTCACAGTGAGGTGTACAAGCTGGGGGACTGGCAGGTGTGAAGAAAGACAGAATTTTTTGAGCAATGAAGCAATGAGCAATGTCTGGCACAGTATCCAGCAGTCATATGTGGCCAGTGGTGTATGTGACATACCTGTCCAGGTTAAAGGCTTCAGATACAAACAATAATGTCAGAGCTCCTGTTAGTTATCTCTGCATTGCTATGCTCATTCTCTGATCATCTGCAGATCAATAATATCCAGAAAGGGCAAGTGATATGGTTCAGTGGTAGAATGACGGTCTAGCATGCCAAGTATAAGTTCACCCCAGAGGGGTACCTTGCCCCAAACAGTTGCCAGTTCCAGATGAGATCCTGCAGCATAATTTGGGAACACCCTAGGCCCCACCCTCCTGATTGTTCTGCTGTCTTGGGGACCTTCAGGAACCTGCACCCTTGTCCAGCCATGCACACTGATGGATGAATTTGAGACTGAGAATGGGCTAGGCAAGTGGCTGTCTCTACACAGCCCAAGAGACCTTTGGCATTTGCTGAGGCAGTGATCCACATGAGTTCCAGAAAAGGAAGATACTTGTAGTACTATAGAGGAGGAGAGATTCAAGCTGAGAAGCAAAACTCATCTGCATGGCTTTTCAGGACATGGCTGACAAGGGTATGGATTAAGCACTAAGACCCTATCATTCTTGACTTTACAAGTGTCTTTATGTCTATTCTCATCCCCAGGGCAGAGAATTCCATATAGCAATGGCTCTGGCCCCTTACAGTGGGTGGAGTGTAGAGTCATACACTTTGCATGTACTTTCTCACTCAGTCTTCAGAATTGCTTGGTGTTTATATATGATTATCTGTATCATATGATTAAAGAGATAAAGGCACAAAGACGGTAAGAGATCACACTGTTGCCACTCTTAAAGCTAGAACTATAAAGACAAGTCTGACTTTGGAGCCCAAAGTTTTAATGACCATGGTCTCTTCTTTCAGTGACTTAGCAAAACAAGGTATCAGAGCGGGAGGAAATAATTTCCAGAAAAAGGGAGAGGTGGCAAGGAAAAGTAGAATGAAATGTGTGAGGAGAGGGAGAAAAACAACTCATTCATTCACTCCCTCATTTATTCATTATGTTTTGATTACAGGCTTTTGATCATTACTTAGATACTGCAATATGTGAGGTCTACTCTGCTCTGTAGAATCTCCCCGAGATTAGACAGTTATGGGTCCTGTCTGCATTGTGCATGAGGCTCAGATGGGTTCAGAGGTGAAACCCATGGACTTTTTCATAGAGGGCAATGACAACTTCATATGAGCAGAAGCATTGAACTTTGGCTTGAGGGAGCATCTGGCAGTCAACATTAGAGGCTACCATATAAACAAAGTCTCAGAGACCAGGAGTATATTGGTTTATTGCAGTAGGAAAGTGAGGACACAGGACGTAGTATAGGGAAGGTCTGTGGTGCACAGTGTCAGTCAGGTAATAGTGCATGGAACCAGAGGATCTGTGCTCCCTTAATGATCCTACTGTACCAACCTATCTTTTTATATGTACATCAGCCTCTTTGAGTAATTCCAGAGGCTTGACCAGGCTGGAAAATGTACCATAAGCTTGAGGGAAGGCTTCCGGGGACCAGTCCTTCCTATTCACCCTTTGCCTTGGGTATGCAGACAGGTCTCCACGTGTATTTCATCACACTGAAACCAAAACCAGCCCTGGAAGGCTGAGAAATGCAGGGCTCCTGTTGGCTGTCAGCCTTTCTCCATGGAGGGCATGGAGATTTATTGAGTGTTGAATGTCAGTATCGATGTAATAAAGATGGCACACTGTAAGTAATAAGCGCTTTCCAGGTGAGGAACCATTTTCAATACGTTGTCAGCCTGTCTAGTGCTATGAATTATTAAAAAACTAAAAAAGAAGACGAGGAAAGGCCTTTGGGAGTTATTTGACTCTTCGATCTATTCCCCCGTTCTGTCCCTTCTTGACAGAAGCAGAGGTGCCACACAAGGTCATTGGAGTTTAATGTCCCTCATTTCACAAAAGCCAGAGAACCACATTCCCTGTGTTTCCTTCCCTGCAGTGGGATTGTCTTGATGGGGTAGGAAGTAGATTTCTGATGTTCACATAGGTATGTGACAGGAGGAGAAGTTTGTGAAAATTGTGTGTGTGCGTGTGTGTGCGCGCGTGTGCATGTGTGTGTGTGTGTTACTAGAAATTGAGCCCATGGCCTTGTGCATGTGCATGCTAGGTAAGCACTCTACTACTGAGTTATTCTCTTACCTTGGAAATGAATACCAGAGAGAAAGAAGACAGTAAGGCCAGATATATAAGGTACCTGGGATGGTGTCAGGCATCTGATAGGTATGGTACAGTGCCAGTGGGCCCACTTGACTCTTACAGATCTATGCAAAATGTCACCTGTGGATTCTAATAATCTTTGGAGACTCAAGGCCACTTCTGACCTCTGAGTTCCTGTCTTCCCATAGACCATGTTGCACGACAAACTCACTGCGCTGGCCAACAGTTTATCTACAATCACCAGCAGTAGGCTTTCCCAAAGAAGTGTAATTGATTCTAGAAACCAACATTCTGCTAACCCCGTTCCCTGTGAAGTGTCATGGCCATGCTGGTCACCCCCAGCTGGTGTTATCTTGCTGGACTCACTCTCACTAGCTTTGGATTCTCAGGAGCAAGATCCTGAGCCTCAAAGGGTCAGTTCCTCTCCTCATCCACTGTCTAGGTTACAGCTGGAGCCTTGATCTTGGGTAGGGGAGGGTGCTCTCTCCTGCCGTCCAGTTGATATCCAACTAACGTTACAAAGATGTCTCTCTCTACTGCTATCCATTGACATAATTAAAAAAAAAAGTCATTCTAGCTTATCTTCTAAGCCAGCCATGAAGATGGTCATCTCTTCACTGGTAAGGAACCAAGGGATGCTGAGTGGCTTGCCCAAGATCTGATAGAGCCCTGGCTGTAGTCTCAGAGGCAGGATTCCATCTAGGCATGGCAGCTGCTGAAGGGCCAGGGTAGTCTTCCTAAACCTGGCCACACCCAGCTGCTGCAGCTGAGCTTATGCCCTGTACTGCTTTGTGGGCTCTGCTCTCGAGTCCCTACCCCAGTGCAATTTCTTCTACTTTCTTTTGGGCATGGTCTCAGCTTATTTCCCCACTTGGCCATCATAGTGTAATTCCCCACCTTGCTTGAGCCCTGACTTTCTTTTTTTTTTTTTTTTTGCCAAGTTTTCTTTTTATTTATTTTTCTGTACCTTTTTTTTTTGACAATTTCATACCCGTGTTTGAGACCATATTCAGATCTCTCATTACTGTCTTTAGCCTCTCCCACAAGTAGCCTTTCTCTCTTGAGACCAGGTCTTATGTAATATCTTTTTTTTTATTAACAACTTTATTTTCTCTGGGGACTGTCTTTTTTTTTCCATTTTTTATTAGGTATTTAGCTCATTTACATTTCCAATGCTATACCAAAAGTCCCCCATACCCACCCCCCCACTCCCCTACCCACCCACTCCCCCCCCCTTTTTTCCATTTTTTATTAGGTATTTAGCTCATTTACATTTCCAATGCTATACCAAAAGTCCCCCATACCCACCCACCCCCACTCCCCTACCCACCCACTCCCCCTTTTTGGCCCTGGCGTTCCCCTGTACTGGGGCATATAAAGTTTGCGTGTCCAATGGGCCTCTCTTTCCAGTGATGGCCGACTAGGCCATCTTTTGATACATATGCAGCTAGAGTCAAGAGCTCCGGGGTACTGGTTAGTTCATAATGTTGTTCCACCTATAGGGTTGCAGATCCCTTTAGCTCCTTGGGTACTTTCTCTAGCTCCTCCACTGGGAGCCCTGTGATCCATCCATTAGCTGACTGTGAGCATCCACTTCTGTGTTTGCTAGGCCCCGGCATAGTCTCACAAGAGACAGCTACATCTGGGTCCTTTCGATAAAATCTTGCTAGCGTATGCAATGGTGTCAGCGTTTGGATGCTGATTATGGGGTGGATCCCTGGATATGGAAGTCTCTACATGGTCCATCCTTTCATCTCAGCTCCAAACTTTGTCTCTGTAACTCCTTTCATGGGTGTTTTGTTCCCAATTCTAAGGAGGGGCATAGGGTCAACACTTCAGTCTTCATTCTTCTTGAGTTTCATGTGTTTAGCAAATTGTATCTTATATCTTGGGTATCCTAGGTTTGGGGCTAATATCCACTCATCAGTGAGTACATATTGTGTGAGTTCCTTTGTGAATGTGTTACCTCACTCAGGATGATGCCCTCCAGGTCCATCCATTTGGCTAGGAATTTCATAAATTCATTCTTTTTAATAGCTGAGTAGTATTCCATTGTGTAAATGTACCACATTTTCTGTATCCATTCCTCTGTTGAGGGGCATCTGGGTTCTTTCCAGCTTCTGGCTATTATAAATAAGGCTGCTGTGAACATAGTGGAGCATGTGTCCTTCTTACCAGTTGGGGCATCTTCTGGATATATGCCCAGGAGAGGTATTGCTGGATCCTCCGGTAGTACTATGTCCAATTTTCTGAGGAACCGCCAGACTGATTTCCAGAGTGGTTGTACAAGCCTGCAATCCCACCAACAATGGAGGAGTGTTCCTCTTTCTCCACATCCACGCCAGCATCTGCTGTCACCTGAATTTTTTATCTTAGCCATTCTGACTGGTGTGAGGTGGAATCTCAGGGTTGTTTTGATTTGCATTTCCCTGATGATTAAGGATGTTGAACATTTTTTCAGGTGCTTCTCTGCCATTCGGTATTCCTCAGGTGAGAATTCTTTGTTCAGTTCTGAGCCCCATTTTTTAATGGGGTTATTTGATTTTCTGAAGTCCACCTTCTTGAGTTCTTTATATATGTTGGATATTAGTCCCCTATCTGATTTAGGATAGGTAAAGATCCTTTCCCAATCTGTTAGTGGTCTTTTTGTCTTATTGACAGTGTCTTTTGCCTTGCAGAAACTTTGGAGTTTCATTAGGTCCCATTTGTCAATCCTTGATCTTACAGTACAAGCCATTGCTGTTCTGTTCAGGAATTTTTCCCCTGTGCCCATATCTTCAAGGCTTTTCCCCACTTTCTCCTCTATAAGTTTCAGTGTCTCTGGTTTTATGTGAAGTTCCTTGATCCACTTAGATTTGACCTTAGTACAAGGAGATAAGTATGGATCGATTCGCATTCTTCTACATGATAACAACCAGTTGTGCCAGCACCAATTGTTGAAAATGCTGTCTTTCTTCCACTGGATGGTTTTAGTTCCCTTGTCGAAGATCAAGTGACCATAGGTGTGTGGGTTCATTTCTGAGTCTTCAATTCTATTCCATTGGTCTACTTGTCTGTCTCTATACTAGTACCATGCAGTTTTTATCACAATGAGCCCTGACTTTCTAATGTCTCTTGTTCTTGTAAGTTTGTACTCTGCAAGACCTAACTGGAGTTCTTGTGCTCATTGGAAAGCAGCCCAGAGTCCCTTGGGTGTTTTCCTAACATTTCACCTGGCTATTTTTGAAAAGAAGCAGATTGCTCAAAACCAGCCTTGGGTTTCCAGGTCAGTGGAGGGCTTATTGCACATCCAAAGCTCTGCCCTGAAGACAGATAGCCTCAGATGGGCATCCTGAGTCTGGTACTCAACAGCTCTACCTTTGGACATTATAAAGAGTTTTAACAACTCTTCTCAGCTTCTGGCTCCTTGTGTGTAGATACAGCTCATAGCAGTCATGTCACTGACTTCTGGAAAGTATTGACTTCAGATAGTGTTTTAACCCCTGTGCACAGTAGGTGCAGTTTCCTGGCATGTGGAGGTTATGCACCAGACCCAGCCTGCCCTATCATGACTACTTTGCTCCAACCTGCAACTTGTATCTGCCCTCACATGGTTCACAGATTCTATTCTAGAGGCTCATTAATTAGCCTTTCAAACACACATGGGAAGGAGTCTAAATACCAACTCACCCACAGATATTGGACTCATTATTTTTTTTTAAAAGCCCCCATCACCTTCCTTCCTGCAGCTCCTTATGGTCACTAAGGGCCAGCTCTTGTGCCTTATGCCTTTCAGAATCTTGTCTCTATGAAGAAAATCAAAATGTACATTTTATAATGGTCTCAGGTTGACATATTGACCTGTCTTCAGCTTCCCCCAAGTCTTAGCTTCCAAAGCTTTTTAACAGGCCAGGGCTGTACCAGATCCTCTGAGAGCTGGTTCCTCTGGAATTGTGGTTTGTTTTACCACCAGAGGATCATCCAGCCAGCATTCTTCCCTTCAGCAAAGTGTTCTATGTCAACACTAGCAGATGGTTACATGAAAGTAGCCGGTCACTCTGTTCCCAGTGTGATGGGGAGATGGAAAAGCAAGCCGAGCTTTGGTTGGATGAATACTATTCTGACACCGGGTGGACCACAAGAAGGCAATGGATAGCCCAGAGGGGTTGGGAAGGGACTCCCTGGAGAGAATGGAACTGGGAGAAGGGCAGCTCAAGATAAGGGAGTAGGGGTAGGGAGAGTGCAAGCTTAGAAGGTCCCCTTCTCAGGGACACAATAGTGAGTGTCAAAGTGCACCAACAGTGGCCGTCAAATCTCATGGATGATAGAAGATATCTATGAAGAAGTGAAATGGGTCTGCCTGAAGGCTAAGTGCTTCCTGCTCACTTGTCCTCCCTTCTGGACACTCATTAATTGCAGGCTATCTCTAGGTATACTGACACACACCTATAGTCCCAACATTTTTAAGAGGTGAAGGGAGGAGGATGAAGAATTCAAGGACAGCTTCAGCTACATAGCTAATTCAGGACCAGCCTAGGCTCTGTAAGATTTTTGTTTCAAATGAATGTCAGACTAGCATCTGTGTTTCTGACAAGCTACTAGAGAGAGCCCAGGCTGCTGGTCTGTCGATCACACTTCAGATTTGGGGGATATGTCAGTAATAGGTAAGAAGATCTCAAACACTAAATGTCTGCTTTGGGTTTTCTGTCCCTGTCTTCCATTCAAATGCAAGTTTGATCTTGTTTTAGTTAATTTCTGATATCTCCGAGGACTGGTCTTTTTGTGCAGGAAAATCATTCTAGCATACTTGGGACAGTCTTTAACTCCATTTGTATTCAGTAACCATGCTGCCAAACTCCCATTAGTACAGGGCAAGGGCCTCCAAAGAGAAAGACAGCTTGTATATTTCCTGGTAATCCAGGCTTCTACCACTGTCCCCATGGCTTCAGTGAGTTAAGTATGCTACCCCTCACCTTCCTAGCCCTTAACTATGTCCCTTACAGAACAGCCCAACTGGAATGTGTTCTAATTGGTATCTCTTTGCCTAACCATTGGCTTCAGGAGTCTGTGAGCCACGATGGCATATTCTGATAGCCTGGCTCTATGAATATAAAATGCAAAGCCCCAGGTAGAACCAAGTGCCCAGAACAGATGTGTCAGTGGCATGAGGCCTGCACAGCTGGTAGAGGATGACTGAGCATGAAAGTAGTGATTGGCTCAAAACCCAGGGTATGACCTGGTACCCTTTATCAAATTGCATTATATGTATTGAAGGCCTTAGTAGGAAGTTAGTTTTTTCTAGTGTGAAGCATTTGTCATGGACCTGGGCTGTGAAGAACATTGTCCTTCTTCTTAGGAGGCCACCACATAATAGACAAGAGATAGGAATATATAGAGAGGCCAGAGAGAACACAGTGGGCTGGGAACCTGGATGTGGTAACTAAGTCTGTGAGGGGAGTAGATATCAAAGAGATATGTTTAAGTGATATTGGGAAGAATCCCTCCACTTACAATGCTATTGGAACCTCACATGGCCCTGGGCCTAGTTCCCTAGGCTGATAAGGAGGCTGGACATGGGGATGGCAACATTTTCCAATGATAATCCACCCAATTCACTCCTTCAGCACCCTGTGGTTCAACTTGTTGGCACCAACATCTCATTGCATTGTTTAGATGTCTCTTCCCACAGGTTCCTCCTCTTCTAGGGGAGGCCAGAGTACAGAGTAATTAACATCCATCCCCCTTAGCATCCAGTGACTGACAATGGACAGAAGATAGTGCGTAAATACCCCCAGGTCCCTTACTCTAGAGAGAAGAGTGCTCGAGGCATGTGCCCTACATCTAATTTCTCTGGCAGGGTTCATCTGGTTGTTCATGTTGCTGGCTATGCAAACCATGCTTCCCAATATGCGTCTCTTTCCTTGTCTTGCTCTTCTCTCTTGCCTGGTTGTCTTCTCTTTGCTTCGTGCAATCAAATCTGGTCCCAGAGTTAGTCTCAATGTGCACATGCAGAACGAACCCTTGACTTGTGCTAAGAGATTCCATTTCAAACTAGAAGTCATCGTCCTAGTTTGTTTTTGATTGCTGTGGTAAATACCAAAATAAACCCTTCCTTAGGGAGGAAAGGGTTTATTTCAGCTTACTTTTAAAGTCCTTCACTGTATTGGTCCACTGGCTCTAGGCTTCCAGAACAGGCTCCCAGGATCACAGATAAATCAATGTCCTGGTTTTGAGTGGAGCAGAGGCCAGCTTAGAAAAAAAAAAAAAACCTCACTATGAATTAGTGAGTTTAATGTCATCCCTCAGATTATCACATCGAATCATTTCTACAGTTATTTGGGATTTCATTAGGATAATTCTAGACATGGTTCAAAATTCAGTGAACCTATAATGACATAAAATGCTTTTCTGTTGCATCACAGTCTTCCTACTCGCCCAGCCCCCATCAGCTCATATTTGTGTCACAGTTCTAAGAACCTGCTAACATCCCTATTTCCGGCCCACTAGCATTTGGCATGGCGTCCTGGCCTCCTACTGGGGTAGAAGAGGCCTGAGCTTCTCTATGTTCAACCTCCCCTGACCACACCCCTCCTCTACCCTGGTTTTCATACTCCAGGTTAAACTAGTGTAACTCATCTGGATTACCGGCTGAGAGAACTCTGTTTACTCTAGAGGCAATTTCCACGAGAGCAAATTTCTTCCTGGCCAAAGCAATGTCCAGTTAGGAAAACAGAAATCACTTTATGAATCAGGTGGGAGTGGACTTAAATTGATTGATTAGTAATGGAGGATCGGAAAAGCCATACCAGGGAAGTTGAGGCAACTAGAATTTAGCAACTGTAGAAAGCAGCTACTATACCTAAGCTACTATACCCAGCCAATGGGAAGCAGGTCTCCCAGACTCCATAAGGCCGTCCAGCAGGAGGCTTTTCTAGGAGTCCAGGCTGGAAAAAGATTGCATCTTTATGGGAGATACCATGAGAAACTATAAGTGAGTGGGGGGAGTGACATTGGCTATCCCCACCTCCTGTTCATCTTCTCCTAAAGGTGCCTCCCCGTGGTTAGATTCCAAGGGAATCAAGCATTGAGGTTGCAGGAGTCAGCTCCCAGCAACCTCTCACATAGGTCCAAGAAGAGCAGGGGATGGATTTGAGGACCAACAGGCAACCCTCTAGCCACACTCACATTTGCTCTTTCTATATAAAAAAAGATTAAGCATTTTGCCTTCATTGTATTCCTATGTGCTCTGTCAAACCTGCTTCATAACTTTGATATACTTTCCAAATGTTTGGATGTATCATATAATCCATTTGCTTCTGTGTGCTTCCCAAAGCACTTGATCCTTCTGCTCTGCAGGCCTCATTGTCCCTGGACTGCCCTTGTTCTGCCACTCAAGACTTAGAATGCCTTCATCATGGGAAGCCCCTTATCCTTGCCCCTGGACTCAATCTCTGGCTTTAATCCCCTGTTTTCCATTTTTGCTCTATTTCCTTCTTTTGTAAGAACATGTCTTCCAGGAGTTTCCCAGGAAAGAGGCCATGGGAAATATGTATTTTTGTCTTTATCTGTCTGAAAATATCTTTATTCTCCATTCACAGTTGAACTGCCTGGTGAACTCTGGGCTGAAAATGAATTTTCCTTGGAATCTGGAAGGTGCTGATTCACCGCCTTCAAGCTCTCAGCACTGCTTTTATGATCTGGCTTTTTTCTTTTTTTTTTTTCTTTTTCTTTTCCTTTGCTCCTTTATACATGACCTATTTTCCTTCCGTCTTTAAGAGCTTTTAGGATCTTCCTTATATCCTCAAATTATCTTGGCAAATCTAGATAAATAGCTGTAAATATACATTTGTTTTGCCCAGAGCACAAAGCTGTTCCTTTTATTACAAGGAAGATGATATCAAGACCCAATGGAATGGAAGCATTTGCTCTTAGGCAGTGTGCAAGCTTCTAAAGGATCTGTTCTTAATTGTAGGATTTTCTTGTGAAATAATTCATGGGCTATGAAGTGAAGTTTCCCCCTTTGTTACTGTCTCAAGTCCTTCAAACCATCAAGACTCCGGGTGGACCTTAAGGAGGCATCTTTATTTGGGATGCCACTGTGCTGTTAAGTGTGACCCGTAGGAGGGAATATCCACTTCTATGGAGCAGATATTCAGAGAAGATGGTGGCTTTCTTTTACATTTGTGACAAGAATAAGTCACAGGATGGATGCAAAATAAGACAGCATCCATTTGACATGAGGAGATGGCTCAGTGGGTAATGTGCTTGCCGTGCAAGTGTGAGGATCTGAGTTTGATCCACAGAACACATATGAAAATCTAGGCAAGGTAGCTGGGAAAGCAGAGATGGGAGGCTCCCTCGCATTCAGTGACTAGCCAGCTTAGCTTCCTTGAGGAATTTCAGGGCAGTGAGAGATCCCATCTCAAAAAGCAAGGTAGATTACCTCTGAGGAATGACATCTGGGGTCAGTGCCTGGCTTCTACACACACATTTGCACATGTGCACCCCCCCATGTATATCCACATGCATGTGAACACATACACATGCACGGTAGAGAGAAGGAAAAGAACAAAAAAGAACCTTTTATTCTACTCCTGTGTGATCTCTGGAGATGCTTTGCAGAGCCAGTGGACATGACTTTCCTGCTAGCAGCAGAGTCTTCCCTTGAACTGGATGTTCCCAGCCCTGCCATGGTTTCTGCCCCTGCAGTGGCACCTCAAGGACACTCATGAAGCCATCACTTGTCCTTGTAGGCTGTCCTCTTGATCAGAATAACTATTAAAACATTCCTTTGGGAGGCTTTGTTTGTTTTTGTCATGGGAGTGGAGCTTAGTGGGTCATTCATCTTGGATGTGCATCAAGCACAGACTCACGTGTCCCCCCAACTTCAGAACACACACATTTTCGAGAAGGTTCTATTGTCACATCTCCCAGTGAGTCCAGGGTGGGAGGTAGACCTTCCTCAGGAAAGGAAAAGGATTCAGACTCAGAAATCTTCTTCCCAAATCCTGTCTATAATCTGGACAGACTCAGTCAGGTGAAATGCAAATCAGTTTCCCATCTGCTTTGAAGTTTCATGTCCTTGTGGTCTGTAAACTCACGTGGGTATCTTGTGCGTTAAGGCCTTGGAGAAGATCCCAAGCTTAGTGTTTTCCTGGCTCAGCTCCTTTAGGAGTCTGCCTCCCCCATATCTGTCACCTCCTCCCTGAGCTGCCATGCAATAGTTATGTCAAGTATCTAAGTGCCACTGAACCACAGTCTCTGCCAAGAGATAGTGAGCGCTGAACCCCGGTCCTTTTTAAAGGAGTTTCCCAAGAAAAGGATATTCCAATTAGCGGGCTGATGGTGCAGCCTTGTCTCTGAGTTGTCGATAGCAGAGCCAGCAAGCCAAGTGGTGCTTTATGAGCTAATAAAGGAAGCACCTCCAGATTGGAGGAAACACATTTATTTGCTTATTTATTGCCTTTAATTTTATAGGCTCTGGAAGAGATTTCTCCCTTCTGAATGTGTCCAATTAGCCCTGTGTACCCAAGGGGGTTCATGCTTCCTGATTCTTAATATTACTTAGGACAGAACTTAGGGTCTCTCCTCTCTCTCTCTCTCTCTCTCTCTCTCTCTCTCTCTCTCTCCTGTCTGTGTCAGTGTATCTTGGTATGTGAGCTTTCTGAATCTCAGGGGGGCATGATGCATATGCATAAAGAGTCACTTCTCTGTGCTTTTATTAATGCTAGGATGCCCTGCCCCCACCCCATTGCCTCTCACAGAGCAGTGAGTGAGTGCTGAGCTAGACTTATCAGCTGGTTTGGGACAGGACTTGGTGAATTGGTTTCTTGATTCCATGGGCCTAGCAGGCAACATTTTGAATTGATGTACCGAGAGCTCCTTGATTCCCAGGGACAAGAAGGGAGGGTTAATGGGAGAAGGCCATGCTTCTGCTCACAGTGTTCAGACTCCTGTCTGCAGGCCGGAGTCTTCTCATTGCCTGGCAGGAAGAGGAGGCTTGATCTTAGAGAGTGATGCGAGCCATGGAAACCATGGTTCCCCAGCTCTACTCTTGAGCCTCTGCAGAGAGTGTTACTTGGAGTGCTTTGGAATTCTATGAAGAGGCTGGAGATTGCTGTGTGCATTATTCTAGATGGCTCTTGTAGAAGGGCTCCAGGGACTGGGGGGGTGGGGTTCAGTGGTGTTTTCCTGTTTTGATTTGTGTAGTACTGGGTTGAGCCAAGCTTCTTGCATAGGTTAGAAAAGCATTCTAGCATTAAGACACATCTCTACCTCAATTTCACAGTTTTCTCCTTCCTTCTGTTATCCCTCCCTCCCTCCCTCCCTCCTTCTCTCCCTCCCTTCCTCCTTCCCTCTTTCCCTTCTTTCCTCCCTTCCTGCCTCCCTCCCTTCCTTCTTTCCCCTCTTCCTTTTGATACGAGGTCTTATGCATCTCAGGCTACTTGAGAGTGACCTTAAACTTTTGATTGTCCTCCACCCTCAAGTACTTGGATAACAGACCTGCATCACCATGCTAGAGATCCAACCCAGAGCTTTAGGCAATTCAGCCAAGCACTCTACCAATGGAGCTGCATCCTCAGCACCGTGGGTCTTCTTTGGAGACAGAATCTCATAGGGCAGAGTAACCTCAATTACTGATCCACTGCTGAATTATTCACTTTCTGCTTCTACCACACCTAGTGATGTTCCCATTGTTCTAATGCTAACCTGTTTGGAGGGGCACATCAGAAAACGCACATACAAATGCCAGATAGGTGCAGCTGTCCACATTGCTTTTCTGGTGCTGGCTAACAGTACCATGAAGTGAGTACTAGCAACAGAATCTAGCGGCCTAGGGTCAAGCTCCAAAGTCTTTGTTTTAAGTATGCTTTTGGATTTTACCACTCATTATGTCTAAAAGGAACAAAACTCAACTTGGGGGTCTCGGGAGCCGCAAGTCTCCACTTTGAGTATGTCAGGAGATGTGCTCTCAGGGACTCACCCTGCTGTTTTAATGAGATTAATGATTGCTTTTCCACTGAGCACCCACCTGTGATGTTCCAAAAAAAAATGAAATAAATGGCTCACATGGAGATTGAGTAGGATCTTGCCAGGGAAAGTGCATGTTAACAGGCTCTAGAAATATGATAATTATCAGCTACTTAAGATGCAGCGACTGCAGTATGATAACAAGATATATTATGCAGGGAGAGGCCTGAGCGACGTGACACCAAGTAGAATTAGAAGAAAAAGGAGTAAAACAGAGATCTCACATGCTTATTCTTTTTGTTGAAATAAAAAGGAAGTGGGAGAAATTTGAATGTGCATGTGGGAAGGTAGTCAGCCCTTCCTCTCTGCTTCTTTGCAGCATAAGTGCCTAACTTGCCTGGGAAGTGCTCATGGTATGTGAGACAGGACATCTGGGCATGGTGTCGGGGGAGGTCACCACACATGAGAACATTTGCCTTAGATTACATCTAGAACCTCATGCTGGGGAAAGGCAGTCAGAGCTCACAGGTCAGCTCTGGAGAAAACTTACACATGTTCCACAAGCAAGAGGCATAGAGAAAGTGAATTGGAATGGTGTGGATTTCTGAAACTTCAAAACCTAGCCCCAGTGGCACACCTCCTTCAAGAAGGCCACACCTCCTAAACCTTCCCAAACAGTTTCACCAACTGGAGAATGAAACATTCAAATATGTTAGCCTATGGGGGGCATTCTTATTCAGGCTACCACATTTATTAACTATCTGTCTATCATCTATCTATCTATCTATCTATCTATCTATCTATCTATCTCTTATTCATCACCTATTTATTTTGTTTCATCTATCTATCTATCTATCTATCTATCTATCTATCTATCTATCTATCTATCTATGTACCTATCTATCATGTACTTATCTATCATATTATCCATTGGTCGCCAGCCTGTTTTTCAGCCTTCTGTATATTATATATCCGTCTGTCCATTCTTCCACACACCCACATGCATCATATCACTTGGGCTTATTTGTTGCCTCCAAAGCCTTGCTTCTGCCCTTGGGACCCTCAGTAGTTTTAAAACCTTGTTGATGTAGCAAAGAATAAATCCTAGGGCTTTGTGTTTGTTGATCTTCAATGTTTGTTGAATGAATGAATTCACCTTTATTTAACTTTAAAGTCTGGTGTTTCTATTCCAAAAGTATATTATAAATCCAGCCATTTCTTTCCATCTCCAATCTTTCTAGTTTCAACCAAGCCACTTCCTTTCCTGGTGGCTTAGTCTCTTATAGATGGTCTCTTTCTGTCCATTGTCTACCAAAATGAACTTTCAAGATGTCTATCAGTTCCTAATGTTCTGTTCCTTAAAACCCATCCAGGTTTCCCCATTACTATTATTCCAAGAACCCCACTCTTCACCAAAGCTCACATGGCTCCAGCCATCTCTTCAGCATCCTGCCTAACTCATCTTCACCACTTGCAACCAATACCACTGGGGCCATTTTTTTTTTTTTTTTTGATCATTGAACTTACTCTGGCAACAAGATTCTTAGCCCCACCGTGCCATCTCCTTTGTGCACGATTGGTCCTCTCTCATCTTATACATGCCAGCTCAAGTTTGACCTGAGCTAGCCACTATGTCTAAGCAGTACTTTCGCTCTTAAAGTGCCTCTCTACTATGTAACAGACTAGAATGCACAAGGTTTCTGCTTTATTCACCAAATGTCTGTTTCTGCCCATAGAAAGTGTACCCTGCAAGGCAAGGACTTATCTGCTGCCTCTAGCAGATGTTGAGTACCCAGGGAAGAAGCTTTGCATGTGATAGATGGTCAGTTAGAAGAACATTGAATTTGCTTCTCACTTTCTTGACCTGTAGACACATTTTCATTTTGCAATGAGATAGCCCTGCCGCCATTGTCCTTGTAATTTCCTTCTCAGGGGCAATACTCACGATGCTGCAAATGAGGCTTACACACTTCACCTAGCATTTGTGTATACATGGTCCATCTTCAGGCCTGCAGGAAGCCCTCTGAATCTTCAGTCATTCTAAGTGCTAAATATATAGCAGTCATCAGCTCTCCCATCTCTGGTGAATATCTCAGACATTTTTATGCTGAAATGAAGATTCTCCATTGAAAGACAACTTTCTTCTCAAACAGTTGGATAAGACTAGGTTTGTATTTATAAAAGTAAGTTATATGCCAGAGTGCAGTCTGGGCCCAGAGCACTTTTATTTGATTGCTCAATAAATAAATTTTCACCCACCCAAAGCTCTTGCCTCTGAGTACTGTGTACTGAGGTAGTTAAATAAGTGACAGTAGCCCTATTGAGTTCTGTTTAATTTTATTCAATATAATAATGTTCTGTTTTGCTCTGTGTCTTTTCTGGGCCTCTGGATACTGTGGATGGGTTGAATGCATCTTGCTTGTGGTGAGATGGGTTGGTGAGGTGGCAGGTTTGTAGTAGACACAGGGGACAGAGTAGGGTAGAGGAGCATGGTGGCTCCCTTTACTCCTAGCCCCCCACATCTGTATGTGTCTGTTATATTAGTGTGTGTACACACACACATATGCAGGACAGCATGCATACACATATACATACATGAATACACAGGGTTAACATTGGCTATCTTCCTTGATCATTCTCCACTTTTGTTCCTTGAGCCAGGGTCTCTTACTACTGAGACCAAAACTCAATTGATTCAGCCAGGCTGTCACCACCCTCCCAGTGCTGAGATTACAATTGTGTACCACTGTGTCTGGCTTTTTTCATGGGTCTTAGGAATGGAACTCAAGTCCTTCTGCATTCATGGCAAACATTTTACCCACTGAGCTATTTCCCAAACACTTAGTATACAATCCATTGCATGACACAGCCCTGCCTATATTTCCTTATACAGAAATGGAGGTGGTCATCCTTATTCTATGGGATACTCTGATGTAACAAGCATATCGCACTTTCCTCCACCCTGTGTAAGAGGGGCTCAGTGAGCATTTTCCCTATCATATACCAATGTCTTTCGCTGTGCAACATTAAGGTCTATCACCCACGACACCATTCAGGAATAACTTCAGTCAGTTTGGTCCTTTCATTGCCACATAGCTCTCTGACTGTCCCCATCCTAGAATGATCTCAGTTTGATTTACTGGAAAACATAGAAGGGGAACTCTGAGAAATACCCCAGACCAGGATAGAGAAAGACTCTCCTTGACGCTCTCTCTCCCCATGTGACTGCTTGCCCCTTTCAGCCCTAGGCCTGCCCTGAGCCGGGGAGTCAGGCAGCCCTGGACCCTGCCCATCCCTCCCTCTGCCCCAGCTGGGCACCACAGCACAGTGGGAAGCATGGCCAGTCTCCAGATGGTTATGCCCTGGCCTCTTGTCAGAATTAGATGCCATCAGCTGCTCTTTGTGTGAAACAGACCACCCATTCCTCCTGACTGTGCACTCTAAAGCAGCTTATTTATCTTACAAGTAAACCCAGAATAAAGTACAAATTGCTTCCTGTGGGAGGCTTTCTACTGACACGACTCTCCTAATGGCTCAGCCATATCCCCCTCCTTCTAGAGCCATCTTCTTGCTGGGCCTTCTGTGACCAAGGACAACTGTGCTGCATATAGAGAGGGTCAGGCTACAAAGTTGCTTTGTCTACAGACATCTGGTTAGAGCCAGAGCAGGCTAGGAGCTAAAGAGACAAATAGTCCCACTGCTTGGGAGGCACCATGAGTGACATAATCCAGGGATGAGATCCCATTTGCCTACTGGGTATCTCTACATGAAATATTTAACTTCTCAGAGCTTCAGTTTCCTTTCTTAGAATGTATTCAATTTAAATGTTTCCCCAAAAAAAGTTAGTGTGGAAAATTCAGGGCCCAATGCAACAGCACTGAGAAGGGGGCTGTGGGAGATAAATGGATTATGAAGGCTCTGCCTTCATAAGTGGGTGACTCTGTGCATTGATAGATGATGGTCTATGGACAGGATGGGCCAGTTGTCCCAAGAGTAAGTCTTTTATAGCAGCTATTTAAGTCATTGTCCATGACTCTTTCCCATGTGATGTTCTTGAGCATACTTCCATAAACAAAAGAGACTCTTGCTCTTTACGAATCACCCAATCTTTGGTGTTTGGTTGTAGGAACAGTATGAGAAAGACAGTGGTCTATAAGCACTGTCTCTTTTCACATTAAGCCCTGAGCTATGCATAGCCTTTAAAAGCACTATCTTGGTTAACGTCAGCACATCAAGTCATCAGGGTATATGGAGTCATTTCTAGATGATGTGATATGGTGGCCCCAATGATGATGAAGGCACAATTCACCCTGCAACTCCCACTCTCCCCATAGAGCCCACAATCATTTTTCTCATGGATACAACAGAAAACAAGTCAGAGGCTAGACACTGACAAAGCCTAGTACAGCGACAGACAAAGATAAGCTCTGAATGATGGGACCCTTCGGGAAAGCCTGCTCTATCCCATCCTTAGGCATCTGTATAGTGCAAGACATCTGTATAGTGCTGAAAGACTTCCTCCTTGCAGCAACACTGAGGGCAGCAGGTGGGATATCCTTTCTGACCCTGCTCAGGTGAGTTTGCAAATGAGCTTTGATGACCTTGCACACCCCCTTGGTCCTAGTACAACAGCTCCTTAGAGCCCTGGTCTAACCAGCAGTCACTACAGTGCACTTTGTGTGGGGGTCCAGGAAGGTGGAAGGCTCCAGATTTAGCAGACCAACATTGAACTGACAGCTTGCTACTCATAAGCTGTGAGGCTGAGCAAGGAACCTCCTGACCCACTGGTTACTCAAGCAGCAGAAACTGGAGAAATGGTTATGTCTAACCCATAACAGTTGGGCAAAGCCAGCTATATCATGAATAGTGCTTAGCAGGATTCTGAGCTGCTCTAGAGGAGGGACCTTGGTATGATATTATCTGCCCTTGGTGTAGTTGTGCTATAGTGCATACAGTCTGGCCAGGCTTCTCTTGCACCAAGTCAAGAGGTCTCCAGATGTGCTGGCTCGAGGGTGGTACTTAATAAACCCCACCCAAATGCTTTTCTGAAGACAGTGCCAGGATGATTATGTTGCTCTCACCAGGGGCTTTGAGGTCTGTACAAATGTGACTAGGCCTGCAGCTCATAGAGGACAGTAGACAGGGACTCAAGGGTGGGAATCTGGCTGCTTAGCCTTGTCTTTTTGTGTGCTGGGCTTCCATGTGCCATATAGGAACTGGGGTCTTAAGCTTTATAGTGCTGTAATGGTGATAGAAACCTACCACTGCTCAGGCAGTGCTAAGCACTGTTCAAGAAATAACTGCCTTTGCCCAACCGTTACGGGGTAGACATTCCATTTATCCTGTTCCTGTTGCATGAGTAACCAGTGGGTCAGAAGCTTGCTCGGCCTCATAGATTGGGAGTGGCAAGCTGCCAGTTCAACCCTGCTCTGCTAAATCTGAAGCCGTCTACCTTCCTGGATCCTCACACAACATGGATTCTTGAAATTGACTGGTGTCTGGTTGGACCAGGACTCTGAGGAGCTGATGTGATCAGGTATCTGAAGTGCCCATATTTCTGACCTGGGAAAAGATGTTGTTCATCAATGATGTCCTGTCTTCCAGGGCTTTGCTACATAGGAAACTCCTGGGCCACTGAGAAGGAGCTGGCCTATAAATGTACATTGTGAAGCTTGCCTGCTGCCAGGAAGCATCAGAGTTACTTCTAATGAGGGCCAGGTTGTCAGGGCTGTACCCCTGTCTTTCATCTTCTCTTTCTGAAGTCCCTTCAGAGTCTGGGGCAGTGTGGCTCAGGGCCTTCATTAGCCCTGCACTGTCTGAAATCTTCACAAAGGCAATAAAGAAGCATCGCTTCCTTTGTGTTTATAGCAGCTCAGACAGCTCTTCTCAGCTACAGTGGTCCTCAAAATAATATCCCCAGACGTAGCTTCTCAACACTGTGTGGCTGAGAAAACCCATTCTGCTGACCTTGCATAGTCAGGCAGCAACAATTGCTTCTTTGGCAGCACACCATCCCCCTGTCTACCTTGTACTGGAAGGGGAGGAGGGTTCTGGAGTTTGGGAGATGGTTGAACTTGAATCTCTGTCTCTCTTACAATAATCCACTTCCACACTTACAGAGTATGTCACATTCTCTGGGGACAGGCTGTTCATTGATCCAGGAGTTCCTTTTTAGAAGGGTGACTGCACATTTCTGGAGGCTTGAGTTCAAAATCCCTTCCCCCATCCCAAGAATCTTCAGTGAAGTAACTTAAGGGAGCAGTAACTCCATGAAGAGCCTCCAAGTTCCTCAGTCCCTCAACTCGTCAGATTTCCTCTCTCAGAGGCAGGGCTGGACCCAGGCTTTCTCACCCAGTCCTCGGAGTGTGCTCTGTAGAAACACCTGAGAGGAAAGATCAGGTCTTGAGAGTTGGCTATTTGTAAGAGCATGAAGGGCAGGAAGGAAGAGGGCAGGTGCTGAGTATCTGGGGACATGGAGACCAGGATAGCCCAGGAATGGCACACTCTTCCCTTTTGTACACAAAGATTGAGAACCTTCTGTATTGGCCTTGGAGAGGAGGCAGCGGGAGGGGTAGACTTAAATACTCCAGGAGGGAGATAAAATGCCATGATACTCAGGTGAAGAAAATAGACCTTGCAGTTACAAGTTATTAAAATTCCAAAGGCTACTGAAAAGAAGGTAATGATAGCGTCTTATTCTGTCTGAGAGAAGGCAATGCTCTTTTCTACAATAGCATTTATGATACCTAAGTGGGTTGTGATATCAGATCAGGTGATGTGGCTGTTGGGACTCGGGGTGTTGACAATGGACCCAGAGTCCTGCAGATTAGACAGGAGCTGCTCCTGTCTCATGTACTGGGAACCACCCTGTGTGGTGGGAGGAATATCTGGGATGGCCCACATTATTAACAAACTTGTGAACTGGATTCTCAGACACAGGCTGGAGTTGGAGATCGCTGCCTTCAGCCCAGCCATATGTTAGAGTCACCTGGGAAGATAAAAAAAACTGAAGGCAGAAAGGTGGTCCTGTTGTTCAGGATAGGATTTGGTCAGTGGTAGGCATCAATACTTAGTTGTTTTGTACCCCATTTAACTCAAAGATCAAGCTGTGTTGAGAGCCTGGGTCCAGCTCTAGCTTAGAAATGCGCTCTCTCTCTCTCTCTCTCTCTCTCTCTCTCTCTCTCTCTCTCTCTCTCTCCCTCTCCCTCTCCCTCTCCCTCTCCCTCTCCCTCTCCCTCTCCCTCTCCCTCTCCCTCTCCCTCTCCCTCTCCCTCTCCCTCTCCCTCTCTTTCTCTCTCTCTGTGTGTGTGTGTGTGTGTGTGTTTTCTTGTGTATGTATGTGTCTTCTAGCTGGGACTTGGGCTGACTCTACTGATAGGATGGTTCCCTTTACTGAGTCTTCATCTGGTTGTCACATTAGCATAGAGGTTCTTGGAGCTAGGAGACAAGTCTTGGTCATATTGCCTCTTCATATGGAAGGGTGGTGAAGGAGATGGCTTGGTAACTACAGCCAGAAGCCATTGTAAAGGGAGGTTTCCTCCTGGGGGTGCTGAGTGGTACAAGATTAGGTTGCTACAGGACTGAAACCACTGACTATCGAGATGGATGTCTGCATGTCAGTGAGGCCCAGCAGTGCCCTCTATCCATCCCTGGCCCACGTAGCATACGTGACTGGGAGGAGCTAAGGATGCCTATATCCTGCTTCTTAGATCCTTTAGGAAGATGCTGTTCTATAAACACATTGCCTATATCCAGAGATAATAAATATATTCCCCATGTTTTATAGTCAAAGACACATGTAGCTGTTAAGCAGGGCTCGGTCACCCAGATGGTAAGACAGTTTCCACCGTGAATTTTCTAGAAATCTCCTGTAAGTCCTGCCTACCAGTCAAGTCTTCAATGGATCTGTGAGTGTCCTTAAAGCTGGACCTTCCATAGGTCTGTGAAAGTCTTTATGGTGAGCCCTCCATGGACCTGTGGATGTCTTCATGGTAGACCTCCTATGGATCTGGGAATGTCCTAATAAAGAATGATTCCCTAATCTCTCTCAAGTCACCTATTGCCCTGGGATGAGCACAGTGCCATTCTCCTATGATCCCACCAGCACACAGAAGGCTGATACAGAAGAATTCTAAGTTCGAGGGCATCTTGGGCTACATTGCTATCCAAAATAAATATATAAATAAATAACTCCCCTAGATATATTTATTGCCTGTGTAGCAGATCCTCTTTCTCTAATGGCGTGCAATGTCAGCATCAGTTAGAGGTCGTGTGCACTTTGAGTAGTATCATTCAAAATGACTACTGCTAGTGTTTACAGTGGTGATAGTTATTTGATAAATTTCAAGAAATATAAAAAGAGGATAGAGCTTTTAATGCTTTTCTGATTTAGATCAGTAGTTTTCAAAATGCAGTCACTACCTATCAATGTGGCATGAAATTAGTTTACTAGTGTACAACCAGCATTCATCTTTCTTAGTAGAATATTCCAGAACAAATTAGAACGTCTCAGATCTAGCCATATATAGTACATCCAATGTTCCTGTTGCTGTAACAGAATTCCTGGCAAAAGCCATGTAAGGGAGAAAGGGTCTGCTCTGTGTTTGCTAGCTTATCACTTCTGTAATAAAATACCAGAAAGAATCAAGTTACAAAGAAAGAGGGATTTTTTTTTTCTGTTTCACAGAGTTGGAGAGGATGGCAGAGCAGATCCACTCTTATTGTGGCTAGGAAGCAAGAGAGGATGTGTGAAGGGGCTGGAGTCCCACAGGGACTACAGAGGGAAAATTCTCAGAGACTTAAGTCTTTGACATAAAGCATCACCATCTGAATGCCCTCAGCACTACTTGGTGAAGGCCCTGAGTGTCAAGCCTTGAGCTCATAGGCTTCCGGGAGAGATTTAGGATCTGGACTATCCTAGAGGCCCTGAGCTGCATATTTAATGGACTACCCAGCAGGAAGGTCATAATTTTCCTACCTACCTAACTCCCCAGCCTCCATGTTTAGTCTAGATACAGTGGATCCCATCCTGGGGCGCTGGGCTGCCAAAGCCACGAGCTTCCCTGAGTTCCCATTAACTCCTGACTTTGATAGAGACGGGGCCTAGGATCAGAAGCAGACCTTTGAAAGGCTTCTCATCCCAGGGCACTGGCAGGTTGTAGATTCATTCGATCTACTTAAGAAGGATGGAGGGCTACCTAGGATTCTAAATTACTCAGTGGCAGATGCTGTGGGGAAGATCAGATAGTAAGTAGCCATTCAAAGAATCTCCCCACCTGCTTCCATTCTACCCTCAATTCTCAGCACAGCACTTGACCAGTAAGTTACAAGACTTAACAGGCAAAGCGTGCTCGGGTAGAATGTTAAAGTTCTATTGCTAAATTACACACTACCTACAGGAACCCCACAGGAAGTAGTTTTTACAACCATTCCAAATTTCCCATATTTAAAAACTGAACCATAGAGAGGTTTAGGGGCTTGAGGCAGGTTACACAGCTAGTGAGGAGTGAAGACACATTCCAAAAATCCAGGCAGAGTGGCTCAGAGGTTCTGCCTTTCATTTCTGGGCCACCCTGATTCTGCAGAGCTACACCTTGCTGGTTCTTAGTTAGGGAAATGGGCCCCATACTATTTATAATCCTAAACATATAGATCTTATTTTGGTCTATCTAAGGGTACACAGAAAAAGCACCTCAAGCCACTGGGTCTTAACCAGTGTGCCAAGTTCTACCACTGTCTGAGCCACTCCCACAGGTAAAGAACAGGAAGCCTGAGTCCACGTCTCCACCCCAAAGAGCAGAGCCCCAGCCTTGAAGCATGGCACGGAGAGGGAGCATGAGGTCTGCAGGCTTTCTACTTATCCTTAGATCTAAATCTAGGAGACCTTGGACCTCACAGATAGGCGATTTGCCCTCAGATGATTTAGTGTGTGCAGGGGGGAGGGGCAGGCAGGGATACTTCATTGTATACTTTGAAAATATACTCCGAGGGCTGGGGAGATGGCTCAGCTGGGAGAACTCTTACTCTGCAAACATGGAGACTGTTGATTGAACCCCATAACCTATGCTCAAAGGTTGGACGTGGTAGTGTGCTTGTCTCCATCACTGGAGATGATTCCTGGGGCTCGCTGGCCAGCCAGCCTAGACTACTTGGTGAGTTCCAAGCCAGTGAGAGGCTGTGTCTAAAAACACAGAGTAAGGAGTGACACCTAAGAGTGATGCTTGATCTCCACATGCACACCAGCACACAACACCCCCACTTGTCCTGCACATGTGTACACACAGAGAGGTGGGTGGAACACAATTGGAGAGCAGAGCCTTCATTATGGAGTGTGGATAATCCTGAGACTCGGTGCAGGAGCCTTGTCTGACTTGGTGCACAAGGTATCAACGCAGATGCTCTTCAAAGCCCACAGCTGACAGAAGCAGATAAGCATGGGGCCCATTCACTGCATCCCAGACAGGCACAGATCCTTTGTCCAGTCCTTTGCTGAGCTTGCCTGGCTGTGGACTGTCTTTGCTTCCTTCCCCAGCCTCTGACACCTAGGTAGCATGGCCAGGTTAGGGAATTTAAGAATTTGCTAGAGGAAAAGGACTCACCCCCACCCCCATACGCCCTTCAAAAATCACAGGCATGACGGGTTTTGCACATGTTTCATGGAGAGCACATTACGTTACTAACACAGCATCAAGACACCATACAGGTTCCACATCTTTCATGTGATAAATATTTTTTTTTTACTGTCATGCTTGAGAAATGGATTTTGTTTGAAAATGGCCTATTTCCTTTGATGGCTGCTTTGACGTGGCTTCAAAGCCTGTCACTGACAAATCTCCTTTTCCTTGCTGCAATACAGCCGTGGCTGCTGGGCTGGGAGATTTATGACTGAGAAATGTCATAGAAAGATGTCCAGTGGCCAACAGCTGCTGGGAGCCATGGCCAGCTCGTCCCTGAACTGTCCTGGCTCGGTACCTGTAAGTGAACCTCGGATTCACAAGGCTGTGACTGAGACCAAACTACACTGAGAAGTTCAGATGTGGGCTTTTTGGTCAGAGTACAGGCCCCAAATATTTCTGCTCAAGTTGAATTTTTGTGAAACTTGGAGTGGTCTTGTCTGTTCCTTGCAGTAGTTGGCACTTGGGGGCGGGGAGGGGGCAGCAAGGAATGGGGACATCCAGCAGCTTTTTATGTCCTGGTTTACAGGACTTCCTGGCTCTGTGGCTTGAGTAAAGCCATTTACCTCTCTAGGCATGAGGAACTGAGCTAAAGGTTCAAATGATCTAGAGCCAGGAACGTGTTAGTGGGTGAAGGAGCCTCAGGATCACCTTGTGTTTATGATGAGAAAACAGAAGCCTAAAGAAGGGAATGGCCTATCAGCCTTGCCCAGGATGGGGCTGAGAGTCAGGACAAGAGAGCAGCCCATGGTTCCCACTAACATTCCCTACCTATTCCATGTCACCACATGGTTTCATAGTGAGACCCTGGACCCACAGCCTCAGCATCACTTGTAATGCATAGAATACAGGTTCTCATAACCACACAGCCCTACTGAATAGGAGGCTCTGGGGCTGGGTATCAAGGGATACAGCTTTCCCTTTTGCAGGATATCCCAGCACTTCGGAGAGAAGTGTGTTGCAAAAGGATTTCACTTGGGGCCTATACCTTTCTCCCACAGATGGATCTATCTGTGAATCCCCATCAGGAAAAGTGTGGCCTTCAAAGGCCAGCAGGAAGTGTCCAACAAATTCATCCCAGGAAATTGATGCATGGACACTGGGTGCTTTATGCGGGCACGTGAGGCGTATATTTAGGAGTCTGGGTGTTCAGTTCTTGGCTGTCATCTCTCAAGGAAGGAGAGTGATGGTGTGTGCTTCAGAGTTCATTATATCTCCCTGGCAGAATTCTAGGAGTAAAGGCTGGTTTTAAAAGAAGTAAGTAATGGCACTCATAAATCCAAGTTCCTAAGATACATGTATTCGCCACTCCTTAAAATGAGACTTTTTTTTTGCATGTACTTTTTATAGGCTTTGAGGGTAAAACTTGGGCCTTTTCACTGTAGCTTTATTGTGCATGATTTCTAGTTCACTCTGCTTTTCTGTCTATGAGTATGCACACACAACAAGTGTTGGTTGCTCCTACCTGTACTAGACATCTTGGATGTGAATTTAGCCATACCTGTATCCCGAATCCCACAGAATCCCCAGAATCTTAAGGCTGGGAGGACTCAGACAGGAATCTGTACAGGCTCCATGTGCTAGAAAAGGCCATTGTCCCACCCCTGGAATGGGCTTGTCATCCAATAGCTGCCTGATATACCAGCCCTGCCTTTTCCCAAGAACCACGACTGAGGCCTGGCAATCCTCTATGACATCTAGCCCACCTGATTGAGCTGTACCTCATGTCCTTATGGTTTATTTCCAGGATTCAAGGTCAGATTTCTGTACCTCATCCTGCCTGCAGACAGCAGGCCTGCCCAACTCCTGGCCAACTGTACTGGGCAGTCACTGTAGATATCAGGGTGGAGGAAGCAGTGGACTCATCTAGAGCTCCTTGCCTCAATGCTCTCCTGGGACAAGTCTTCAAATCTCCTTTCTATAGTGGAGGGAGGTGAGGGCCAAGCAGCTGAGCTCTGACTGTCAGCTGAATAATGGCCAACCAGAAATTCTACCTGAAATTTATGGATATCCCAGTCTCAATGAAAAGGAGAAGTCAGGCTGCAGATGAAAGTGTAGTGCTTAATCCAGCTGACCTTAAACTTGGAAGCAACCTGAACAGACCACATCCCCGATGACTGTAGGGTTCTGATGGAGTGGAGAAGCAGAAAGCAGAGGAGGCCAGTGTGTTGTGCTGAGGAAGCCTTGCTGCTCTGAAGAAGGAGTATAAGCCACAGGCTTGGAACCGAGAGAGTCTGGAAAAAGTAGGAAATAGATTCTCTCAGGGAGAACAGGCCTGTCGACACCTTGATCATAGTTCAGTGAGACCACATGCCATTTCAAGAATTCTAGGATAAGGAATGTGAGATCTTATAGCTACAAGTTTCAAAACCTTGCTTCATCTGGGACCAGGACAAGGCTAGGACTTGACCCTGGAGTCTGGGTGTTAGGAGGAGGGAGAGAAGACTGCATCCCAGGCTGGGGCTATGGAAGGGGGATGCTACACAGTAGACATTGACCACACATATTACTTCTCCTTGGGTAGCTCATGAAGTCCAGCTCATGGGTGGTGCTGCAAAGAACTATAAACCCAGTCTGGGTTTCCCTGGAAAGGCCCAGCATCAAGGTTCTTAAGGAAAACTGGTCATTTGTTGCTGGCAGGAAGGCAGCACATAGGATTTCCCTGAAAGCTGCTGAGCTGTTTGTTTGTTTCTGGAGATTCAATTAGTCCCTTGCTTTTTAATTCCAAATAAGGCATGCACAGAGGCATCTTAGGAACTAAGGAAGACATTTTCTTTAAAAAAAAAAAATCACTGAATTAGACATTAAGCAGGATGAAACTGTGGTATGTAGATTTTATCTCAGGAGAGTTGTAAAGAAAACCTGCTTTAAGATTTATACCCAAGATGCCCAGTGTCATCTTTGCTTTTATCTGATGCTTCGTGTTCACCTATAGGGTAGAGGTGGTGTTAATGTGTCTGTGTGAGCATATGTCACATGTGTGCTCACAGAAGAGGGCATCAGATCTCCTGGAGCTGGCGTTAGAGACATTTGTGAGCCCCTTAATATAGAAGCTGGGAACCGAACTTGGGCCTTCTAGAAAAATCAACATGTGTTCCTAACTACTGAGCCACCTCTCCAGCCCCAGCTTTCATTTTTCTGAAATCTGGGGTCACAGCACCTTGGCAGGTAGCTCCCATTCGCAAGGGAAATAAAGAGACTGGAGTGGTCTTTAGGTCTTGCTCAGGTGTTGTGAACAGCAGGCTCAGGAGGACAGAGAAAGGGGTCTCAAGAGATGTCTAGGAGAAGAAGGAGGAGACAGCATCATGTGTCCTCCATCTGAGCTTCAGACACAAGGACTCGATGTCTGGGGAAGTATATCCTCAGAATTTTGGCTACTTGTTGCTCCTGGGTCTGGATCTTGTCACCAAGGCCCCAAAGGCCACAACTCTAAACAGGGTCTGAAAATGAATAGAAATAGCAATGAATTTGGCCTCTGGGCAAAGCTGGCCACTGCTCACTGGCTCTCAGAGCCATAGTAGTGTCTGCTCTGCTTGTGAGAGAGACACCAATAATGGAGCAAAACCACAAGGAAGGAGAACATGCAGTCCAGTCTGGGTGGCAACCGGTGTGCACTTGGTGTAAGTCACATCCCACGTGGTAGCTTTGTCTGCCTCTTCAGCTACAGTGTCCAGCTCCAAACCACTCTGACCTTCAGCAGCAGTTATGTACTGTGACCCCTGGGCCAGCAGAGATGGGTATTGAGTTCTGCTTCAGAGGAGGTTTGGGCTACAAGCTCTTTTGCAACCTCTCCAGAAAGCCGCCTCTGAATTTCCTCTTCCAGCTATGGCAAGAGCAGGAAAATGTCTTGGCTTCCCACCCTGAGGGTCTTCAGGGATGCAATCTTGAAGAAAAGGTACAAGCAGAAGAGGTCAGGGCTGGGCATCTCTTCAAGGTATGCATCACACCACTCAGAGATCCAATCTTGTCACTCTGTCCTGAGCCAGGGCCTCCCTGCAAAGCCAGCTTTACAAGGCTCAGCAGGGCATCCACCTGTGTTCTCAGAGCTTGTCAGATTATCCTAGGCTCAAAGCCTTGCAAGCTTCCGTCACCCGCTTCTCTCTTGCCTCATAGAACCAGTGTGGAGGTAGTTAGGATGGATCTGCAAGGCTCCATCTTATTTGTGGGTGGTAGGCTCTGTGGGTGTAGCTCTGATATACTATTCTGGATGTGCTGTAACATCTGGGACGTTCTGGAAAACAGGACATATACAATGAGGAAATGGCATTACCATGGATGTACTGATGAGCTGAGAAAGTACTCCATAACCCCGCCATTCTGTTTACAGAGGCCTGTGTGTGAAGGGATTGAAGGAGCAGAGTGGTCCTCAAAATGTGCTTGCCATTGTGTGTGATGGTCCATGTCTAGAACCCCAGCATTTGGAAGGCTGAGGCAGGAGGATCTGGAGTGTCAGGCTGCCCAGGGCTGCCTGGTAAAACCCTGTCTCACGAAGCAAGCAGGCAATGTACAAACTTGCCAAGATCCTGCAGAGCCACAGGTTCTAACCATATTACAGAGGGGCTGGCTTAGCATAGAGCAGGACCCAGGGGCTGCCAGCTAGGCCAGGTATATATCCAGATCACGGGTTGGCCAAGAAGTCTGAAGGCTTCTGAGAAAGAGCCCAAAGCAGTGGGGAGAGGAAGGACATCCACAGGGAATCTGAGCATCAACTCTTTACTCTGTGAAGGTATGCCTACAGCTTACCAATTTGTCCACAAGAGCATAGGTCCACTGAATAGCTGCCTAAGTGGGTCCTGGTGCACAACATGCAGATAGGGCTGTGCTCAAGAGGGAGGGAGGAAGCTCTGCACCGAGCTCCTTAGTGTCCACTGCAGCATCTCACTATCTGCTTTTGGGCTGCATATGGTGAAGCATCTGTCCCAGGCCCTCAGCTCAGCACCATACTTTCTTTATTCTTCTTGGCTCTTGCTGTGCCCTCCTCTGGACTCTTTCCTGAAGGGATCCTGTGGGTTTCCCTTGCTCTTTGTGCTCTAACCCAAGTACTTTCACATCTTGGAAACTGTTCCCATCCCCCACTTCTCCTCCGGGGATCTGATGGCATGTTGTATGCTCTCAGCAGAGCACTGATCACATTTTCCATGTTACCCTTTCACTAAGTCCCACGAGCACAGAGAACATGTCTGTCTCATCTTTATATTTCATTATTCAACAGCTGGCTTCACACAGAATAAAGCTGTTTCAGTACGTGTTGTGGGCTGAGGAGATGGCTCAGGGGATAAGAATGCTTGTTGTGCAAACATGAAGACCTGAGTTCAGACCCCCCCAGAACCCACAAAAGAAATCGTTCATGGTCATACATACTAATGGCCTCAGCACTGTGAGAGGCAGGGATGGAACTGCTGGGGCTGGCCAGCCACAAGTTTAGACCCAAGTTCAGTGAGAGACCCTGTCTCAAAGGGGTCTGGCAGACAGATAGCAGAACACCCAAAGTCTTCCAATGGCCTCCACATACACTCATGTTCACATACACACACGTGGATGCATATTTTAAACACATATACAAACACGTTAAATTAAAAATAATAACATTTTTTATGTTAATTGATGAAGAGGTTCAGTAGCTTTAGTATGCAGGACTCAGAGAATTCCAAATCCCAGCATCAGAGGGAAGCAGTCACCAGTGGCTCCTCTGGGTGATCCTAGCCATGATGGAGCTGGTAGATGCTGAGTCAAAAGGACGTTCTGGAGATATAAGCAGGGATGACAGGTTCTCGGGTCCCTGGAAATGTCAAGCATGAGCCCCAGGTCATTTTCAGTTCCCATTAATGTGCAGAATGCCATGTACAGACACATTAATAGCACCTTCAGTAGGTGACTAGTGTCCCCCCAGGGAGTCCTCCTCCAGGAGCTGTTGAGGGCCCTGTAGCAAGCACCTGGGGGACTGAGGAGACTCAGAAAGGACAGATGTCATAATAAAGAGCTGGGGCCGGGAAGGAAAGGGGGTGCCTAGCTTGCCTTCCCCAGGCCTTGCTGACTCTAGTTTGATAGGACACTCCCCAAAGATAACTTGGCTCAATTTTCTTTAGACGCTGGATCTGCCTACCATGTTGCCCTCTGTACCTACCTTCTGGGAGGAAGAATTTTTAGAAGTGATTATTGGGCTCCTTTTGCTTCTGAACTCTTTAGGGTGAGGGAAGAAGGGGGAGCAGAAGAGATGGGGAGAGAGGAGGAAAAGAGGGAGGAGGAGAAAAGAATGTAGAGGCGGAAGGAGGAAGGGACAGAAGAGAAAGAGGAGACACAACCTCCTTTGGGCACTGTCTCCATGTTTCCACGGTAACAACTCTATAAAGTGTCCTGTTCTGGAAATGTTAGATGATTCTCAGGCACAAGAGACCTGCCCAGCCACCCTAGGATCTAGGGGTGATTGTCTAGCAGTGTCCAAATTCCATGGAGCCACCTGAGAAGTGTGTTATACGGGTACATAGTCACTGGTTTGGTGTACTAGATAGGAACTGACCACACACAAGCCCCTTCATGGTCTTTCCTGCTACACACCCCTACCTGCCAGCAGGCTCCACTTCCCTTTTGCTCCAGAAAGATCTGGAAATTCCTAGCAGGCAAGCAGTGGCCTTCTGACTCCTCCAAGGATTTTTTGCTACTGCCCTGTTCAATCATTTGACAGACTGAACACATGTGGACATAAAGCGTGCGTGCACAATCACACACACACACACACACACACACACACACACACACACACACACACACACACACTGGAATTCTATGCAACCATAAAGAACAATGAAATTACAACACATTTAAGAAAGTGGATGGAACTCAAGGTAAAATGAAATAAGCCAAACTCAGAAAGACAAATGTGGCATGTTCCTCTCAAATGCTGGGTCTGGACCTAAATTTACATGTGATGTGAATGTACAGGACATGAAAGGGGCCATGGGAAAGGAAGAAGTGATCTTGGGAGGGAAGAATATCCTGGAATACATGTGTCACAAAAGACCAGTGGATTGTTGGGGGAGGCAGGAATCCAGCAAGAGGTAGGGGGGCAGGTGTGATGGAGGAGGGCACTTGGGAAGGGGGATAGATAACAAAGTAGACTGATATATATGTACAAAATGTCAATATGTAGCATACTATGTTGTATGCTAACTTAATATTTAATATAAAGAATGAAACAAATATTGCTTCCCTAGGTTCTTTAGCTCCTCTTGTGTGTGTGTATGTGTGTACACATGGGGTGTGTGTATGTGCAGGTGTGCCTTCACATGTGTGATGACCAGAGGACAATGTTGGGTGTTGCTCCTCAGGTGCCATCTACCTTGTATTTTTGAAACAGTCCCTCAGTAGGCTGGAACTGATTAGTTAATCCAGATTGCCAGGGCAGTGAGCACCAAGGGTCTGCCTGTCTCTGCCTCTCCAGCACACACCACCAACCCTGGTTCTCTTTAGAAACCAGGATCAAATTCAAGCCCTCATGCTTGCAGAACAAGCACTTCATCAACTGAATCACTACTCCCTCATCCAGGCCCCTACTTTGTCTTTAAGAGCATGCTGGTTTCACGGTCCCGATCATTTGTACCCATACCAAGTAACAAGGTAGGGACACAGTGCTGTAACCTCTGTCTTCAATCTGTTTGTAATACATTATTATGCAGCACAGGCCTAATTGTGAATCATAATTTTTTCATTAACTGATCTCATTTTACTTGGTAATATCCATTTAGGCATTTGAGAGCAATAAAACTCCATTTCTTTTAAATATTATATGATTCAGTTGGCTCACTGGTTTAGATTTTACTGCCCCCCATTGGAGTGAATAAGTCATCCATCTTTACAGAGATAACGAAGACCTTCAAGATCACGCAGGCAGGCCTCGTGGGGAGAATGCTCAGGTGCACCCCATTCTGGAGTGGAACTTGCTTCCATATCCCGAAGCCCCTTAGAAATGTGTGCATCAGTCATACCAGGCCCCTCAGTAGATCCTAACCGTCTTGATGGATCTGGGTTTTCTTTTGTGTTTCTTAAAAAGCATGCAAGCAAACAAACAAAAACTGGTAGTGAGATGACTCACCTTGTCCTATGGGTCCCAGCCTGCTGCTACCCACAGGTCATAAAATGCAGGGGGAGAGGAAGGAAGTGGGTTAACTGTGAGGGTAGGAGCAGGCCTCCCAGCACTTCCATGGTCTTCCTTATGACCCCAGATATGTATCTAGTGCTCTGTATGTCTCTCTCTGAAGATGGTCAGTTGAGATTAAGGGTCATGTGGGGGCATGCTTAGAAAAGAGCCCTGACTTATGAGAGTAGTAAGTGGTTTTTTTTTTTTTTTGGCTAATGTTAATGAGTTATACCTCCAACCTAGTGGGTGGTCGGCACCCCCCAAGGAGAGGTTACTCATGCTGACTCTCTGGGAGTCTAGTGGGCAACTAAGAGTTCCTCTGGCTGTATGCATCTCTCTTACTCTCGTTCTCGCTCCAGCATCACCTTTTCAGGTCTGCTTTCTGAAGCACAGGCCCCCTAAGTTCCTTTCACTCTGTGACAGCTGAGGAACACTTCTGACTTGGAAGACCTGAGGACCCTGGCCTTGTCTCAATCCTGTGATTTTAAGCATGTTGTGTACCTACTAGCTACATAGAGATAGATGAGAGTACCCACCAGGTGCCCTATAGCTGCCTCTCCTGGTCCTTATGCCTGCATCCTCAGGTCTCTGTCTAGCCCCAGGCTCTACCTCATATGTTTAAGACATAGTGGACAGTGGGCTAGACATCTTTGCCTACTGTAACTACATTTAGTGGTTTTTCATGACAATCTGCCCCAGGATACCAGTTTAAGTCTTGGCCCATCAGCTGTGCTAGGTCTGTGACTTGATACCAAAGAGGGGTTGAAAAAAACAACTCTCCTGTTGCCTTCTTCCTCCTTCTCATTGTGGCTCACCTAAGTGTCTCATGGGTTATATACAGTGCTCACGGGTCTCAGATCTCGGTGATCTGTTTGGAAGGTGTTGGTTTCGGGAGGCTGGTGCTTACTGTGGCCTCACAGCTGGTGTACAGTGGAACAGATTCCGAATCTCTGACCGTACAAATCCAAAACGACTAGTATTCCAGGTGAGAAGGCTTGCGAGGATGCTGGAAAACCCCGAGCGGCCTTTGAACCTGGAGCAGGCTGCCTTCCTGAGGCCACCAGGAGTCCGGGAAGACGTTCCTAGATGTATGGCAGATGGCTGTCACCTGTGTCTGAATGTCCCATGTATGGGTGGGCAGAGAGAGCTAGGGTCTGGATGGAGGCTGGAGCAGGACGGCCTGAGGTGCTGGAGTGCAGACTGGGGAAGGAGCAGAGGCTCACATAGGAGACTGGGCCAGTATTCTTGGCAGAGACAGACTGGAAAAGGCTGCAGTTCTGTGCTGGAGCCATGGCATGTCAGACTCGCAACCATCAACTTCTTGGCGGCCTCTGCTGGGTACATTTCTATATCCCTGAATGTGATGCTTATTGGATGGATGACACCGTAGATTCATGGGTGAATAAATCTTTGAGAACCATGAAAATTCCACTCTCCTCAGTCATTGAGGAAGGCTTGTGTGAGGAAGGGAAAGGGATTGGGTTTGGTGTATACAGGGTTGCACTCTGACCTACTGACTCCTTGTCCCTTCTTTCTCCAGAGGCTCCTGCCAAGCCTGAGGAGGCAGAGGCCGAGCCCTTCACGGACTCCTCCCTGTTTGCACACTGGGGGCAGGAGCTCAGCCCGGAAGGCCGGCGTGTGGCCCTGAAGCAGTTCCAGTACTACGGCTACAACGCCTACCTCAGTGACCGGCTACCCCTCGACCGGCCCCTGCCAGACCTCAGACCCAGTGGGTGAGCAGTCAGTGGCCAGGCTCTCGTTTATGTGGGCGTGGGTCCTCACAATGCTGGGAACAGAGCGAGAACTGGGAGGGGGCCCTGCATTTCCCCTCTGCTGAATAGGGGGACAGCTTCCTTCCATTAGAGATTTTGGGGATTAATAATCCAAATTATCCCTTAAGGGCACCAGAGCCATCTAGCAGACCCACTAATCTGTCATTTTAAACCAATTAGCTCTAACTTTTTTCCCTTAAATTAGTTTTTTCTTTTTTTTTAAATATATCAGTCTTCCAGGGTGAACAAGTCATTACACCCAGCAGAGAGGTCTGACTTGGCTTTTCATTTTGTTAAACAAGGATATTTCTTTAAGGTGCAGGCAGAGTCTTTATTATCCATAATTATTAAAACTTGGGCATGCACCACAGTTAGGAAATCTCATTAACTTTTGTGAGCTCCCCAAACCTTCCTTCCCCCTTCCCCCTCCTCATTTTTAAATGTTCCTTAAAGGTACAAGCCAGAGTGAGAGTCTCTTTAGGATTTTCTGGAAAGATTTTGTAGCTGAGCTTAGAAGTTATGGCTTCTTAAAGGGGCAATTCTCAACCTATGGGTTGTGACACCTTAGTGATTAAATGACCCTTTCTCAGGGGTTGCCTAAGACCATTGGAAAACACAGGTATTTACATTATGGTTTGAAACAGTCGCAAGATTAGTTATGAAGTAACAACAAAAGTAATTTTATGATTGGGAGTCACCACAACATGAGGAACTGCATTAAGGGGTCTCAGCATTAGAAAGGTTGAGAATCACTGCCTTAGACAGAGGACTTAAACTCAGCTCTATCAATATTCACTGAGTACTTACTGAATACTGCATAATCAAGTATAGTTGTCTCTGGCCTGAGGAGAAGATGGCTGGGCTATAGTCATCTAAGAACTGGGGAAATACAAAGAAGTTTATGTGTGTGTGTGTGTGTGTGTGTGTGTGTGTGTGTGTGTGTGTATCTGTGTGTGCATTTGTGTGTGTGCACTTAAAGATGGTTTGTGAAGTTATGTGTGTGTGTATGTGTGTGTTTGTGCACATGCATGCATATGTGCATACATAATAATGTATATATGGGTAGATAGGGAGGTCATAGGTCAACCTTAGATATCATTCCTTGAGTTCTTCCTTCATTATGTTTTTGAGGCAGGGGCACAGCCTTGCCTATGGGCTAGGAGGCAAGGGTAACCAGCTAGCAAGCCCCAGGAATCCTCCTGCCTCTGTTACATTGGCTCTGAGAATACACATGTACCATGCTCTGCCTGGCTTCAGTATATGGAAGCTGGAGATCAAACATGGATGCTCGCATTTACGGCAAACCCCTTATTGACTGCGCCATCTCTTCTGCCCTCATGATCTTATCATGTAATTTACAGCAATGGAGGGAGAGAACATGGTCAAAAAAGCCTGGAGGCCAGCCTCCACAGAGCCTGCCTTCCAGAGAGTAAGCTAGGAAAAAAACACAGCTCATTCATGGTGACATGCCCTATGGATAACAGTAAGAAGAGGGAAAGGGAGAGAGGGACTCTACTCTGAGCCAAGTAAATCAAGGGGCAAGAATGAACCCTGGGCTCCCAGAGATGGATAACTACTCCAACTGAACTTTGACCCACATCTGGGTGCCACATCCTGGCTACAGTTCATCCCCTAGCTATGTTTAGTTTGACTAAACATAGTATAGTGCGTTTCAGAGCTGGCCCACAATCCCTAACATTCTTCTGAGAGAAACACTATTCTTTTTTTTATTTTTTTTAAATTGTGTATTTTCTTCATTTACATTTCAAATGCTATCCCAAAAGTCCCCCATACCCTCCCCCCCCACTCTCCCCTCCCCTCACTCCCACTTCTTGGCCCTGGCGTTCCCCTGTACTGAGGCATATAAAGTTTGCAAGACCAAGGGGTCTCTCTTCCCAATGATGGCCGACTAGGTCATCTTCTGCTACATATGCAGCAAGAGACACGAGCTCCGGAGCTACTGGTTAGTTCATATTGTTGTTCCACCTATAGGGTTGCAGACCCCTTTAGCTCCTTGGGTACTTTCTCTAGCTCCTCCATTGGGGGGCCCTGTGTTCCATCCAATAGCTAACTGTGAGCATCCACTCTGTATTTGCCAGGCACTGGCATAGCCTCACAATGGACAGCTATATTAAGGTCCTTTCAGCAAAATCTTGCTGGTGTATGCAATGGTGTCAGCGTTTGGAGGCTGATTATGGGATGGATCCCCGGGTGTGGCAGTCTCTAGATGGTCCATCCTTTCATCTCAGCTCCAAACTTTGTCTCTGTAACTCCTTCCATGGGTGTTTTGTTCCCAATTCTAAGAAAGACACATGCTCCACTATGTTCATAGCAGCCTTATTTATAATAGCCAGAAGCTGGAAAGAACTCAGATGTCCCTCAACAGAGGAATGGATACAGAAAATGTGGTACATTTACACAATGGAGTACTACTCAGCTATTAAAAAGAATGAATTTATGAAATTCCTAGGCAAATGGATGGGCATGGAGGGTATCATTCTGAGTGAGGTAACCCAATCACAAAAGAACTCACATGCTATGTACTCACTGATAAGTGGATATTAGCCCAGAAACTTAGAATAATACCCAAGATACAAGATACAATTTGCAAAACACATGAAACTCAAGAAGAACGAAGACCAAAGAAACATTATTCTTGCTGTCCTTTCTAGAGGGTTTGCCTGAGGAGGTCTATAGGGGACCCTGGATGAGCAGCATCCTACAGTTTCTCCAGGACATCATCACAAGAAAAGGCTCATCCCTCTCCACTGTGCTGTACAGTTTGTGGACCTCACACACCTCACACACCTTCCATGGAAGATGAGATCATCCAGAAAAGCCAAGTCACCAACAGAGGCAGTGAGCATTGGCCTTCTATCTTCAGAGAGGGCTCTTTGCAGGTGCATTTAGCACGGGAGGCTTCTTATGCACATGAACTTGACTGGCTTTCACTCATGCCAGACCTATGGCCAAGACAGACAATTATTGGTAGACCACTTTGTGCAAGGAGAGCTTAAGGAGAACAAGGCTGCCAGAGATTGGTGTTTTCTGTAACACGTTCAGAAAGCATCGTTCCAGCAGGTCCACTCTCTATCAGTCTACACTGGCAAGCATCTGTAGTACATCACACTCATTTGTAGGTAATTGTTTGGTGATGGTTGCATGTGATCTGGACTCCTACAACCCCTTTGCTGGAGGAAGCTTGGTTACTGAGTATCCACGGCAGAGAGGAGGGAACTGAGGCACAGAGAGACTGCATGAGTTGCCCAACATCCTTAGAGTCAGAGCTGGAGTGGGAAGCTGAGCAATCTGACAATAGAAATTGACAGGTAACTGCTGTGCTCTACTGTTGTAAGGTGGCAATTGTGTCACTGTTGTGGAGCTAGAAGGACAGCCTTCCACAGCATTAAATGTTGGGTGGCCAGTTTTAGAGAGAGCAAGGTCTGCATCTACATTTTGGAAAAACTGAGTGAAAAGTAACCCATTACTGATGCTCAGAGTGATTCGTTGGCTACAGCACCTGTCTCCAAAGAGACTTCCTGTGTGGTATGCATTCCTGGCCCTGCCTCTCCCTTGCATTGCCTCTGGCTGGTCCCTAGGGGATAAAAGATGTAATCCAACCCTTGTCATCTGCCCGTGCTCAGAACAAAGTACAATCAAAATGAGAGTCTATTTAGTTGGTCCCTGGGTTTCACGAATTTCTTCATTCAATGAACATTTATTGAGCATGGAGTTTCTACCAAACACTAGAATAGTAGAAGACGGGCCAACCTCCTGGAGCACTCTGAAGTGGGAGTCCAGACAAGAGCCAGTACAGAGTAAAGTGGTTTGCTGGAGAAATTGCTGAGGATTTCCTAGTGCCCTTGGGGAAGAACCATTCTGATGGGTTCTTGGATAGCCCATGGAAGCCTTGCCTTCTTTGGCCTCTATGGCAAGAAGGTGGCCTGGCAGGTGACACCTCCAGGGAAATTCCCTTTACTACCTCTGATGTTTCCTGGAAGGAAGGAAAGACAAAAACACAAAAAGGGAAGAGGCTTCCTCTATCTCCTCTGCCAAGAGAGATTTTCTTTCCCAGTATCCTCGCAGGAAATCAAACTCTCGAGGAGCATAGAAGGCCAGCGGACCACTAAAGGAGACAGCACATTACTAAAGGGTATCATGTGTGAGGCTTGAGGTCTGGGAAGTGGCTTCCTTACTCCTTCTCTGGGTTGGAAAGAGCTGTTGTTTCAGGAAGGAAGACACCTCATTTCTGATTCGCTGGTTTCTCATTGGCATTGACTGATGTAACAGACATGAGGTCTTCAATATGGGCCTTCTCCTGTCTCTAATGTCTAAACTCTTCATTTTTTTGCCACTGAACCTCAAAATAAGCAGGGACAAAAAAGAAAAAGTCAAACCAGAGGAACACATATGTATCAATGCACATTGGATATCTGTGCATTTGATTAGACGTGAGTCAAATAGCAACATGTCAACAACTAAAGTTGAGAAAAAAATCAAGGAATCCTTTGTTCCTGGGGAAGAAGAAGATAGAGAGATGAGGTTGGGTAAGGTCACTGGAAAACAATGAGTATGGCAGTGGTTCGGAAGGAGAGCCATGAAGAGTTGAGGCAGTGGCCACTTGAGGACAATGAAGGTAGTGGATTTCCTGCCCTTGCCTCCCTGTGCTGCAGAAACAGACTCTCTGCATTTCTTCCTCACTCACTATTTGTTATTTCCAAACAGTGGCCATAGAGGAATCTAAGAGCAAGTGCCTGCCCTAAGGTGTGCTGTGGAAATGAGTAAAAGGCTTATAGCACCAAGCCTGCCAGTTACCAAGACAACCAAATAGCCTGCCTCCAAGGTAGCTAAGGGAAGAGAACTGGGCAGTGGCTACTTCCTGACTCTTGCTGGCAGATCTTCAGACATTTCTGAGTCTTTTACCTCCAGTGCCCTCTATGGGACTATGTACCTCCATCCCAGGGACTAGGGTACTCTGGATTTTGGGTTGACAGTTATGTTAGGCACTGGGGTTGGGACATCAGAAGTTGGTGTTTAGAGGACTGGACTATTTTCTACAACCCTGAATGAAAGCAACTGAGACAGATTCACATTCGAACCTCAGAAGTCCAGGTCTAGAACAAGAAAGAGTAGGGATGGAATGGGTTGGTAGCAGAAAAGGAGTCAAGCAGCAGGACCCTGTAGAGCATGCAATCCTAAGGGAGGAGGGGACTACAATCAGTAAACTGGGGTATGACAGCTGGATAGTTGGCAGTATTGTTGGTGTTGCTGCCCTTGAGCTGATGAACTGCAGATAGCACCTGTGCTGTGTGCTGGGGCCACATGTATGCTCCCTATACAGCTTGATTCTCACGACACTTTCAAGTAGTTGTTACCATTTTATGTGGGAGAATGCTAAGCCTTACTAGGCTAAGAAATCTGTTTGGATTAGGGAAAGACTAAGTTGGTACAGTGCATGAGGACCTGAGTCCTATTACCCAGTAACTACATCAAAAAATCTGCTATGGTAGTGTGTGTTTCCAATCATAACACTAGGGAGGTAGAGACAGGTGGATTCTTGAGGGTTGCTGGTAAACCACCTAATCCACTTGGTGAATTCCATGTAGAAGAAGTGAGAGACCCTGTGTTATTTTTAACAGCCAACTTGACCCAACCTAGAATTACCTGGGAAGAGAGTTTCACTTGAGGAATTAATTATGTAGGACAAGTCGGTCCATGGTGAATTTGTCTTGATTGTTAACTGATGAAGGAAGACATATCAAGTAGCAAGTCCATTGTGAGCAGCATCATTCCTTAGGCACAGAGTCTTAAACTCTATGAAACAAGAGAAATCATGATGAAAGCAAAAAAAATAAAATAAGTGTGAGACTATTTTCTATTCACTCTTGTCTGGTGATGTGATGTGATGAGCTGCTTGCATTTCTGCCTTGACCTCCCTGAAATGATGGTCTGTAACTTGGAATCATAAGCTAAGTAAAGCTCTTTGCTCCCCTTTGGCAGCTTATCATCAGTATACTTTGTTGCAGCAACAGAAATGCAATTAGGATAGCCTGTCTCACAAAAACAAGATTGATAAGGACTGAATTCTCCCCTACCCCGATGACCTCTGATCACTATGTGCATGTGTACACACCAGTATCTGTATGCAAACACACACATGCACACACACACAAACGCATGCATATGCACATGTACATAAGGAACCTGCTTAAGTTCTTACAGGTACTCTGTGGCAGAGGTAGTGTCTTTATGGGTTCTCAGGCCTTCAGGACATGGCCTCATCCCTACTCCTGCCCTGCCCAGGGGAGCTTGTCTGACTTGGGATCTTGTCTTTGGAGAAGCAGAGGTCTGTGAAATACAGTTGCAGCCAGAAGCAACCATAGAACAAGAGATGAAATAAAGACTCTTTGGAAGGATTATGCTGTCCATGTTGGAAATGCTCATAGGACAAATATGGTTGGAAAGATGGCTCTCTGACTGAAGCACTCTGGGAACATACTTGTCTCTCTCCCTAATATTAAGCTCATTGTGGGCCAAGAATATGATGACTTGATCTTGAAGAAGCAGTAATCTCAAGATAATATGCAATGTGGTACAATAGGAAGGTGACAGTGTTGTTCTCCTTTGCTATTAGACCTTATCTGCAGAAATGGATTGCAAGGAACACAGGGGCTACCCTGGGAGAGACACTGTGCTATGTGAAATGTAATGCTTCTGTATATGTTATAGATTAGTAGTTAGACTTGCTTCTTTGGACTCCAAAGCCAGGACTCTTGGCTGAAAGTTGAATTGAACTCCAGTAAGATCCTGTAGCCTCTCTGTTTTTATTTATAGATTGAAATCTGCTCACTCAGAGAGCTCAAGACAAAGACTGAAATATATCTGGGGTCTCGAGCACACTTCCAGGCATGCAGTTGCTGTTGTTGTCTGGTTTATGAATTGTTGTGTGGTTTATGAATTGACTTAGAGGGAGAGGCAGAAAAGAAGCAGTATGGTCTTAACTTGGCCACCTGGAGGACCATGTGGACAGAGGGATACAGGGTGAAGCAATGTTCTGGCAGCAGATGAGAGAAGAGCTGGGTAGGTACTCTGGAAAACATCACACTGCAGCCCCTAGGAAAGACTTCTTCCACATCCCCAGAGACCAGAAGATCAAAGGTTGAGCCCAAGCTGGACTTGGCTGGGCAGTAAAGGTCTTATTGTTCTTAGCAACTGGCCTTCCATGACATATCTAGGGACCCTGCCTTCCTTTGTAGATCCTGGGATCTTCCTTTTCCCACAGATCTAGTGCTACCCCTTCTGCTCCAGCAAATAGATTTTTGTGACACCTCTTCTACTATCCCCAAAAGATCAGGTGACTCCCTTCCCCTGTCCCTGAAGATGAAGAAAACCCACCTTGCCCTGCCCCAGCAGATCTAGAGGACAACCATTTTCCTACCCCTAGCAGAACAAAGGGGGATTCTTTGTCTTACCCAGGTAGGTTTAGAGAATCTTCATTCCCTACCCGCAACAGATCTAGAGTTCCCACTTTTCCCTGCCCTGACATTTCTATTCTACCTTGCATTCCTTGGCCCTAGTTGCCACAGATCTGGCCTTCTCACCTGCACACCTACCAATCAGAGCCACCGAATGTAACTGTTCCACTAAAGCCTGCAGTTTTTTGATGTCTGAGCAACTGTACATTTAGGATCCATATTCTCCAGATGCCGTATTCTCCAGATCGCTCAGATATTCGGGGAACAGTTGAGCTTCCTGTTTCCCTGGTATTGTTTACATTCTAACTGATGACTCTCTTGTTTATCTCCCCTTATCTGTCTGGCAGATCCTTTGTCTACATTGATAAGATCACCAGAAAGGATGTTCATTAAACTTCTGCCTTTGGGAGAAGCTGAGTGTTGATGATCATGTGTGCTCGGCAGCTCACTCCACAGGAGTTCCTGGGCTACATTCTGTTTCTAGAGCAGTCCTAGGCCACTTCTCTCGTTGTACAGGTGGATGACACTCCAGAGTTTCAGATGACATTGTCTTGTCCACATCTGGGTCAGTGTCTGAAATCCTGTCTATGCTAAGTACTTGACCCTGGCTCCATCATCCTCTTGTTGCACAATAGAATTTTGTTGCTGTCAAGCAGGAAGGATTATGCAAGCCGACTCCATGCTGGTCCTGTCTTAATGGAGTTCCCACCATACAATACTCATGGCCATAAATGTTCTGCTCATGAATTTGAGTTTTCCTTCAGGATTCTGCCACCAGGCACTGTGCTTCCTGAGAATTGCCCTGCTGCACATTGAGTCAGGTGCTGTGAATTCCCAGTGTGCAGTTAAGTCCCGACTTTGTGCAGCTTACATCTGAGAATGTGTCACAATTACATAGAGATGTGCATTACAGTAGCATACAGTGGCATGAAAGGAAACAAACAAACAACAAATGAAAACAAAGCCTAGGGCATCATGGTACCAGAATGATTTCAACCAGGAATTGGAGTAAGCCCTTCTGTGGGAGGGTATGTGGGTGGTTTCTTTGCAGGTGGTGAAGACACATGCATTTAATGTTCAGAAGCCAACAAAAGGCTGTGGAGGTGGGGATACCCTGTATAGCTCTAGGATGCAACCTCTTTGTTCCATTTCTATTACATCTTTCCCAGTGATTCATTTCCACGTCAGCAGTTGCTCAGTGTTGTAGTTCTATATCCTGCCCTGGACTTCTGCTGCTGCTCCCTTAGAGAATTCACATTCAGAGTTCCTGCAAGAAAGCCCATAATCGGCTTTATGATCTTTCAATATCATCAAATCTGACTAGGCACTCCCATTGTATAGTTAGTAACATTTCCTCCAAATTGAAACCTTCCCTTCTGGATGGAAGGGAGAAGCTCTCCCAACTCACTATCGACCCAGGAAGCTTAGAAAGCTTCAAGAGTCACAAAGCTCCTCCCCAAGATCAGATGAGCAGTGGACAGTTGGGAGGGAGGGGCTTTCTTTGGTAATGCTGCCTGAAAGTTGTCCTCACCCGTGTGGAATGGTCTTTTGGTCACTCAAGCTGCTTTTGAGTCACCCACACTCATGCAAGTAGTCCCAAGAAACTCTCTGGTTCACCAAAATAGACTGGAGCAGATCCCCCCCCACCCCCCGCCATGGTCTGTTGTTGGCACCCTATGTTCTTTACATTCTCCCAGGTAAAGTCATAAAATAGGCCCACAAGACTGCCTTATAGGTTAAAAATGGGCCTATTGATCACTATGTGAGGCTTAGGAATTAGCCACTGCCACTGCGCCCCGCCCCCACTCAGTTACAGACCAAATGATAATGTGGAAAGGACAACAGAAGACACTGTAACTTATATAGATGTCCCTGGGACTGCTTATCTCAAAGGCAGTATTGTAACTGGGAGATAATCTCTAGCTTCCATGCCCAGAAATCTTTAACACACTGCCCCACACCTTCCAGTCATAAAAATCCCCTCTGTAGTTTTTATGCAGAATTGGCAGCTTAGGAGCCTGGCCTCCCAGCAGGCTTTCATGATACCAGTACCACAATACCACTGACTCCCTGGACATACTTGCAGAGACATAGGAAGGAAGGTGGGTATAGTCATGAGGCAGGTGTTAGCAGCCAGAGGAGCCTGGGCTTAATTAAGCCCTGGAGGATAACTTCCCACCTCAACTACATTTCCTTCATCTACATTGGGGATAAAGACACTGACTGCTACTGATAGTTGTTAGGAGTGATAACATGGTAGAAAAGAACCACAGCATGCCTTATGGCATGATGAGATGCCCATTAATGCTGTTGCTTTCAGGGATTCTCTATAGAGTCTGGGAAGAAGTGGTGAAAAGTGTGGGAATCCCCAAGCTCTGAAGGTTGTAACGATGTATGTGCCAGCCAGAGGGAGGGACAGTCTCCACTTGTGTCAGTGAGAATCCTCACATTACCTCATCCTTGGATCTCTGTGAGTCCAATCTCCTTGGAGCCAACAGATGTGTTGATATAATTTGGAAATCCTGGAAGCTAGAAGTATGCCAAAGTGAGGTCACAGAAACACTGTGAATGCTATGTGGGTACACAGAGATTAGTGGCTGGTATAAAGACACCGGTACCCTCTAGGACCAAAAGTAGCCATGGAGAGTCAACAGGTGTCTTGAGGTCTACGAACCCTCACTAGGTTTATGTTCCAGGTGGCTAACAACTCACCTCAACATCATATTCTGATTATAGCTCAGAGGGGATGGTCTCTGGGAGAAGTTTAGGAGTTGTGGCCAGGACAACCACCCAGGGAGTGGTAACTCCAGAGTGTCATCTTCTCACTTAGGACCCTTTGTTGCACTCCCAGAACTCTGGCACAGAAGCCCTGTCCCCAAAGTTCATTGGCAGTCTCCTTTGATCTCATTCTGGAAATGGTGTGCCATCCTCCTTCCTGGAAGGTCAGACTGCCCCATGAGTCATCTTATGGACAATGATCTTGTCCATTTGCTGAGATCAAAGAAAAGGCTGAGGCTGCCAATCCAACATAGGTTTGCCCAGCTTCAGGAACAAGGTCTGATTTCCACATCTGATGCCCAAGAGCTGGACATGGTCTCATACAGGGGTCTACTGCTTCTATTCGTCTTATAGGTAATGACATCCAAATTCTTTTTTAGAATTTTGTAGAAATTTGTCTCGAGATGACACAAAACAATCTGGGTATAAATCTACGAAGAAGCTCCCTAAGTTGTCTTGTCTCTTGTCCCTGCATCTCTTTTTTGTGTGCAGAGATCAATAGAGTGGAGTTTATCAGGACTATCAATTCAGCTTATTAGACAGTCCCAACACTCCCCCTCTACTATACCTTGTTTTTATCTCTAGTGTGGAACAGCTTGACATTGAGCAAGAGTGAAAATCAACAGGTAACTTTTATGGCTTAGTTTTACAGGGGAAAGTACCTCTTCCAAAGACAAGTCAGGGCTGGGTGTTACACAGTTAAGCGTCCTTTAAAAAGGACACGTTAATGACATTCATGTGGTGTCTTTGTATTGCAATCCTCATGTTCTTCACCACAGCAGTGAATGGGGTTGGGGAAAAGAGACAGCTATCAGGGGTGGGAGGGGGGAGAGTGACTCTGAGCTATAGTTTCTGTATAGCATGCTCTCAGAGGTCCATGTGTTGAAGGTTTGATGACCATCTCATGGTGCTATCAGAAAGCAGTAAAGCCCTCAGGGTAGGATCTAGCAGAAGGAAGTTAGGTTATTGGTACTGACTCATGCCTTAGGGTTTTATTGCTGTGAAGAGACACGGTTACCAAGGTGACTCTTATAAAGGACAACATTTAATTGGGTCTGGCTTCCAGTTTCAGAGGATCAGTCCATTATCATTATGGCATGAAACATGGCAGCAGGCAGGCAAACACAGTGTTGGAGGAATCAAGGGTTCTTTCTATATCTTGATCTGCAGGCAGCCAGGAGTAGGCTCTCTCCCAAACTGGGTAAAGTCTGAGCATAGGGGCCTCAAAGTCCATCCTCACAGTGACACACTTCCTTTAACAAGGCCACACCTCCTCCATTAATGCCACACCTCCTAATAGTGCCGATTCCCATGGGTCAAGCATATTCAAATCACACTTCCTGTCCACAATGAGACAAAATGCTTTCCTCTACTGGTCTCCTCTATGTACACTGCTGTGAAGTGGGGGGCTAAATGACTAAAGGCTGACCTCTTGGAAACCATGAAGCAAAATACACCTTTCCTCCCTTCACCTTGACTTCCCGCAGGTGTTTGGAACAGCAGTGGCAAGCTGACCAACACTCTGGGGAAACATCCTACCTGGGAAGATGTGGACTAGAGGATATGGTCACTTCATCGTAGAGGACCCAGGTGCTAGATGCACTCATTAACTTTACATACCTGTGACCAAACTACCTAAGAAAAACTACCCAGGAGAAGAGGGGATTTGTTTTGACTTCTTATTTCAGAGAGTTCAGCCCATAGTCATGACACCTGGACTATGGGGAGGAAGCCACTTTCATCTCACGATAGACAGGAAGCAGAGTGTAAGGAAGGCATTTAGGATTGAATATAACCTTGAAAGTCGGTGCCCTGCCAACCAGGGACCAAACAGTCAATGCATGAACTTGTAGGGGGCATTTCAGTCAACCCATCAGACTGGATCATCTCAGCAGTGTGCACACGAGAGCAGAGTCCACAGGGTGACTGCTGGGCTCACAGGAGAAGTCAGCTGGAGTCTAAGACAGGCATGCAGAGCTTATACCCATTTAGTCCACAGTCAAGGAACAGTGTGAATCCTACATAAGAATTTGCATCATGGACTTACTAAGACAGTCCAATTAGAGTACAGAATGGCCCAAACTGTACAAATTTGCTGGTACTGACAGTAACTGGGCCAGTGCAAGGCCAAACTAGGTCAACTCATCTCTGCATCTTATATCATCTTCCTCTGTGATATTTCTTAAAAGTTTGTTTCTACTGCATGGTCCCAGGAGCAGCCATCTAGTCTGGCAACCTAAAATGCCAATGAGGGCTGTGACCAGCAGATAGGACTATATATTTTGACTGATGCACACTTTCTTGTCTCTTTTTGTTTCCTTCCTTCAGCAGTGAAAGCTCTGCTTCAATGTTGGTAAGAGAGACTGGAACCATGACTATGTGTATGTGAGATGGGGAGTGGGCTTGGGGACAGTTGGAAAGGAAACTTTGTCAACAAATCAGCAGAATGTCTTTTCATTGCCAGTCACTGGGCTAGGTAGTGGTGTGAGGCTGTGAGCAAGGCTATTCTCAGACATCAGGAAACTCATGGTTCAGGGACAGGGTGGCCAGACATTTCACCCTGTGTGAAGCAGTCAATGTTCTAAAGCTGAGAAAATTCCAGGCAAACCACCTGGCCCCGTTGCTATAGTGGCAAGGGATGTCCTTGAAATGGTTGGTGGTGACAAGACACTGCTTGGGAGGGAGCCACAGCGTGCAGATCATTTCCTCAGCCAAGTGTCCTCGGCACACTGTATGTATGATGAAAGAGCCTCAAGTTTGTTCAGTAAAAGACCTCTGGGTGATCTAGTCATACGAGAGATGGGGGGGGGGGAGACAAAGAGAGAGAGAGACAGAGACAGAGAGGGAAGGGAGAGGGGGAAGGGGGAGGGGGAGAGAGAGGGAAAGGGAGGAGGTGGAGGGAGAGGGAGAGGGAGAGGGAGAGGGAGAGGGAGAGGGAGAGGGAGAGGGAGAGGGAGAGGGAGAGGGAGAGGGAGAGGGAGAGGGAGAGGGAGAGGGAGAGGGAAAGTAGCTTGTCCAAGATCATGCAATATGGAAGGCTAAAATGCTTAGCATGCCTAGGTGCCTCCATCCTTGTGTACTAGGAATGACCACCTCACCAGGTGGTGTGTCATCTACACCTTCTTTCAGGTAGGTGTGGAAAGCCTGAAGTGGGGAAGGAGAAGATACCACATGTTGTGAGAGACACATGTGATCAGGTTCCCAGTAAGAAGGGAAAAGAAGACTTCGAAGAGATGAGGACATTTGATGGAACAACTTAATGGAGGCTAGGAGGAACTGGGACATAAATACAGGGAAAGGAAACACAGGCAAACAAGAGCCTGTTGGTGGAGGGAGGGCTTGGCATTCAAGAGATCCGTGGTGTGCAGATAAGGTATAGGCTCCACAGAAAATAAACACACCTATGTGCTCTATTTGATGCCCAATACACTAACCACCTACTATGTGCCAGGTCCTTGTTGAAAATGGCAGGGTAGCAAACAATCCTTGCTCTCATGGAGTGATGTTCGTTGGCACTCTAGGAGAGATTATAAACGAGTGTGGTTTGTATGTCTTTCTTATGAAAATGGTGATCAATGGGGTTTAGTTGTAAAAGAACCATAACGTTTTTATTATGGTTGGAGAATGGCCACCGGGAGACTGGCTTTCACTGGGGAAATTTAAGAGTCTTCTTAAAAGGAGCAGTCTAGGTAGCCATGTTCAGAAATAAGGAAAGAGACTGGGGGAAGGTGACTGGGGGAAGGTGACTAGCTCTGTCTCTGACAAAGGACAGGTGGGTACAGGGGTCTAGGGCCACAGCCTCATTTACCAGGGAGGACAATAAGCTTGAACCATACAACTCCGAAGGGAGCCAACCACTGTGTGTTTGACTGTGTATGACATTACTTTGGTTTAAGTTCCCTCTCTCTCTCCCCGCATGTGTGCATATGTGTGTGTGAGTGCGCAGGTGTTTGGGTGTGCATGCATGTGTGCCACAGCTATTCAAGTGCCTGAAGAAGCCAGAAGATGATGTGGATTCTGCCTGATGTAGACTGAGATTCAAACCCAGGTCCTTCAGAAAAGCAGCCAAATTGCTGAGTCATCTTTCTAGGCCTGTGTGACACTACTTTTAAGATGAATTTAGCAAGCAATGCATATGTTAGTATTCTCCTGTTTCCCTGCCCAGGGAAGGCCCAGATGCCTGGTCTTGGTTGCCCATTATAAATAAGTTCTAGCCCACACAATCACTTGGCTGTCTTCCACAAACCTTCTCAATGTTGTTATTGAAATTACATTCAGTGTAGGGAAAGGAGAAAGTATCTTTGGGAAGAGTTTGCTGAGCTGAAGAATTTCCTCTCTTCTCTGTGGTTAGGCAGGCTGCTTATCTCCTCTCGAGCCACAGCACTGTCCCCTGGGCCCTGTGAGATCTCGGCATGACCAACTCTTACACAATATTTAAGAGTCTAATCTCCCTCTTCGTAGAGGGCTTCTTGACCACTCCCTGGAACAGCTGTCCAGACATCATGATGTCCATGTGCCCTGTGTTCCTTTAATCTTAACCCTACAGCAACTTGCTTTCATATTCATCTATTCCTCTTATCAAAATATAAGCCCTGTGAGGACAAGAAGTTGTCTGTGTCCCATTGTGTCCTGGGGCCTATCAGCAATACTACCAGGTATACAAAACTCAATACAACACATAGTTATCCCATTAGGTACAAGAATGAAAGTGTGCTACACCAATCTGTTAACTTGATGGTTGTATTAAAATTGTGAAGTAGACTTGCGAAAAGGCTCAACTCCTTTCCCTCCCCCACCTCTCTTTGGTGAGAGGGAAGGAGAGCTGGAAATAGAATGGGAGAAGTTTCTGTAAATTTCTGGTAACCATAGAGACAGTGATTTTCGTTTATTAATCTCCTGCTCTTAAGCAGGCTGGGGCCCCATGGTGATTTCTCCAAATTGCTCAGTCTGGTTATCCTGCAGCCTTCCTCATTAAGAAGAGCAGGCCCATTCCTATCCTGCAGCACTTTAATTACTGCGAGCAGAAGAACCGCTCTTATGCTAATTACCGCATGTTCTAACTTGGCTGTACCACCACTTTGGAACAATGTAACAGGGCCACAAGCCCTAAACCCCTGGAGCCTTCGGTGCCAGGTGGTGAGTGTAGGCAGGCAGCTTCCTCCCTGAGGCCAGCGCTCTCTCCTTTCATTCAGCTGTCTTGAAGGTGAGGCTCAGGACATTCTGGAACAGCTTTTCACTTAAGTTAGGGCAAGCCACCAGCAGGGGTTCCAGCCCCTGAAGGCAATGCTTCTGATAGCAAGAATTACCCCTGGGATGTATGCTCTTCTTGTTGCCTGGCCTCTTGTGGGCTCTGATTTCATGGCTCTTGCGTCTCTTCCCATGCAGAAAGACTTTTTGTGAGTGTGCTTCTGGTCAAGTAAGGGTCTCCTTGACGGCTTCAGGAAGCTGGGGAAAAGGACAGTGTGGGGCAGCTCTTTCATGACCATTTCCTCCTTGGTATGGCTGGGAGAAGACCAGAGAATATCTCTCTCTTTCTCTCTCTCTCTCTCTCTCTCTCTCTCTCTCTCTCTCTCTCTCTCTCTCACACACACACACACACACACACACACACACACACAGAGAGAGAGAGAGAGAGAGAAAGAGAGAGAGAGAGACCACTGAAATGACTTCTGCAGTAGCCATTAGTAGCTATGAGTGACATTAGTCTTGCTCCTTCTGTCTCATCAGTGTTGGGATTCTGACTTTAAGTTCCCTTTGGGTCACTGGATGGATAGGATGTGGAAAACACTTCCCCGAGTGAGGAAGAGTGGGTGGAGTCACAGTTCCCTCCTAAAGTCAGTCACCTGAGGTCTGACCTCTGTGCCTTTAGAAACACTAAGGCTTCCCTTAAGCTGCATTTTTCATCCTTTGGCTTTTAAATGCTTAGCCATCCTTCCAGCAAATGTTCGTAGAGAAGCCTCCTTTGGCTGTGTGCTGTACTAGGTCAAAGCTTCTTACCCTCTGCCTCATTAACCTGCAATAAAATGTGGGGCCTGTGAGAGATCTGACAGAGGCGAAGAGTTCTGAGTGCGCAGAGACTAAAGCTTAGTTCAAAAGCCAAACTCACGAAGAATCGGGGAAGTTTCTGTCAGCGTTGACCTATGTATGTCACACAACTTCTCTGCAGCCTTGGCTCTGAACATGGGCACTTTGTCACATGACAGCAATGGGTGCTCCCTGAAACAGAGACTCAGCTTCAAGTTCGCTGTATTATATAAGTTGCAGTGTTTTACTCTCCATTCAAAGTTTGCAGTTCCCATAGAAACACGATAGTTTAATTACAGACAGCAGAACTGCCTGTATCCCGACCACCATGAGCCTTTGGATTGTGCTGTGTTGAAAAGACAAGCATGTGGAGGTCACTCGTATATCAGTTTTCCATTTATCTTTAATAAATGGTAAATTTTATGTATACCAAAGAACTGTTTTAAGATAATGTTGTATGATTTATCGTTAAAGTTTGATCTAAATACCTATTTTAGTTACCTATATACTCAGTGTCACTTAAGATTTCCCAGGTAAGAAGGAGCTATGGTTTTAGGAAGGCTTAAGAAGCCCGTGCCAGGTGCTCAGGTCTTACTGCTCAGCTGGTGTGGCCACCAACCCACTTTCGTGCTCTCATGGCCAAGGTTTTGATAACTGTAGACTTCTGCTGCTCACGTAGAGCCCATCATTGGCATACCAGAGATGATGAATGGGGAGAATGGGGAGAATGGGGAGAATTGGGGCTCCTGACTCCACCAGAAAAGCTGAAAAAGTTTGGGGATAAGCCCATACCTGGTGTGACCCCAGAGGTGTCCCCAGCAGGTCCAAAAGCTCAGCCATTCTTCTCTCCAGGTGCCGCAACCTCTCGTTCCCCGACAGCCTACCTGAGGTGAGCATCGTGTTCATCTTCGTCAACGAGGCGCTCTCAGTGCTCCTGCGTTCCATCCACTCGGCCATGGAACGCACGCCATCACACCTGCTCAAGGAGATCATCCTGGTGGACGACAACAGCAGCAACGGTGAGTGTCCGTCTCCCCGGAGCTGAGCGTCTGGTCCCGTGAGGGCTGATGAGAGTCTTCAGTTTTGGGTTTTCAGTTCTCCAGGTTTTCAAGGTTTTCTTCCATTTAGGAGGTATTGCCTCAGAGACAGATTCATGATGGCCACTGCTTGGAAAGTCCATGTGCACTCCCAGAGGGGCCATGTCTTCGGTGGCTGGCCACTGCTTCTCCTAGCATTCCAGCACAATATGAGGAGATGAGATGTCTTGAATCTACCCTACCTCACACACCGTGACTGTTCCCTATGAAGCATCATTTCACTGGTGGTGGTCCTCACCTCCACTTGGATGATGGTTTGTAGTTGTTTCGCCATCAAGAGTGAGGATAGTGCTGATTGGTGGGGATGTTTATAGATGTGAACCAAATGAAAGCATCTCTGTGTAAATCACTGGTTCCCCTCTGCTATCCATTCTCTGCCCTCTGAAAGGCTCACGCTTGCCTGCAAGCGTCTCATGGAACTCTTCCATGTGTCTCTTTCTCCAGCCGCCACCAGCCACCTCTATCCATTTGGTACATGCTTCACATCCTCAGACTCCCACTCTCATAAGTTCCCAAAATTCTCCAGACTTAAAGATCAGGTGTGCACAGCTTAGAGACACCTATGAAAGTGCTTATGATAATGTATGACCTTAAAAATAGTCAACTGTAGTGTGAGCAGATCACAAGTCCTTGTGTTGCCTTTTAAGCCTTCTTGAGCATATGTAGGGACATTCCAGATGAGTCATTTGCTGTAATGAGGTAGGCAACTTTTGATTTGTTATCAATTAACGCTGAAACATATCAGATAATTGAAATGGCTTTCATCTCAATAAGCGAATTTCCCTTTTCATTTTCTTGTCATAAGTTAAGAACCACTGGAGCCGAGCGGTGAGGGAATTCAGAAGCTTTCCAAAGGGGATGTTCATGATCTACTTGCTTCGTTGCCCTCTGGGCACAAAGGAAGGAGACATCAACAATGTGAAAAAGTTGCCAATGTCATTCTGAAGAAGGTGGACATGAGGGAGGTCGGAAAGGCCCAGCCCCCATCTCTATTGGTACCCACCTTCACCTCATTGAAGATCCAATGAAAGGACTCTCCAGAGAGCCCTGTGCCACCTCTCGTATCACATGAGGAGGTGAGGCGTGCCAGAACCTCTCTCCTAGTGGTGAGAGTATTTCCAGATAAAAGACACCCAAATCCCACTCTGATACATTTATCACAGACTAAAGTCCGAGATCCCACTTGATTTTAGTCTGTGGAGAAAGCATAGGGGATGCTGCACTGCTTTTCTATGAAATTTAGGTTCAGAAAACGTCAGATGTGGAAGATTTCGCATGTGAGCTTTTAGCATGTAGTCCTCATTCTGTCAATGATGGTGACCATCAGATGGCCTTGGTGAGAGGAGTGAGGGGTTGAGGGTTGAACAAAGGAGAGGCTTGTCCGTGCTTTGTGATCCTGGGTGGGGAAGGGGCCTCTGGATGAAGGGACATGGGTAAGGAGGCTCCTGCAGAAGGGCATACACAGAAGTCCAAGACCAAGACTGAGAGCAAGACGTTACCCTGAGAGCTATTACAGAGAAAGAATTGAGGGACCTGCCACGGACAGATGAGCCAAATGAGAGCAGGACACTGATGAGTTGAAGTTTCAAACCAAGGTGATGTAAGGGATGGTGAGCATTGTCCTGGGACATGGAGGTGACAGAGCAGTGTGCTGGGGCAGTGCTTAGCCATGAATGACATACTTTCCACCTATGTCATTCAAACTTACTTGGGAGCTTTCAACCCATTAGGGAGTCTGACAGCAATGGTGCAGTGGAGTAACTCAGCTGAAGGGATGGCTACACTCAGATGCACAGGTGAGCAAGCTGCATCTTACTCCCTGCACACACCCAAGCAAGCACCTGCACCTGCTTGGTGGACTGGAGCAGCATCCCATATCCTGACTGAGGCATTGGCTGTGGTATGGACAAAGTTACCAACGGGCTGTGGGATGTAGCTCACTACTAGCACCTTGCTTAGCATGCACCAGGCTCCAGGCTTCATCTGAAGTGCTACGAAAATAAATTTTTAAAAGATCTTAGCATTAGAGAAGCTGGAATGAGGGTGTACGAGACCCTCTTCTACAGTCTGTTTTTAATTAGTTCAAAAAGATGATGTCAAGCCAGATGTGGTACTGCATGCCTGTAATCCCAGTACTTCAGAGACAGGTGGGTCTTTGGGAGTTCAAGGCTAGCCTGATCTACATAGCAAGTTCCATGCCAGTCAGGACTGTATAATCATACCCTGCCTGTCTCAAAATTATAATAACAATAATAATAACAATTTTTAAATAACCCCAAAGCTCTCCAAAGAGTTTCTACCTCATTAAATTTGAAGCAGCAATGACTGGAAATTGCTATTTTTAAAGCACCCTTAACAATTCAAGGCTCTATCTGACAAACTGAATAAATGGACTAGGTATGCCTCCATTCTACCCAGGAAGGTCACTATGCAGTCTGGAGGGGTGGACTCTCGGGATGAACTGAGAAGTTATGGGTTCTAGGATTCCCCCTGCAGTGGAGAAAAGACTGGAGAAAAATCCCTCTCAGCTCAATACCAGCAACTTCCTCTGTGAAGTAGAGGGGACAGTCGCCCCACACACTGAAAACAACTTTATAACTGTGAACTGAACCCGTTAGTGTGGTCCCTGCCCAGCCCCGCTGCTTTCCCAGGAGACTAGCACACAGTGAACCACAGTGGACACTCGGAGACATGGGCAGAGACTCATATGTTGAGTAAAGAAGCCCCAACTAGAGGATGGGCATTTAAAGAGAAGAGTAGAGAGTGAGAGCCCAGAGGCATAGGAGGGTGTTGAAGGTGAGCTGGTCAGGATCTGGAAGGAGAAGGGGGCAGTGACAGGTGTGGCAGCGAAGGAACCGCAGGGGCGATCAGAAGCCTCTCTACTCAGTGAGGATTTTTGGAAAGAAAGAGCTACAGGTTATCCAAACCCACAGGCAGGTGGATGATAAGGAGTTGGAGAAGAAGCCCCAGGGGCTCTGGAAGATCTGGTCTCTGGAAGCCTTGGTAAATAGCACTGGTCATCCAAGGGTGGGGCTGTGGATGAAAAGCCAGGTGTGCAGGGGGAAGCAGGGAGGGGGAATTCTTTATGAGGGGAATTCTCTATGAGGGATTCGACTCCAAGGGAGGACCCCCAGCTAAGGCAAGGAGCTGGAACAGCGTTTCTCAAAAGTAAACATTTACAGCACCATCATCTACAGCAAGAAGCAAGCTTCCATCCGACCCAGGATAACACGCCTACTCATGCCCCTGTACACACCTCCCCTGATTGAAGCAGAACTTCTAAGAAACAATACCTAACTCTTACCCAGCACAAAGCTCTCTGCCATTTCCATTGTATTCTGTGCTATGCTGTTCAATTTTATTGTATTTCCTTCTATTCTTTCTCCATCCGAGGTAGGCTGCTCTCAAGATCCTGAGTGCACATCAAAAGTACTTTGGTGAACTTGAGCTGGGGGTTCAGGCCATTTCTGTAGTGGTTAAATGGGTCTGAAGAGGGGGCGCCTGAGACCCTGGAGTCAGAGGCACTGAACAGAGGCTCCATAGAAACGGGAAAGGATGGATCTGGGGTCCATACCCAAGAGAACAAAGTGCTCATCTGTTCCCCACTCCAGATACAGAGGATAAATAGAGGCAGCAAAGGCAGAAGAGTACATTGCAGCCTTAGGCTCATTCCCAGTACCCTGTGGCCAGCAGGGGTCCAAAACTAGAGTTCTCCTGTGTAGAATGGGACAGGATGGTGACTAGCAAAGAGATGGTCTGGCCAGCTGAAGATGGCATAAGAGAGACACAGGTGCACCCCTGGTCTTAGGCTTCCTAGGGATGTAGCCTGACCCAGTGGCTGTGTCACCACCCTGAGCAGCCTCTGTCTGGGGAGCTGTTCCTGTCAGACATCATGTCACTGAGACTGTCACAAGTTCATCAGGTGGACTCCTCCGCTCATCTCTGCCAACACTGCAGGAGTCTGACCTATCAGTTCAAGCCCCTGCATTAAGTACAAAGCATGGAGGAAGGAGTCAGTCCCCTTTGGTCACTTCTCAGCTTTGGTTTTCTTAGGTACCCTGTGGGGACCTTCAGCTATCCCATGCCCTGTCTGTCTGACAAGACCCCTGAAAACAGCAAGGGACAAAGAGAACAAAGGTTTTGTGTAAGTGACAGAGTGCTGAGGGGACTCAGGGACAGGTTAAAGAGGCAATAAAACCATGACACAGCTGATGGAGGTGACAGCTATTTGGTCACTGTGTAAAGGCGGCTCACCATGATGAGAAAGCATAGGGCTGGACACTCCGCCAGCTTTGCAGTTCCGGCTCTCTCTGGCGACTCGCTGCTAGTGTGTTCTTAACCTGTGTGAACTCTATTCTCCTTATCTGTAAAATTGAGATGTTTAATTCCTACCTCTGGGATTGTTCAGAGTCTTGGAAGAGATAAGGCATGATGGAAGAATTTGGGCTTTAAAGATTCTAAATTAAGCAGTGCGGGGCCACGGGAATGGTTTCCTCACAGAGCCAGGGTCTCCGTGTATGCTGGGACCTCCTCTCCCCACCTCTGTGCTGCAGACTGGGCATCCTCAAACAGAGGGAGGGGAGGCCAACCGTGCTTCCACACCCACATCTCCACTGTCCGCTCCCTCCGAGGGCAGGGCCTGAGGCTCTGCCAGCCGTCCTGTGGAACAGCCTTCGTTCATCTTCTCAGCTGCTTCCTCCCCCAACTCTGCTTCTCCAGAGACCAGCTCCTGCTTAGAATGCTGTCACTCCCTGCAGCAGGCTTAAATGCCAGTGTTTACTTGTGATTAACAGTATGGAGATTTCCACCTGCCTCAGAACATCGATACGTGCTTACAGTCCACCTGACATACTCTTACGCCCGCCTCGTACTTTGCTTTATTGTCTCCTTGGGGCTTCACTCAAGTACACCTTTTACCTGTACTGTTTAAAGGGCAGCCCTTGTCCCTGCTTCCCATCACTCTGCACCCTCTCTGCTTTCTTTCCCTCTGAAGCACCTATTGCCCTCTGGTGGACTGAGCTTAGCTGCTTCCTCTCACTAATTTATCTGTACAACACACACCACCACCACCACCACCACCACTACCACCACATCACACATACACACACACTATATCACATCACATCATATCATACGATACCACACACATACCACACCTCACAAACACACCACATACATACATACACACACACATATCACATCATGCACATACCATATCACACCACACCTCACACACATATACACATACATACATAGCACACACACATACACCACATATACACACACACAAACACACACACACACACCACACATATATCACATACACACCACACACACAACACATACACACACACAAAGGCACACACACACATACCACACATACACACCATACACACACTCCACACCACACTACATCATACCACACAATTCAGCTAGTATATCCCACAGCTTGACTAACCCCACTTCCAACAAACAAACTACAAAAATGGGCTTCTTTCCATGGACTCTGTTAGTCTCATTTATGAATTCAGGCCCTGTTTTGATAAACAGCAAAGAATCATATGCCCTTTTTTCCTGCTTCTTGAAATTTCAAAGTTAATCTTTATTTTGTTACTAAGAACATCAAAGGGATGGTAATGTCAACTCCTCTTTTAAGAATCCCTTTCCCTGGAGGCTTCACTCAGCTCCTGACTTGGCAGACACATGCTCAGTGTCCACTCATCCCCAGTGCTTGCTCTCTGCTTCTGCTGGCAGACCAGAGAGAGCTAGCGTCAGCGTGTCCAGGACTCAGGGGCTTTGGTGGTCCTTTCCCTCTCTCCCAGGTTTCCATCTACCTTGCTCATGGATCTAGTCTTCATACTGGTCATTTTCACGTGTTGTCTTTCATATTTGCTGCCTGGAGATGGCATAGAACTCAGTAGGATGGAACTGTCCCCTTATGTCATAGTGACAGACAGACCACCATGAATCTACAGACTCAAAATCAGTCCGTCGACCTTAGCTGACTCCATTAGTGAATTTCCATGTTGCTATGATAAGCTACGTTAGAGAACAGTTCATGGGAGGGGAGGGAGAGTTTACTCTGGCTCACAGTTTGATGGCAGCCCATCATGTGGGGACTATGGCAGCAGCAGCATGAAGCAGCTAGTCACATGGCATCTATGGTCAGGGAGCAAAGAAAGATGAATGTCAGCTCTCAGCTTACATTTTCCTTCTTCTTCAACCAAGGTCCCAGCCAGGGGTTGGTGTTGCCCACATTTAGGATGGGTCTGCCCTCCTCAGTTAAACCTTTCTAACATTACCCTCACTAACACACCCAGAAGTGTTTCCATGGTGATTTTAAGTTCAGCCAGGTTGACAGTGAAGATGAACCATCACACTGGCTCGTGGGAGGAAGCTGAGACTACAGAGGACAGCAGAAGCCTGCTAATGTAACCCTGGTCTTCTCACCCCAGTCAAAGCTCCCTCTTCCTCTACACATCTTCTCCTCAGTCAGTTTCTGCTCAAGTTCTGTCTCCATCCTGTGTGAACATGGTTGCCCAGAGCAAGGCAACCCTGGGCTGAGTATTAGTGCCTGAACATGTAGACAACATTGCTGTCTTGTGCTGCCTTCATTTTGCATCCCATATAGCAGTCTGGATGAGGGAGTACCTCAGTGTTCCCATGTCCCTCCCAACCACAAGGTGCTTTAGCTGGGCATAAATAGTAGCCCTAAAAGATATTTAGAAAGAGATGAATCAAGACAGTCAGTTTTGGAGCAATGCATCATGGGTCACCCTAGGGCATTTGTGTGTAGCTTGTGGGGATCACTTGGCCAACTTTGCAGATAAAAGAGTACCCACAAAGCCCCCAAGATAGACATAGGCAATAAAACTAAGTTTCACAGCTTAACAAGCAACACGGCTGGGCAGGGCCCATGGTCACACAACCGAGAAGGATGGATAAGGAAACCCTGTTGCTTGGCCTTGATATCTCTTCCTAACACACTCCTTGGGGAATTTAATGGCATGTCATCTGGTTATCCATGGACAGCCAAGACTCCTGGCACTTCCAGAGGAGGATAGATCAGAGCTAAAGTGATAGTCACACATCTCAGAAAGGTGTGTCTGTGCTCTGAAGCTCCAACATGGACTAGGACCTCAGTCTCCTCCTAGATACAGGATGCCTAGAATCCAGGATCAGCTAAAGTCACCTTCAGTACTCTTGGAAGGACTGAGTCCTTCTGAGGCACCCCCAACCCCCAACTCATGGAGCCCTTCTCTGTGCCAGTGCTATTTTAAGTGTATTGCATAAATTAATCAGGCCCTATGATAGTGGTAAGAGTCACCATCAGTGTGACTTTATGTAACAAGCAAATAGACACAGAGAAGCAAAGTGACTTTTCCAAAGTCACATAGAGGTGAGAGTGGAGCCCACACTGCATGGCTTCAGAGCCTATGGCCTTGACCAGTGGGCAGGCTGCCTGCCTTACCCCATAGTGCTCTGACTCCAATAGACTCGTTTGATCTTTCTTCCCATTCTCTCACTCCAGCCCCTCTGGAGAGAGCAAAGCTAGGCAGCAAAGTAAGGAATAAGGAACATGAGCAGGATGGCCTGTCACCTCCACTGGGGCCTTCCTGGGTTCCATAAGGACAGGCATGTGGCACAGATGCTTTGAGAGTCTATCGAATAGTTAGTGACCGTGGGTAATCTTGTGAACTTTGAATTACAAAAGCATTGGTGTGTGTGTCTCTGCTTCTGTGGGTTTGAGTGCAGTGTGTGTATAACTATTTTCATGTCTGTGTGTGTGTGTGTGTGTGTGTGTGTATGTGTATATATATGTGTGTATATATATATATGTGTGTGTGTGTGTGTATGTGTGTGTGTGTATGTGTGTGTGTATGTATATATATGTGTGTGTGTGTATATATATATACATATATATACACATACATATATGCACTTAGGTATTCATGTGTATGCCTGCCTGGGCATGCTTATGCATAAATGTGTATGCCTATATGAGTGCTTTTGTGTGGGTGCAGCCCTGTATACACACCATCATTCAGTAGGAATATATGTATACATGGACTCAGTGGTGGGTAAAGCTCTGTCTCAACTGTGCCACCTACAGCCACCTTCAAAGTCAGACGAATAGCAAGTGGTTGTGAGTCACTGTCACTAGTAAGACAGTCACCAAGTAATGACAAAGTAGAACCCTTGTTCCTGAACTCCTTGCTGTCAGCTGCTGGGCCACCTTTCATCTTCTTGGAAAATCCCCACCATCCTTTGGCCCAGAGCCTGCCTAATCATTGTTTAATGTTTCAAAGATGCTGGCCTACATAAGAGATACTCATTCTGGGCCATAAAACCACCAACAGCTTTGCATGCAGCTGGAATAATTGCAAAAATTAAAAAAAAAAATCAGAGTCAAAACCAGTCCGATAGTCTTGCACTTTATGGAGCTTAGAGAATCCCATGTAGCTAATTAAATTACAACAAAGATCCAGACAGCTTAAAGGTGTTTACACAGCCAGCCATGTAAGCTGTCATCCTGTCTTCACTGGTCTGCTTCAGGCTAAGGCACCTTGTTGCTACCTACCCCCATCTTTTGTCCAGCAAGACTAGGCTTACCCAGGTCCAGCACTGGCAGTGGCCCTCCAGTAACCTCGAAGTTCAGGCAGTGAGATACCATGTTCTGCAAGAGTCCAGTTGCTGCCTGGAATTGCTTCTGCCCACTGTGTTGTTCATCAGAAGTCTGGAGAATGACTTCATGTGATAGTTAATATTGGTTGTCAACTTGACAGGGTGTATAGTCACCTCTGGGCATGCCTGTGAGGAAATTTCTGCATCAGGTTCAATGTGGTGCAAAAATGAAAACTAAAATGTGGGCAATATCACCCGATGGAGTGGGAAGCCAGACTGAATATGAAGAACACAAGCCTAGACCAGCATCTGCCACCCACTGCCTGCTGCCCACTGCCTGCTGCTGCTACCTGACTGCGGGTGCCATGTAAGCAGATGCCTTCAGCTCCTGCCATCATGACTTTTCTGTTATGATGTGCTGTACCTTCGAATTGTGAGCCAGAGGAGCCCTTCCTTTCTTAGGTTGCCTTGGTCAAGTATGTTGTTGCAGCCGTGATAAAGGTAACTAAGACACACCCAGACTCAGCCACAGAGCCTGTCCTCTGCTGCCATCTGGCCTGCATTTCCAAGCCGTTTCTTAGTGACAGATGTGACTCTTGAGCTCCTGATTGCTCCAGGTAGCACACACCTGTCTTCCTCTGCTGACTACAGCCCTATCCCAGGCCTAGGACATGCTGTGGCCAGTGGCTCTGAAATAAATGAGATTCAGACACATACCCCTCATGCAATCAACTGTGATAGTGTATCTCAGATCTGTCATCTGTGTTTCTGCATGTGGTACCTTCACCTGACACTCAGACCGGGGCCATGTGGGAGATGAAATGAATCCCATACCTTCTTTGCTAACATTTTCCATGAGCCTGCCACAGAAGTGCCTGTGTAGCATGCACCAAGGTGCCATGTATCAGTAGCCCACCAGCCCTGACCTCTGCAGAGAGAAGCCAGAGCCTCTTAGCAATTGATGGTCTGGCCCAGATGTAGCTGCTGCTGGGTAGGGTCTCTGGACTTGCTGCTGCCATGCTTCTCCAATTGGGCTGTGTGCTAATCTTTCTGCCTGTTTCACTGCCAATCCACTTCCTTGCTAGAGTATGGAATGGAACTTCTCATTGATACCTCCCTCATCCTCTCCACTGGACTCCAGTTCCTTACCTGGTTCTGGCTAACTCTTTCTGCCGAGGGCTGGGTTCTGTTTTCCGTATAACCAGACTGTTCCTGTTCCCAGGCTCTGATCCATCTGCACTCATGTATCCTGAAGGGAACACCCTTAGTTTGGGATACTGGGTTATGTGGAACTCTGAGGACCTTGACTATTTATGGACCAGCTCAGCTTCAGTTTTCCTACCTCAGACCTGCATATTTCTACCATCTCCTTTGTTCTCTTCAGCCACTGGGCTGAAGTCCAGACACTCTTCAATGGCGCAAGCCTGGTGGAGTCTCCACAGGTAGCTCATTGCCTTCTTTGGCCCCGTTCTCTTATAAAGTTAATTGTCTTAGGGAGTCAGGGCTCCCCGGCATACTTTCCTGACCGTGCCTGGAGGATGAAGCACCTGCTTCTCAGCTAATGAGCACCCCACGAGCCAGCTACATCAAGATGGCCTGGACTACTTTGTTTATAGACTAGCCAAGGTGACCAGTTTTGGATAAACAAAGCTGGCAGGAATCAGAAAAAGGCTCTCCTGCTCTGGTCAGCTGCCTGACCATCTGTCAGAGAGGAAATTCTTGGAACTGGAGCACAGAGCTCAGTGTGGGAGTGATAGGGAGAGCTGCTTCCTGCCTGCAGGTAACGGGGCCTGATGCTGGCAGCTGAGAATCAAGCTGCCCCTGAAAGAGGCCCCTGGGAACTGCCCCAGGACCTGAGTAGCCCCCTCAGGAAAGGATTCTTTGTCCTTCTTGGACTGGAGCCTATCTTTCTCAGCAGCTGGAAATGACAAACCCTTGTGTTGAAGATTATACAGGAAATTTGGGACACTGCCTAGGGTTCTCTTCTGCTTTCTCTATGATTCAAAAAGGACTCCAAACCATTGCTGAGGTTTGGTTATGGCCCCAAAGTTCTCATAAGAAACTTAATCCCCAGTGTGACCGTGTTGAGAGGTGACACCTATAAAAACAATCAGGTCACAGGACTCTGCTGTCCTGTGTGGATTAATGAACAATGTGGTTAATGTCTGGATTGTCCTTGAGGGTTATCACAAGAGGGGATTCTGATCAAAGAATGAGTTTGGTTGCTGTGTTACCTACTTTCCATTGCTATCATGAAATGCCCAAGGTAATCAGCTTATAGAGAAAAAAGGTTGAGCTTGGTGTGGTGATGTGCACCTGTAGAGGTTAAGGAAGGGAGGGTCTCTGTGAGGTAGAGGCCACCCTGGGCTACACAGTGAGACCCTTCTTCAAGAGGGAGGAAGAGGGGGAAAGGGAATACAGAAGGAAGGAGGGGGAGAGTAGTATATGGAAGAAACCATTCACTCATGGCTAGACGACAAAATGAAGGAAGAGGAGTCTGGATCCTGCTAAGCATCGCTAACACCTGCAAGTCCTTGTACTAGACTCCACCTACTGAGTTTTCCATTACTTTCCTTTAGTGCATACTGGGGACCCAAAGACATTTAAAGTCTAAACCTCGGCAATTAGTGGTCCACACCCCTCCTTGCTGGCAACAAGAAGGTCGTCTGTAATTGAGCTGTGACTCCTTAATCATGATCTTCAGAGCCCACAGAACATTCCGGTTCTCTATAGATTTCCCTGATTCAAGGATTTTATTACTGCATCTAGAACCAGATGGAAACATTATTGACACCAAACCTTTAGAAGACTGAGGGTTCTGGATGGGCTGCTCCAACTCATGCAGTGACCCTTGGTGACCTTAGTAACATCAGGGGCTGTGTGCACAGAAGAAAAAAGAAGCTGATTCCTGTCTCCACCACAGCTCCCACACTTTGGTGCATGGTAAACTTTCTGAGCTCTAAGAAGATAAGCAGCCCTCTTGTTTAATGAGCTTGAATTGTGCAGGGGACAGCACAAAGGCTGGGGAGGCTGAGGCTGGTACAGTGAAGGGGCTGAAATCCCACCAGCAGGTAAGTGCCCTCCTAGGCTGCATCTCACTGCAAGTCTACCATCACCAGGGTTACAACAATGTTTAATTAAGGGCCTGTTCTAACTTTCAAGGACCCTAAGTTAGAGGACAACATTATACATTTCCTGATACTCCCTGACCTGCCTACTCAGGCCCACAGGGATTTTCCACTCCATTCATTCACATGCATTCATTCAAAAAATGGAGGAACAGAACCAAGTTCCAAGAGGAGGAGTAGGGGGTTGTGAGCCAGAGCTAAGCGTCTTCCAAGCACCCATTCTCTTACCTGGTATCACACCAACACAGGGCAGGGACAATGGGTCTCACATGCTCTTGTCACAGATGCTTACACAGTGGCTCAGGGAAGTTGCAACTGATACTCCCAGACAGGCACAGCCAACACTGGATTCAGCTCTGGAGCCTGAGGGCTTAATCCCATCTCTAGACTCAAGGGTTCTAAACTACACACCAAGACTTAGTAGGTTGTACGGATGGGGGAGGTGAGTCTGTTATGAGTCTGAAGGATGTGGAGACTGCGGTGAATCAGACGAGAAGGCGGTGGTCAGCTGGGGGGGGGGCAGCTGGTGATAATTTTCTTCCATCACAGTCCCCAGGATGTGCCCATTTGTCCACATTTATGTTCTGTGGGCTGAACAAACTGTGTGCTTGGGTCAAATGCTGCCCTCTCCTACCAGCCCACAGCTTCTTCCACCTGGACTCCCACAGAGAGAAACAGAAGCATCTTTTGAAATGCTATTTATCTCAAGCATCCCTCTCACCCTCTCTCCGTGTCTATAATTGCTTGTTTTGCACATCTCAGAAAATAGCCACCCCAGACACCTGCCAGAATTAGCCACTCCTTCACAGCATCCCTTTGTTGTATGTACAGTTTGAGGGCATCTCCAGACAGTGATCCAGAGAGGTTCCTCTTTTAGAAAAGAACAGGGTCTTATGACCACAGGATAGTCTGTGTCCCTAGGCTATGGGCTCAGATTCCAGTCTTGGGACCTTGGAGCCATCTGAAAGCAACAACACAGAGAATATCCCCAGGCTCATGCTTCTGCCCACTGGGGAAAGAAGCCTAAGTTAGATCGTTATAAACCCACATCTTTAAACTCTTCCTCCCGGGATGCATTTGATGGGTGACAGAAATGAATTCGGAATTAGATCAGGGCTGAGCATTTACATGGGCCCCAAGCCAAATGGCAATTAAAATGAGTATCTAGGTAGGGTTAATGTCGAAGGCGAGGCTCCCCAGCCTTCCTTGGCGGAGTGTGCCGACCTGGGTCCTAGAGGAGAACTGATTGATGGACCCAGCTGGTAAGATCAGGAGGTAGAGAGAGGGCTCTTCACCCAGGCACTGGGAGGAATTAACTTGTCACCAAAGGGTACTCACTGATGCTCTAGGAGAATCTAGCAAGACAGGGCAGATTCTAACACCAGGATGTTCAATGGCAGCATCTGCTGCCCACTTCAGCCCATAGGTACCAAAGAAAGGAAAGATAGGCTTCAGCCCAAGTTGCTGGCCCTGTCCTGGGGACTGGTTATGTCTGTGAGCTTGCCCGAGTTGTCAAATTTCATTTGGCTTCAAAATGAGAACTAATATAGAGACTCCAAGCAAACAAAGTTGTTTGCTGAGTGTTTCTAGCTGGCCTGCTCGGGCATGAGGCTGAGAAATTGGCTCGAGTGATTTTATTTTCTTTAAAAAGAGCACTCAAGGTTGTTGCCTGATCTTTCTGAAGTGACTTCCCATAGTCCTGGGTGGCTGATTGCTGCCTTCTGGACCTTCGCACTCTGTATTCCCGTGAGGAATGGGAACAGGGGTGGGTAAGGTGACGCTTGATGAATTCCCAAATGCCACATTTCCTCCTCCACCTTTGTTGTTATCAGACAGTGCATGCATGCACAGGTACCTGGGTCCATGGGATAATGCTCATATGGATGTGTGGGTGAATGGGTTCCTGGATACACGGGTACATGGTTGCATCCGTTTGTGAGTGCATGGATATGATGGTGTGTGGGTGTGTGGGTGCATGGGTGAAGATCCAAAATGGACTTAATATTAACAATTTCATGTTATAGGTATTTTATGCCCATTTTAGAGATGAAAGAACTGAGTGTTCAAGTTGCTAAATGAGTGGCTAAATTTCTCTCAGCAAGATAGTAGTAGAGCTGAGCCTTAGCCTTTTATTTTCCAACACCAAACTCAAGATATTCTTCTTTTTTTATATTTCCCACTCAAATTAAAAGCAAATGAATTCTTGCCTGGTATCTAGAGACTGCCTTGTGGGGGTTGGAGACACTGCCTATACAAATAGATGGCAAGGAGTGCCTTTTCCCATTCAACACATATTTACCCATCCTTGTCAGCAGAATTCTAATGTGGTCCTGTGAGATTTCTAGCACTGCGATAGACTCCACCCAGGGCACCAAGATAGCTGTCAGGCAAATACTACCTTGGGTATTGCTGATGTTAACAGGTGTCCTCTTTTAGTTGGGTGGATCTTAAGATCTCCAATGGTGACAGAAGGAAGTATGCTCTGGTGGCCTTAAGCAAACATAACTCTGGAGAATGACATCAAGTGTCAAATTTGGTTTCTGTTGAATATGATCTAACTACCAGAGCTCAGAGGGGAGGCCTTAGTGGACTCTGGGATGAGCAGAGTAGTCTGCAGAGGTGGGACTCGGGTTCGGGGAAGGGTAGGAACTGTCTATGGTTGTATGGTTGTGCAAACATATCATGAGCAATCTATGTAGTACGGCAGAGCACCCCCACTTTTGCACAGCAAAGCTTCAAGAAACCAGCCTAGACCTCTGACATAACCATCTTCCTGGTTCCTATGCTCCTTTGTGGAGCCTCAGGACAGCCACAGAGCCAAGGCAGAGGCCTCAGGAAGAAGGGAGGGTCTCTGGAAGGGATAGAAACTTCTGGAAAGAGTGGAAAGTTCAGGAAGGAATGAAGGATAAGCTTCCAGAAGGAGCAGGGGCATTCAGAAGAGTGGCTCTGATTGGAGGTGGCACCTTGGCCGGTTTTATACTTCTGGGCTGGTGGGAAGGTATATTAAACACCGAAGCACATGAACTTGAAATTGTAGTCTAACTCAGTGAAAGGGTTGGCGAGCAGAGAAGAATGTATGTGAACACTGAATCCCCTGTAGGACAATCAAATCCCTAATTAAAATCACCCCCAAGATGAAACACCAGCCCCCAGAGAGAGCTAGGAAGGCCTGTGAATCCTAATGGGATCATTATCTCTCTGGGAGGAGCCTGGGCCAGCCTATGGCTTCTCCGCTGGATCACTGGATCCAGGTAGGGTGTGTATACCAAAGTTTCCCATAGGAATCCTGAGAAGAGGGCTCTGGACAGATGGCAGGCAGCCACTTAGGAACACATGTGTGACTGGCCTCAACTTCTCTAGTCTTCCCTTGGAGGAGCCACTCCCCAGAAGCATGCCTAAGACATGGGCTTTGTCAGGGGAACTTGAGATAAGCTTGCAGGGTGAGAAGAGAAGATTAGGGAGGCTTACAGCAAATGGGAGCTTGCCTGTTACCTCCCCTGCAGGTGAGGATCCATTCTACAGGAAACTCTGGTGTAAAATACATGCACAGATTGCCCTTGCTGAAAGGCAAGGGAGCTGGGATATGTATGTGCCACTTCCTTTTTGTTCAGGTTGAGGGCTCTCAAGAGTATCAATTGTAAGGTGGATCTTTTGGTAAAGTGTCATCTGAGCAAACATAAGGATCTGAGTTCGAATCTCCAACCCCCATGTAAAGTGAGCTCACCATAGTGTTAGTAAACCCAGCAGGTAGGGAAAGAAGGATCTATGTAACTTGCTGAGGCAGGCCCAATCAGTGAACTCTGGGTTCAATGAGAGACCCTGCCTCAAAGGATAAGGTGGAAAGCAGTTAAGAAAGCATACCATGTCAGCTCTGACACATCTCTACATATGTACATACCACACATAAACATATACCTACACCACACATGCACAGTTAATCTCTTCCCTTCAGCCCCACCCCCCCCCCCCCGCCCCGCAGTTGCCAAGGAAGAGCAGACTTTTGTGGTTTTAAATTAAGCCTATGAACAATGGTCCTGGCAATAAGATGTGACAATGGAGATTCAGAAGGCAGGGGCTTCAAGGATATGGCTGTCATGGCTGTCCGTTATAGCACTCGGTACAAGGACCATGGTGTATATTGCAGGAGAGTGGGGGTGGAGAGAGGGAGAGTCTCAGAGAGAGAGAGAGAGAGAGAGAGAGAGACAGACAGACAGACAGACAGACAGAGACAGAAAGGCACATACAGAAAGACACACACATACAGAGAGAAAAAGAGAGAGAGAGAGACATGCAGAGAGACATAGAAAGAGATAGACAGAGACACCGAGAGAGACAGATATACAGAAAGAGATATCAGGGATTGAGCCTATAGACACTTGCTCATGCTAAGAAATTTCTCTGCCTCTGAATATATGTCTCCAGTCCTTTCTTCTTTCCTCTCTCCCTCCCTCCCTTCCTTCTTCTCACCTTTCTTCCTTTTTTCTTTCCTCCCCTCTCTTCCTTTTCCCCCACCTTCCTTCCTTCCTTCTCACATTTTTCTGAAGATAAGTTGCCCAGGCTACCTTTGAACTCATTGTATAGTTCAGACAGGCCTTGAATTCTTGACCCTTCTACTTTAGCCTCCTGAGTAGCTGAGATTTCAGGCCTGTGCCACCAGGCCTGAATTTTGGGATGTTTTTAAAACCTACATTTCTAAAAGGCCTGTGATATTGACTCTGCATGAAGGCAATTAGGCCAGCCATGAGGCATGCTAGAACCTCTGCAGCTGGCTAAAGCTGTTGCTGAGGTTAGGCAAGTCCAAGATGCCTGGGTGAAGTGTCTCCTGCCTTCAGAGCTTGAAGACCTGAACTCTATGAGTCTGTTCACTTGCCCAGTGGGTCCATGTGAGAGGCAGAGACCTGCAGGAAGATGAAGCTTGGAACTGTTCAGACAGGCTGGTGTTAGGGATCAAAGCTCCAAGGCCAGGCAGCTTGGAAGCACAATGCCAGTGGGCAGAACTCAAGAACAAGGACAAGATTAGGTCTGTAGAAAAAACTGGCAAGCTCAGATATGGATTAGGCCAGTGGCCTCCAGTCAGTTGCAGAGATGCAGCCTAGGCAGCTAAGGTGAACACAGCTTTGTAAAGACTGGCTGCATTTGGGGGAGGTAGGAGAGAAGCTGAAGTTCATCAGGAACAACTGTCAAAGGGTAGGTACCTTCTGGACACCCTCACCACACCAGGCTGGGCCCTCATTGCTTAGGGGTACACCCGGTGTCTCCCCAGATCATCTTCACTGACCAGTGCCTGTCACAGCACTGACCAGGTGCTGTAAGTGTTGGTGGCCAGAAGCTCAACGCTGTTCCCATCCCCTTGATATTGTATTTGGGTTTCATAGCTGTCACATGTGCCTATTACTCCTGGGAAACTTTGCTAAAATTCCTCCTCACCTTACCTCCATGAGGGACCTGTGGTGTCAGCCACATCCCAGAGAAGCCTGAGGGATCAGAGGAGGACTGGCTTTGAACCAAGCTCTTATTCTCACCCAGCCTCTTCCCAACTTTGCCCTGCTTCCCTCTTCCCCTCTCTCCATCATGGGTCCTCAGTCAACCCAAAGTGCCCAACGCCGGACTGGGCTTAGGGAGCACAGTCCAAGAGCAGCCCAAAGCAGTATATGAAGATGTCTTGCTGGAGTCACCCACTACCCCAGTTCCCAAGGGACTTTGGGTCACTTGCTACTGAAACTGGGACTGTTCTGAACAAGTCACGACTGCATTGTCCTTTGTGTCAGCATCTCAATGAGAATGGATTGAGTTCCTTGTATGAGCCTAAAACCGTGCCAGGGTCCGTGGGGGCAGAAAAGAAGCAAGGAGCATGTCTTTCATGTGAAGACACAAACTGAGTGGGGGCCGCTTTTCAGACCTCCGTCTGATGTAGGCATCTCAATTCTAGTAGGAACAGAGTGTTCTCCATGGGCAGCTATCAGAAAAATGGGGGTGAGTAGATCAGGAAAACAAAGATGAAGTGGAAGGGAATAAAAAGGGGCTTTGTAGGGGGCTTAGGATAGATGAAGAGAGTCAAGACAAGTTCTTGAATCCCATGAAGTTCATGTGAGGTAGATGGTTTGTGCCACCAGAAGTCAATCAGAGGCAAGCCAGGGCTGGACCATTCCTCGTGCATCCTGACAGGAAGCTGCTGCACAGATTCAGGGCACCTGCTATGAAACTAATTTTCTATACAAGCATGCATACATGTGTGTGTATGTGTATGTGTGTTTGTGCACGTGTGTGCGTGTATGTGTGTGTGTGATCCGAAGGTTGGGCAGCAGCCTGGTTGAGACAAGGCTCACAGGCTCATTATCCTGCAGCATCAGCTACTGCTGCATTTCTGGAAAGACAATAAGACCAGAAACAGGGCACGAGCTCAGAGCCAGATAATTAGGCAATAGTGAGGGTTTAATGGAGGCACCTCTTGGCATGCCTGGAATCTGCAGCACAGAGAGGATACTTCCATGCCTGCCACTGAAAACTGCAGGGGCCAGACATCTAGAAAAAGTCTCAGCAGCCGAGGGTGGTAAGTGGAAATTAATTATACGAAGACTGTGATTGCTCACTTAAGATGTGTAAAAATGCCACTGATGAGCGCTTTATTTCATTGGCTGTCTTAATCATTTGAATATAATGAATGCGAAAATGCAAGCTGGGCCTTTCCCAGGTTCACCTCTGCCTCTGAGCTCACCTTGCCTCCCCCCCCCCACCCCTGTTTCTCTGAGATCAGAAACCAGGGCCTTGACAGGAAGCAGGTGGCTCTCTTAAACTCAGAGTCATTTGGGTTGTTTTTTGAGAGTTTAATAAAGAGACACTCTAGAAGTGTGAGAAGGGCATAGATAGCTAGCCGCAAGGGGCAGGACAAGACCCAAATGTTCCAACTGCAGGGATTCCTTCCATCCAATACCCAGAAGGGCGAAGACAGGAGGGAACATGAGTCAGAAGGAAGACATTCCTGCCAGGATCCCACCCTCTGAATATCTGGAAAGTGCTGGGGGGAATGAGCACCCCTTTATGGGATCTCAGTGATGCTTTTTTATGGGCCAGCCTCCTGGAACCCAGAAAGGATGAAGAAGAGTAGGAGCGGGTGCAGGATGTCCAACCTACTGTGTATTGCTTAACCACAGTGCAGTGAAGGTTAACGTTAACAGTGCAAGGAGGCTTGGAGACTGAGAACAGGAGGTGAATGCCTCTATTCGTTTATGAAGGGACCGTTTAAGTGGGAAAACATGAATCACAATCAGGAACTCCAAAAAGATGGTGCTCTCAGAAGGAATAGTCTAATTCTGTGTTAGACATACTTCCTTTGTCAGAAGCAACTCCTTCCAGCATCTTCTCCAAATAGTCTGGGTTCTCTAAGCTGGGCTCATTGAAACAAATAGATTTTAAAAAATGGTAGGTACTTTAATATGTGAGTCTCAGTAGGGTCAGAGACTGGGTCTGGCAATCCCCAACAAGCTGAACTCAAGTGCTTGTCATGATGTAGGCCAATTAAGCGAGTAATCAGGAAAAGCAGAAAAATGAGATGCATTAAATGTGTCCATAGTGGGAAAGGAAATAAAGAGGTGCAGTGACCCACCAAGTCCATCTCCAGAGTCCTGGCATGAGGCTGAGGATCGACTAGAGAGTGAGGGGTCTGTATAAACAGCCTTGGCCAAGGCTTGTTCTGCTCATGTTCTCAAAGCTCGAGTCTTTCCTGCAAGATGTTCTGACAAGTTGTGGGACTCTAAGAAATCTCTTTCTGAAGATGAGCTACCCCTCTGGCTGACACCAGGGACTTAGTCATTTCCTTCCCAGCGTGAGATTCCCAGGGGAATGGTCATTTTTTGGGGGGGGGTCCATTTTTTCAATAGTCAAATAGTGAGAATGAGGGATACAAATGTCTCTTTAGAATGTTTGCATTCCTGCCTGGATACTTACATCTATATTCTCTTTCTTGTATATTTTCTCCGGTCAGCCTGGAGTAAAACCCCTGAGGAAAGAGGGCTGCGTCTCTCACATCCCACAGGGCACTCAGGGTGTGAAGCTGAGCACGGGCTCCACTCCTACATCTGACAGACAGTTGGGAATTCGTTCCTGATTCTTTCTTTTATCTCTGGTTTGCAGTTTTCCCCTTGAGTTGGCCGTATATTCCTGAGGGATATGGCGCCCTTTTCTTCAGTTCCGTAACCTTCTCTTTGGATGCTTTCCTTCTGCCAGACCCTGGTCTTGGGTTTGTTAAGTAGGGTTGTGTCTCCCCCCACCCCGACCCTGCCATGTTTCCTGACTGTCTTCAGTGACAGTGGTCATGGGAATAGCCTCTCTGTCATTCCATACATCATCTTGCGGCACTGGTTGGCTACATCATACAGCTGACTTTGAGAAATTCTGCAGTGCCATTTCTAAATAATAATAAATGGATCCCAGGCTCCATGGCCTTTGCTGTTTCTTTCTGATTCTGTAAAGCAGAGGCCTGTGTGCCAAAGGGATATGAGTTATACCCTAGCAAGGGCAAATCTCCTGGGGAAAGGTGGCTTCCTTAATTTCCTTTTCAGTACAACAGTTTCCTGGTCTGTTTCCTCCAGGGATCGTTTGATTAAGATGAGTGGGCGGTGCTGTGGTTCTTCGGCCTCAGCCCTGGGCACTGTCTATCAGAAAGCTACATGATTACCAACACGAGTGACCATCCCTGGACGCCCGTCTGCAATTCCACCCCTGCCTCCCAGCCAACCCCTAATAGAGCATCCTCCACTCTCCCATTGTGTAAACTCACCCAGACCACCTTACCTTTCTGATCATATCAAAAAAAAAAAAAAAACCGAATTTGATCCTGGGACAAAGGCTTGGGAACCAATTTGTTTATATCCATGTAGCATCAGCAGTTTGGTGTTGAGCAGACTCCTACCTGACTGTGATTAGATTTGTTGTCCAGCTGCGTGAACTTTGAGACTATCCTAGGTAAATACTCTGGCCCAGCATCCCCGGACTCTTACCTTCAAACAGCAGAGACAGCCCACTCCCTGAGACACTATTCTTTCTGGAGTCAGTCTCCCTAAAAGCAAGAAGGAACCATACTTACGGATATGAGACCCTGGAAAGGCCTGTGTAGGAAAGGTAGCCATTGGACCCCTGCAGGCTGAGGAGATGACTCTGGGCTGTATTTGACTTTAAGAAGCCCCATGCCCTTTCTGTTCTGCTGGTTCTCATCTCAGAAATTCCCCGTGTGTTGAGATTATCACATTTATTTTGATGGTTATGATTTTAGAAAATGGCTTTGGCCATATTATTTTGATATCCTGCCCCAACTTTTATGACATTTTAACCCTATGGCCCTCTAGTGTTCCATCTTTGCCTTTATTATACTTCAGTGGCATGGTACGTGGAAGTTCCCCTTCCCTTTTAGTGCAGTTGAAATTGCATCCAGGTAGCAGAGCATTACAGTAAGTGATTTTAAAGGTGGAAACAGGGCTAGAACGATCAGTGTTTTATAGTATTTTCCAGGTCTTAGTGTATTTCACATAGTTAGCCCTGAGGAGAGAGAATGGTTGGAGGTTTCCCTGCAGTGTAGTGGTAAGGGAAGGCAAATGGCTGAGCCATCACTGTGATAGATTTGAGCCTCTTCTTTGGAACTGCAATCCTCATGATGATCACCTTCCTATTCAGTGAGAGGGTTTATCATACAGGCCCCAAACTACATGTTTGGCCCATAATAGCTACTGAGAAAAAACTCTCTCTCTCTCTCTCTCTCTCTCTCTCTCTCTCTCTCTCTCTCTCTCTCCCTCCCTCCCTCCCTCCCCCTCTTCCTCTTTTCCTCTTCTTCTCCCTCTCTGTCTCTCTCTCTCTGTGCGTGTGCATGTGTATCATGTATATATGTACACATGTATATGTGTAGTCATATCTATGTGGAGCCAGAGATTGACATTAGTGTCTTCTCAACCACTATTTTTTTTTTTTTACAAAGTGTCTCTCATGGAACCTGAAGCTCACCAGGTCAGCTAGGCTAGCTGGCCAGCAAACTTTAGAACCCTGCTTCCCAGTTCTCGGGTTACAGGTGTGCACTGTCGTGTGCGACTTTATACATGGATGCTGGATCCCTAACCATGGGTCCTTACGTTTCCAAGGCCAAGGAATTACTGATTGAGCTATCTCCCTAGATGGCAGTGGCTACATTTTTAAAAGACAGTATGTTAGCTACATTTTTGGTCACTGGGACAAGATATATGACAGAAGCAACAAAAACATTTTGACTAGTGGTTTCTGGGATATAGTCTGCCACAGTGGCTAGGGCATAGCCTGTAGCTAGGTCCTGGGCAGTGGAAGCCCAAGGCTGAGAACTTTCTCACATGTCAGTAGATCAAGGGGCAGAGTGCTTGGCAGACCAGAACTAGAAGTTGCTATCATCCTCAAGGCCTGTCTATCCCCAGGGACTCTCTTCTGCTATCTCAGCCACAGTCCTGAAGGCTCCACAATCTCTCCCAAACAGTTCCACCAGCTGGGGACCAAGTGTTTAAATGCCCAAGCCTCAGGGGAGCATGTTATATTCAAACCCTAGTGGAGAGTGAGCTCTTCATTGCTTTGGCATAGTTCTTATTAAAGTGATAGTGTACGGTACATGGTTATTCATAATAAGAAGGTCACAATAGAGACAGATGATGGGGAAATGTTTATATACTGGGGTCTGAATGGAATGCTCAAATCTAGTAGGACTCTTCTCAGATGAGATGCTAGGCTCTGGTCTAGTGAGAATGTGGGTGCCACTCTCTTCTTCAGGCACCATGGTGAAGATGCTAAGTATGAGATTAGGAGTCGGGTATCTATAAGGCTGCAAACTTGAGGAAGACAGACATGCAGGGAACCAGACAAGGAGAAAGAAAGATGTGCCCACCAGGTTAAAGCCATATCATTTCCCTCCTAATGTAACACTTATCCATCACCACTTGATTCATCTTGACTTTGCTTGCTCTCAGGAGATGTTAGTTTTCTCTCTTCCCTCTCTCTGATAGCTCATAGGTATTGAAGGGACACTTCTCCAGCTTACAATGAGATAAAATGTAGCCCTCAGAATGACTTCCCAAATTGCCATCTGCATTCAAAGTTTCTCTCTAGTTTTCCTAAGGAGAAAATATTCTCTTTCCTTTTGTTCTCCAAACCTTTGAGATTTAGCCACCACTAGTCTCTCTCTCTCTCTCTCTCTCTCTCTCTCTCTCTCTCTCTCTCTCTCTCTCTCTCTCTCTCTCTCTCTTTCTCTCAAAAACACACACACTAAAGCTGTGTGTGCTTACAAAGCCCTCTTGCTTTTCTGCCTCTCTTTTGTTCTAAATCCTAAGTGCCTCTGTGGAGCTACAGGAAGAAGAGGCCATGCATGCCCTCTCCTCAACAGAGAACAGCCCAGCTTCCTTGAAGCCCTACCTGTGCTTTCCAAACTCTTGCATCCAAATTCTCTTTGAAAGGAGGGATTTAACTGCTCTCTGCTGAGGAGATAAGCAGGGCCCTAGTTTTTTTTTTTTTCTTATGAACAATTGAAATTCAGCTTGAACCAAAGCAGATGATTTTTAACAGCAACAAAGCTTTGTTTCCTTCATAGATAAAAGTCACCTCCCTCTACCCTGCACAAAGCAGATGGAGGCCAGACACTGTGACATGCCATTGCCAGGGCTCAGGGCACACTTGGGGATGGGGTCAGACTCTGCTCCATTCAGGTGTCTCTAGGGAGCAAGCTATCTGGGCCATGTGCCACGCATGTGCAGGAAGAGAGCTGTAGTAAAATAATTTTGTGGTTTTGTCTGCCTCCACTGCCTGATAGATTATCTGAACTCTCTGAGGACCTACACTGACCATAGGTCTGGAAGAAAGCCAGTGCTGCTGAGAGCTAGAGTCAGTGCTGGCTTGGTGCGATCAAGTTGAAGGCTTGCAGTCAAAGTGGACTCTTAGCTAGTGGAGTCACAAGGTTGAGTGAAGGTCCAGGGGAAGCAGGGGTCTCAGCCTCAGATGAAGTCTCAGTTAGCAAAGTTAGGGAAGGTTCTGTTTGGCGGAGACTGCAGCTTGAGCAGATTTGAAACTCCCTGACTGGAGTTACAGTCCAGAGTTTAGGTTCCGGTGAACCTGCAGCAGAGATAAAGTGAGCCATTTTCATCCGTCTGAGCCTCGTTAAACCAGTGGCTGCTTGACTCAGTTGCCTGGGTGCTATTGACCCTTACCTCCTTTGGGGCCTGGGCTTCTGCCAGCCTTTGTTCATTCTGTGCCTACGTGTCCTGCCTTCCCGAGTTCCATAGGTGCTTGATTTCCCTAGTGTGGGTGCAAGCTAAAATAAAAGCAAATGGAGTGGATGTGGTTAGGCTAGCACATCTTCCATTTGGCCCCTCCAAAGGTGACGGTATAGGCAGAGGCAGGGGAACTGATGTTGCCCCTCCTCCCACTCTCACCCCCAGGGATTCAGTGATTAATGCCATCCCTAGAGTCCTGAGCAGGGATAATTGGCTCCCTGCTATACACGAATGCATTCCTCTTGACACTCCTTTCCAGAAGGAGAAAAAAAGTACATTTTATGGGGATCTCATGAGATATATCTCTCCACTGCAGCCAGGCAAGTGGCCGAGCTCCTCATCTACCTGGCTGTCTGTTTTCTGAAGAGCCAGGCTACCTGACAATGGCTGTGTGGTGTCTCCTGCCTTCTGAGCATTGTGATCTGGGAACGGGGACCTGAGTCCTGGACAGAAGTTCTCGGTCCTTTGGACTGGGAGCAGTACATGCTGCTGGAAGCATGACGGAGTGCTCCGCACTATTCTCATTGTCAAGAGGGAGGGACAGTGAGAAGCCCTGCCCTCCTCAGGCCATGGGCTATCACAGTCTCCTATGCCTGGCACAGCCATCAGTAGAGTCTGCAAGGTGGCTGAGAAATGGCTCCAGCTGCTCAGCAGGGAAAGTGAGGCCACTGCCTGCCTGACAAAGCATCCTCCCCAAAGACTCAGCCATGGCAGAAGAAGAAGGAGACTTCTACAAGAGTCAGACCTGTTAGAGAGCACGGATGACACACGAGGATAGCTTACAGCCCCAGGAGTCTTCAGCTTTGGGATAGGAAAATGCAGCATGCCCAAGGCAGCTTCACCCATCAACAGGGCTGTCTCTCATCAGAGCTCCTAGGACAGACTTAGGACTAGTGGGCATAAGTGGATGCATGCTACCTTTCCTCCCTGCTTGAGGAAGAGCCTCCTCCCAGCAGAGCCATTTAATAGGATGAGAAGCTGTGAGCTAGTCAGCTTCTTGTATCTGGACGTAATCAAAACAGAATGTGGCTCCCCTATTGGGGATATAGTAGAGGAGTATCTTAGAGTGATAACAAAGCTTAGAGAAACTGGTTATGGCATGCTCTTCCTGGTGAAGACTCTGAGATGAATGTCTCAAATTCAATGCCACATGTTGATTATAGGCACCAGAAAGCTTTATGTAAACCTGCCATCCAGCCCCTGCTTCTTTTCCTATCTCTGTCCTGTTTTTCCCCCCACCCCACATCATCCTCTGACAAGGATAGCATGGTGTTTTGTGTGTGTGTGTGTGTCTGTTTGTCTGTCTTGATATATGTATCTGCCTGCCTGCCTATATGTCTCCATATGTATGTGTGTATATACATGTATGTCTGTCTCCGTGTGTGTGTGTGTATGTGTGTGTGTATGTGTGTGTGTGTGTGTGTGTGTGTGTGTGAGAGAGAGAGAGAGAGAGAGAGAGAGTATGTATGCAAAATGCATGCATGCATGCAGGTGTATGTTTTGGGGTGGGGAGTTGTTTGTATGTGTATGCACATAGAAGTCAGAGAATAACTCCAAGTATTGTTCCTTGATAATTCTGTCCCTCTTATTTTGAGACGAGATCTTTCACTAGAACCTAGGGCTTGCTGAGTAAGCTGGAGAGGATGGATGGATGGTGAGCTCCACCTCCCTAGCACTGGGCTTGCAAATGTGGGGCTACCATACCTGGCATTTTATGTAGGTTTTGGAGATTGAATTCAAGTCGGTGTGTTTGCACATTTGAACACTTTACCCAACTGAGACATTTCACCGACATGGTTCTCTCTAGATAAACATTTTTTCTTTCCCTGCTCTGAGCATACTGTCCTCAGGGAAGATGCCTGGGGTAGGGAAGAGAGGAGTACCTATCCATGCAAGCTGTGCTCCCACCAGAGATCAACACGCAGGGTACCATCCTGGATCCCACGGGAACACCTGAGGCTCCCTGTCAGCCCACAGGACACCACTGTGTTTTCTCATATTATCTACTACTCCTGCCTGTGGCTGCCAGCACGCGTGCTGGAGTGTTATGCCTCTGCTTTGGGAAAAGAATGAGACTTTTAGTTCCACAAAGAGTTTTGAGGCTGCTGCTATCCATAAACAAGAGGAATTAAGCCCTGGGGTAATACAGGCTAGAGACAGAAGGCCATATAAAGCCCATATCTGAATGAGCTGTGGCCACTGTTCTTAGCCCCCTAGGTACCTCCATGCACTGAGCAGAAGCCCATGGCACCCAGTACTGAGAGGCTGTGCTCAACATAGTGTCGGGCCAGAATAAACCTCCCACCCCAATGCCTGGTTCAGTAAGATCTGAGCAGTGAGTGATTCAACACAAACTGTCATCACAGATTAAAACATGTCTACGCCCCCAATGACAATAGCTATTTTTTCCCAGAGAACATTAAATGTGTTGCTTACATTTTGTAGATGAGGGGGAATGGAGTTTAGTTCTGCCAGGCTGGATCATTTAAGGCAATCTACTCTCTAAAAACATGCTGAAAGGTAGTGTTCCCAAGGTAATAAAATCTAAACTGTGGCTGTGTGATGCCTCGGTTGCATCACTGTTTCCTTAATGTGAAGAATCCTAGGCCAGTCTCCTTCAATTCCTTTGAATTTACTCAGTCCACAAGGATTCTGTCTTATTCCTCTACTGGGAAGAGGATGCTCACACCCATGTCTGCCCAACGAACTCCTGTTCACCCTTTACAGCCCAGCTGTAAAGCCCTGCCTTACTCTCAGCATGAGTTAGTTGTTAGGAGTGCCGCCTGCTGGGTGTACTGGATCACACTATTGCCCTCCACATTAGGAACAGAGCATATTTACCTGATGTCACATCGCTCTTCCATTCAGGTGGGAAATCCCTGTGAGCAGGGGCTGTGTCTCCTCAGTGCTTTGACCCTCTGTGTCTTCAGAGCTTAGGACATGTAGCATAATAGTTTCTCCACATCATTTTTCTAGCTATTCTTTTTCTACCAGATGCAAAGCAACCTGGTCCTTGTCCTCTTCTACTGTAGCCACGAATTTTTATGTGCATGTGTGTGTTTGTGTGTGTGTATGCTTGTGTGTGTGTCTGTGTGTGTGTCTGTGTGTGTGTCTGTGTGTGTGCACTTGTGTTCAGATGCCCTTGGAGTCCAGAAGAGGACATCAGTTTCTTCGGGAGCGAGAGGTAACATGCGTTTATGAGCGAGTGCTTAGAATCAAACTTGTGTCCTCTGCACACACTCTTAACCACCGAGTTATTTCTCTAGTCCCTTCCTTTGCTACTTTCAACCATTAAAGTGTGAGGCTGCCTCCTGGTCATGTAGTGGGACCAATCCTGTTCCCAGTTAGGGAAATTTTAATGAGCTTTAGATTAGGCACTCATTGGAGTGCAGTCATGATGTGGTTCTCAGCCCCAGAGGGGCTGAGAAGAATTAGAGCAAGAGTGAGATACCTGCGCCACAACCACCTGGCCAATGAGAATCCAGATACCCATCGCCATCCTGCTGATGAAAGCTAAATACCTGTTTCACAAGTACTCCAATGAGAGAGAGTAAAGTTGCCCACTACCCTGCCAATCAGAGCCAGGCACCTGCTTCCCTCAATGTCTCTGTCTCTCTGTCTCTCTGTCTCTCTCTGTCTCTCTCTGTCTCTCTCTCTGTCTCTCTCTCTCTCTCTCTCTCTCTCTCTCACACACACACACACACACACACACACACACACACACACACACACCCCAGCTGCTTACCAAGCACAAAGCCACAGACACCTTGCTCACTACCTCAGCCTTTTTATCTAGGAAACACAAATACCAGCAGCTCCTCTCTGGGCTGTTTAGAAGATTAAATAATGCCTATAATGTGTGGAGCACTTCACTGTGGGAACACAGCAGTTATTTAATAAATGCTAATTTCCTTCCTTTTTCCCTTCAAAAAGAACTTTATTCCCCAGGCCTGGGGGTGGGCAGGCTGAAGAACAGATGCTAAGGAGAAGGGCTTTGTCTCTACCATCTTACACCGTCTACATCATGGGGGCCCACAGCACAGCACTCACTTATTTTAACTGGGTTCTCACAAAGTCCAATCAACAGAAATGCTGAATTTCCTTCCTATAGCCACTTGTCACCTTCTCACAATAGGAGCCCCTCAGGAGTTCTCTAGGATCCCCTGACTACTTTTCTTTCAGTTTGGAACAATTGATTATAGTATAGGCAGAATTGGGGTTTCTAAGGCTTCCAGAACCTACCACCCATAAAATCACAGCTCTTCTGCCCCAGCCACTCTGCTATCTGCCTGCAGAAAGCCAGGTTCTATACATCTGGCCTCCCCTTTTTTGTCGATGTGCATTTTAAAAAGAGATGGACACTTCCTCTGTCTGAGGCACTTATCTGTGATGGCTAATATTTATTGTCAAGTAGATGAGATCTAGAGTTAGCTGGGAGATGGGTCTCTGAGCATGTGTGTGGAGAATTATCTTGACTTGGTTCATTGAGATGGGAAAATCCACCCACAATGGGTAGCACCATTTCCTAGGCTGAAATCCTGGGCTTTATGAAGTGGAGAAAGTGATCTGAGCAAAAGTATTCATCTTCCTCTGTCTTCTGAGTTCAGATGCAATGTGACCAACTGCCTCAAGATCCTGCTACCATGCCATGCACTGTTCCTTGAAATATAAGCCAAACTCCCTTAAGTTCCTTGTGTCAGGGTTTTTGATCACAACAACAGAAAAAGTAACTAAGACACAATTAGTCTGCCTCCATTCAGTTCTTCATGACTGACAAGAATTGACAAATCCAGAAGGACAAAGGGTTTTAAATAGATACTGCAGAATTCTTGAAGAAATATAAATAGCCTTTGGAGATTTCCTAGGCTTCTGACACAGGCCATTGGCCTTTGTATGGCTCTCTCTCTCTCTCTCTCTCTCTCTCTCTCTCTCTCTCTCTCTCTCCCTCCCCCCCCTGGGTGTGTGTGTGTGTGTGTGTGTGTGTATGTGTGTGTGTGTATGTGTTTTCATAGGAAATACTCCTATGTCTTTCACTACACTCCCATTGATCTCCCAAAGTATAGGGAGCTCAGCTTTATTCACTATAGCTTCTGGGAGAAGATACCATGGATCAGCAAGCCATCAAATGTCCTATGTTGAGGGAATGGAATCCTTTTCTTCCATACCTAGACAGCTGATGATTCCTCTTGGTACATTTCTATGGTGTTGCCACGTCCCTGTCTTGATTTGTTGGGTCCAAGGCTCAACTACAGACAGCAGACCCAGAGTCCTCTCTGTTCTTCCTTTTGTCCTCTCCAAACACTTCCTGTCTTGTATAAACTGGTGTCAGGCAGGAATACACCTTACCTGCCCCCGATAACTGTGTTCCAACAAAGTGAATCATGCATGAGACTCTCTGAGACTATCATACTTGGCTTCCAGACTCAAGTGCTCTTTGCCTATTCCCCAAGATGCCATATAGTCTTCCAGGAGGTTTTCTCATAACTCCCACCTCCATGGTTTGCTCCAGTGATTCATCCACCACTCCCACATGTGAACCCCTTCCCTCCCATCCAGCCACTCTCCATGGTAACCTACCTATTCAACCCCTTCCCTCCCATCCAGACACTGTCCATGATAACCTGTTCATGCTTTTCTTTTCTCCCTTTTTGATGGAGGATTGTAAACTCCCTCCACTCCCCTCTTGATATGGTGCCCGTTTGCAAGCAGCTTCTGTGAATCGAAAGGCAAGATCAAGGACACCCAAAATGTGCTGGAGAACACTATCCACAGGCTCAGCCAATATCCTGATGGTTCTTAGTTCTTTCAAAGTCAGTGGGAAAAAGCAATACAAAACTACTCCTTTAGCAGTTCCTCAGTTCCCTGCCCGATTTAAAAAAAAATTAACTCTCTTTGAACATGAAGTTGTTCAGACCTGTAGAGTAGAAACTGAAGGACATAGCTATGCTGGATTGGAGCATCTCTCCCAGTTGGCTCTTTATCTACAGCAGTGATCTGCTACTGCTGTCCTTGTATTGATAGCAGCAGGAACCACTTCCACTAGGAGATAGTTGCTTGTACTTAGTACAATGTTCTTGCCCTATATACTGATCCTTCACACTTCCCAGTGTTATAGAACCTTCTCCCAGAATGTAGATGTCTCTCTTTCCATCAGTGATGTCACCTCTGGTCTTCCTATTCTTCTTCCCTGCCTCCTTCCTCTTCTCTCTTCTTTATGACATTCTCTCTACCTTGCAGCGTGACACCATCTTAAAGATAGGCCCATTGTTTTACCATCAAGTGGAGGACTACACATCTGGGCTGTGTGTCCTGATAACTCATTCTTCTGTTGGGCTCCCTAAAGGTTCCTGGGGTGACTATTTGCCTTTTCTACTGTATGGTCTCATGTCCCAAACTTATGGAATTACTGAGCAGATTATAGGAGTCAGTGTAGGTCAAACACATGACCCAGACTTTGTTATACATTTGTGCCAACAAGGAAATTCCCTCAGCTCCTTACCTGCCTACTGATTCCTTCTGACCACTGACTCTTCTTAGACACAATCAATGAATTGTGAATGGGCAGTGTCTTATATATGAATCTCTTGGAGTACACCATTGTAAACCAGTCCTGAGTCGAGGGAACTGCACCCATACATAGGGTTCTTACTGTTACACCTTTCCAGGCCCATGTTGACCACCTTGGTAAGGGGGCTTCCCAGTGCTGTATCCTCCACACTTTTGCTAAGGGAGTGCACAATGATTTGGGGAAAATGATAAAGAGGTCTAAACTATAAAGCTGAAGATCCATCCTAGAAGACATAGTGGGTTCTTCCATGTCTTGTGCCCTTCAAACTAAATATCTGGATATGTGGTCCTACTCTGGGGCTAGTCCAACCTTGCACCCATAGGACCCATGAGCTGTTTCCATGGTGAGCACCAGATCTGGCTGACTCAACTTCATTTTCTAGAAGTATGAGAAAGTGACAAACAGAGCCAAGATATGTCAAGGAAGGGCTTCAAGAACCTCACTACAGTACCAGACCTAGCCTGTTCCTGTCCCAGATACTTTCTCTAACCACAGTCTTGTTAGAGCTGCACTGCAGCCCTGATGGCTTGGAGCTCCCTGAAGAATGCATATCTTGTATTAAAGGAGATGCAACCCAAACATCTCCCTCCCATAAGTGTTTGGCATGGAGCAGGTATCTAATTTGGTGTTTTCCCAGATATATTTAATGAACAGCTACCATTTCAGCTCATCTCTCAGATGCCTTTTCTAAGAGGATACTAAATAGAATTCCATTATGACTTCTTAGTGTTTGGGTACTATCTTTCAAGGACCTTTATAAAAATCTTTGTTCTGAAAAAAAAAAGAAAGAAAGAAAATGAGTATTTGAAAGTGTGGTCCAGTGCTTTCTAAATGCTCAGCAGCCTTCATCATTCAAAAAAAAAATCTTTGTTCTGGTTACCCAACCTACATTACCCCCATTTTATCTGTACCCTGACACTCGAGCATGCCACACTAGAGACATGTGGTGTATGTTCGCATCTGTCTCCTGCCTCCACTCTGTGCTTCTCTCCCTGGTATGTTTTCTGTGCCTCTTGGAGTTCTTAGCAAAAGCCCATCATTCAACTAGTCAGTAAAAACTCAAACGGCATTGCGTAAAGCGCCAAACCTTCTTCAAAGCTACCCAATCCAGAGCTGCCTCTGCCTTAGGGAACCCCATTGAGGACAGTAGCCTGGCTCAGTATGGCTTGTTGAATGCATGAATGCCCAGCCAACAGGAGCATTGTCCCTGGAGCCAAAGACAAGCACATCTACCCCATTCGGATATTTGTTTAATGATTTGCTTCCACTGAAGCATGGCCGTGTTGGGAGAACCCTGAATTGCCTCCTACACCTAGGGCTCAGCCCTGAGCTCACCACATGCCAAGTTCTTGGTAAACACCCTCCTGGAGAACTCCAGAATGAAGAGCGTGCAGACAGGATATGGAGCAGAGAAGCAGCAATATTTTCAGCATTTGAGGGCATGTCTATGAGGAAAGTAATATTTCTTGGGTCTCCGAGGCAAGTTTATGGAGAAGAACGTGATGATAGATGGTCTCGAAATGGAGAGGTCAGAAAAAAAAAAATCAATGGTTTTTAAGGCCTGACCAATACTGTGCTGGTAGTGTGCTACCTACAAGGGTTGTGAACATCTGAGGGCAGCTCCTTAGCTGCCCATTCCTCCCACCTCCCCCCAAATCTAGCCTTGCAGTGGATATGCCTGGACTAGCAGTCCATTTCTGCCACTCTGATAGTAGCATACTGAGAACCTGGGCTCTGGCTTTTTGGCAGCTTACAAAGGAGACTGCAGGACCTGAATGTGGCTAAGTAAACCCACATATCTATGGATAGAGTCTAGGAAGAGGCCAATGTTAGCAGTTCTTTGGGATGTCTGTGAATATATCTCTTTAGCCTTGACTCACAATGGACAACAGTAAACAACAAACAAAGCAAAAATAAGTTCTTTTCTAATAGACAAATCCTAGCAGTTAGTGGATTATAGGAACCAGCTACATGCCTACTGCCTCACACAATGGTCTCCTACACACACACACACACAAACACACACACACAGACACACAGACACACAGACACACACACACACACACACACACACACACACACACACACACACACACTATCCAAGCCTAGATTTAAGCCTTTTTCAACCCCAACTTCCTCCAGCCTCATCAGAATTCATACTATGGTAGAAAAGGCTTGTATTGAGCAGTGCTGACCCTTCTTTCTCTCTGACTCCAGGACTACTCATTGTCACCATGTCACATCTGAGGCTGGGCTTCCTTGTTCTAGGAGAGGATGGGAGGGAAGCTCAGAAATGCCTGCTGAATGCATGGATATCCTGCCAACAAGAGCATGGTCTCTGGAACTACAGTGTATCATATCTACCACACCCCTTTGGAAATTCTCCACCTTAGAAGAAGAGACACTAGCATTGAACTTGGATTCAGACCAATGGGATTTTAGACAAGAATTCCTCATTGTCTTTGTGACATTAGACAAGGGCACTTGGTTTTCTTATCTGTAAAGTAGGGTTTATAACTCATACCAGCCTTGTAGGTCAATGTGAATGTTTAATGAACTGAGTTGTATGAAGTGGCCTAGATTATGTCTGGTAAATATGTATAATACCCCTAACCCCATAGCTATAATGGAGACAGGCTGAAGGGATTTGGCTATATAGCCTAAAATGACCATGAACTTCTGATCCTCCTGCCTCCACTTCTCCAGTGATGATATTTGTCAAGTCCTGCATGGCCTAGAAGGGATGGCATGACATGGCTTCCCACCTCTGGAACAGAGCCAATAGGTTGTAGGCCTACACATGTTGCTGATTCCTGGGTGTGAGGTGTGTGTGTGTGTGTGTGTGTGAATTACTTCATATTCCTCCTCCTCCAGGAAATATTTTCCCTGCCAAAGTTATCAGGGAATATCCTCTCTGCCAAGATCAATGATCTCATGTTAATCAAAGACAGTAGGAATCCAGGAAGAAAGGGTATGTCTAATGTCCTTAACAAAATGGTAAATGATATGACCTGCAGGACAGTCCTTAAGGCTGTGAGAAAGAACTCTGAAAACATGATTTCAAAAATGTATAATTTCTCAACTTTGCAAAATATAAAAAAGCAGTATGAATTATATGAGGTGCTTCATGGACCTAAAAGAACAGAGGCAGCTGCACTGTGAGCCAGCTTGTCAGAAAGGTACAAAGGCAGGCAGATTCCTGAGTTCATGGTCAGCCTTGTACAGAGGAAATTTATGACCATGAATGGTGGGAGCAGTTATCTCAGAGTCAGATTCCACCCAGCTAGCTTATTGTCTGTGCTTAAAGGCAGGCAAATCTCTGAATTATTTTTAATATTTTAAAAAATGTGTTTGCTGTCTTTTCATAGGTGTTAAGAGGCAAAGGTAAAAAACATGCTCATTGGTGGGATAATCAAAATGGGACCTGGGGGGGGGTGATTGAATTGATGGGTAAACAAAAGACTGAGCTTTGGACTGTGAGAGCTGAGCTGTCTGGTGATCTCTAGAGAAAGCTGTCTTGAACAGAAGAAAAGGCTGTCAGCTTGTACCCCATGAGTTGACTTCAAGTTGCTTTCTTCACTGCTCCCAAACACCTCTTCCTCAGGACCCTTGACCAAGGTGAGGCTGGTCCTTGGCAGAGGCTGTAGATGCACACTACAGTGTCTGGTTTATACAGTTCTGGATACTGAACCCAGGGCTTCACACATGTTTGGCAAGCACACTACCAACTGAGCTATATCTCCAGGCCCAGTTTATGTTGTTATTTTAGCTCCTTCATGGGAGCAAAGTATGAGAGGTGCTAACATAGGTCAACAGAGGCTTTTAGGAAGGAAGATAGTAAGTCTGCCCTCTGCTCTGCCTTCTGATACTGGGGCTCTATACTTTGTCATTCAGTGGCTGTTCAAGAAGAAAAGAGTCATAGTGTGTGGAGAATCAGTCTGCCTCTATTTAAAATGTAACTTTTTACATTTCACATGGCAGGATACCAACAGGGTTGGATGAGACACTAAAAAATAAACCTAGTGAGCCCAAGCACAGAGAATGTTGTAGGGAAACCCTGCTAATTAAGGTCGAGGTATTCCGTTGTCTGGATAGCCTTCTGGGCTCAGGGCAAAATGGAAGACTCCCTTTACTAGCAGAGCTGTGAAGAGAATGTATTTGAGGGTAGAATATAGTGAATAGATGACCTTGAGGAGCAACAGTGGCGTTCTCTCTTGGGCAGAGGTAGGAGGAGAGGGTGGCCCTGGGATACATTTTGCATGTTGGATTTCCCAGACGATACAGGGTGGCAATGACTCCCAGCCTGGGTAGCCTCCTTTAAAAAGATGACAAAGCAAGAGTTCTGAATAAGGATCAGAGATCAGCACTGCTCAAGCATAAAGCATGCACCACGGTCTCCTGGTGCTCTGTGCTAAGCCAGGTGCAAACCGTGTCCTTCTAATTGCACAGATGAGGAACTCAAGACCCTGGGAGACTTGTCTGCACAGGCCACACAGCTAGGAAATGGCAGAGCTGAGAAGGAAATCGACTTGACATCTTTTCAGGAAGAAAGAAAAATAGGAGGGCAGCAGGTGGACCTTCTGGGTTCTGCCCTGTCACCCACCTCTTCACACGGAGCAATCTCCTCGAGAATAGATTGTCTGAAGGTGCCCTGTGAGCTGAGAAAGGGGTGTTACACTTCCCCATCTGATGAGCTGTGCCTGCTGTAGAGTGTAAATCTGTGTGATACCTGCAGGTCCCTGGGACTCACAAATCAGCCAGATGGAGGCAGCTGGGCACGTGGCCTAAGTAGAGGTAATTTGCAGAAGAGAAGATCTGACTTTCAGCCAGGGAGAGCATAAGCATGGATCCCTGCTGGTAACTCTGGAGTTTGGGGTCAGAGGTGGATCCTCACTGGTTTTGTGGAACAAGCCTTACTAGTCCCTCCCTCCTGTGCATCTGGACCATGCTATGTAAAGTCTCGGACCCCTTATTTGTCTTCATTTGATGGTGGCGCTGACCTCTGAGCCACATGTGCCAGGTTTGCATCACTTGGCTGATGCTGTGCCACTGAGCTTATCCTTGCACCTCTCTGGGCTCTGAACATTACTTCATCTGAGGAAACAATAAATCAAAAGGACAAAGATTAATTTTCAATCATTAATGTGGAGAGGCTGCGAAGGAGCATGTGGTGGAGCAGAGGGGCTTGCCTCATGCAGTCAGAGAGTAAGGAGAAGGAGAGGAGTGGGAGGGAGGAGAGCTATGGGAGGAGGAGGAGGAGGAGGAGGAGGAGCAGGAAGAGGAGGAGGAGGGAAAAGAAGACAATGACTATGATGAGGAGGAGCCAGGACCCAGTTTTCCTTTCAAAGTCACACTCTCAAAGACATTTTCTCTAACTAGGCCTCATCACCTGAGGCCGACACCACCTCCCCTAACCCATTAAGTTGTGAATTCATAAATGAAGTATTCCATTCATGAGGTCAGAGCCCAAGTTATCAAATCACTTCTAAACTGTGCTGCATGGAAAGTCAAGTCTTCAATACAGGATCCCTGGGGGGCAGAGGGGTATTTATAATCCACACCATACCCAACTATACTATGGCTATTGGGAGTGTTGAATGAGTCCTGTGTGAAGCAGATTTAGGACAGTACTGGACACAGGAAGGTAAATACAGGAACTTTGCCCATAACGCCACTCTACCTAGGGTGGGAATGCATGGCATTTCAGATGAGCTCTATGCATCATGACGGGATGATGGCCAGAAGACTATAAGAATGGACCTAAAGCAATGAGTACAGTGCCCATCACACAGTGAGCAGGGAACTGAGCCCTCCCTGCTCTGGTTATAGCTTCTGGGTTATAGTGCTGGAGCCGACTCATCATTGTGAGCCCATAGAGCCTACACAGTGCATCCTCTTCTACAAGCACAGTGCTTGACATTGGTGGCATCAGGCCAGGGGCCTTGAAACAACATGTCCTGGGGTGGAGTAGGGGAGAATTTACACCACGGGCAATGATAGACATGAGAAATAGAAAGGGAAGAAGAGGAGGAGGAGGGCAAAGGAGGAGGGGGAGTGAGAATGGGGTTTGATTAGAGCTCAGTATATCTCTGACTACTAGAGGAAAGTTTTCTATCACGGTCACCTTCAAAAATCAACTTCAACCACTTTGCAGCAGAACACAGTGCACAGGGGACCAACAAGCCACCAGGTAGGAGAAGCAAGAGGATGAGTGTGGCTGAAGCCTGACTTTGGAGACCCTACTAATTTTGGAGTACATATTTCTGGTGGATTTGGGTGTTCCTGGTGCTACACCATGGCATCAGGGAGCAGAACAATAAAAACCACGGGATTCTTAGTAATAACTCTGGGGATTCCTTCTATCACTTGGTCAGACTAAATTGGTGCTTGCCCTAAGAAGATTGTGTTAGTGTGCCTGGTCCCTGTGGTTATGTTTATAGCCTTCTGTGGGGTTCCTTCATGAACACTTTCCCAATCTTTGCTGAACACAGCCAGCTTAGACTTCAAGTGAGTGGACGATTTAAGACCATTTGAAATCTCCTTCAGCTCCAGCTGACTTTGAAGAAGTGCAGCTCTTAATGTAGCTGGACCAAACTGTCGGGGTACAGAAGAATTGCCCAAGGAAGGCATTGGTAACCTGCCAGTGAGTTGACTTGAAACCTTGTCTGGTATAATCTCACAGAAAGAGCTAAGCAAGCATCAAACTGGTCTGTTCCAGAATCTGTGATGCCCTGCCCAGGTTACCTTACCCATCACTATGCCCCCCTGAGTCCAGATTCTTCGTGGAGGATGTGAGGAGCATCATCTCTTTCCAGCTTTCTTTGGCTCCCCAGTGCTGTGACGATCAGCTAGTTTCGACAGTCATGCCATTCTTATATAGAATCTTTGTTTAAAGTGTATTGACATAGGATTTGTGTTTCAATGGCCCTAAATGGATTTAGAGAATGGCCAGTTAATCTGATATGAGGAAGAACAGCTGCTTCTCCCTCCTGAAGGAATAAACCAAAACCTGCTGCGGTTTTTTTCTACTTTAAATCAACACCATTAGTGCCTGGCTGTTGTTGTTCACACTGACCAGTAGAGGTGAGGCAGAAGGTCAGGTAGCACTATGATCCAGGCTGGGTTTGCAGGGCCAGCCTTGAGGTCAGCAGGAGTGACCAGGGCAAACATGACAGTGGTCTTTGCAGAGGACAGCTGGGGAACTATAGAGGACACTCCAAAGTTGTATAAGGGACATGACCCAAAGGTTAGCATTGTGGTTTGGATCTTTATTGTTTTCCAAAGCCCATATGTTGTTCTTGGTCTCCAGCCTCTGTGACATTGTTAAGGATGTGCTGGAACCTTACAAATGTATCCAACATTTGACACTTTAGTGTTTTGGGATGTGTGTGTGTGTGTGTGTGTGTGTGTGTGTGTGTAAGTGTGGATGTGTGGAAGCTGGAGAACAACCCCAGTTATTTCAAATATGGTCTCTATACTGTTTATTTAGACAGGGTCTCTCAATGGCCTGGAACTTTCCAAGTGAGTTAGGCTGGTTGGCTAGTAAACTAGAAAGATCCACCTGTCTCCATCCCCCCATGTGCTGGGATTACAAGTACATAAAACTGTGATTGGCTTTTTACATGGTTCTGGGTATTGAACTCAGTTCCTCATGCTTGCAAAGCAAACACTTTATCAACTGAGCCACATCCCCAGATGTCACTCACTAGGTGACTAAGCCAACTTCTTAGCGATGCCTCCTGTGCCAGAGAAAAAGTGAGGAAGTTCTCTGGAATCCTCATGAAAACTCCATGCTATGGTTTTACAGCGTCCCCTCAGAGTGAGGTGCTCCAATGGTATGGGAAGCTGTGCCTTTAAGAAATGATAGGGGCCTGGAGAGGTTGCTCAGTGGTTACAAGCACTTGTTACTCTCACAGAGGATCCAGGCTTGGTTCCCAGCGTCCACATGGCAGCTAACAAGTGTCTGTAACTCGAATTCTAGGGGATTTGGTGCCCTCTTCTGGCTGCCATGGGCACTGCATGCATTAGTGCACAAGTATATGTGCAGGTCAAACACATTTTTAAAAATGACAAGCACACAGGCCCTTCCCTTGTGAGTGAGACTAAAGCCCTTACCAAGGAGGCTTCAGAAGCATTCCACCAGCTTGGCTTCTTGCCATGCAGGAATAGCAGCAAGTTTCCCCTCCTACTCTTCTCAGATGCTTGTGAATTGATCTTGGACAGTCTAGCCTATGGAAATGTGAGGGAAGGGGTCTCTGCTTAATGACCCAGTATGTTTATTTGTTAGAGCCAGACTCTAGGAAGGCCTTGGACAGTGACTTTACCCTATGGTCTAATTACCTTTCCATGCCTCACCTTCTGATGCCATCACACTGAAGATTAGGATTTCAATATGCATCAAGTGGGCCACAGCCACAGCAACTGGGAAGTGTGGGAAAGTTGTTGAGTGAGAGAATGAGCGAATGGATGAGTAACCTCTCCCTCTACTCCTGCTTCTCACCCAACCTATAGCACCCAGTGCATTGATCACCTGAACACTGAAACACAGAGAAGAGGTACTGGTCTGCCTGTCCTTGGCAAGGCTAGCCAAATTCCTCTGCAAAATGCCGGTGCCTCTGTTTTCTGAAGAGCAGAGAGACCCATGAACACCAACTTCCCAATGTTTTGGTTGCCTACACGTTAGAACCTGTGGTGTCCAGCTAAGCATTTAAACCAGATTGACAGTTGTGGGTGCCTCATCTCTTGTCTACCTGTGAGCCATCATGCTGAAGTACCACAATGGGGATGATAGAGGGAAAGAGCTCTGTGCAGCCAGGATGCTGGATTCCCCACACCTTTTGTCACTGACTCAGTCTGAAGGGGTGTGAGAGGGCATTTGGGGAACACTTTGCATTGGGCTGTGGAGCACAGCCTGTGCCCTCTCAGGGTGTCATCTGCACAGCTTACAAACAGAAGTTTCTTGGGTGTCAGCAGAGCCAGACTTTGTGGACAGCAAGAGAGGGCAGGAAGCACCACACAAACAGGAGGAGGCTTGGCCCCATGCAGGACACAAATTGTTTCTCTGTCAGCACTGGCTTTGGACAGCTCCTGCATTTGCTCTCTGTCTGGGAAACGCCACGAAGAGCAAACCCTCTGCCTTCTGGCTTCCCATCAGGCAGCTTTAAGTGCAAAGTATAGCTTTTCCACTCTGCAGTTTCACACCATCCTGCCCTACTATGATATTTTATTACACATAACTTATACTGCTTTTTAAAAAGCAAACTTTTCCAATGAGGCCTACGGTGCAGGCATGTAATCCCAACTATTTGGGAGGCAGAGGCAGGGGGATCACCAATTGAAGGTCACCATGGGTAATTTAGCAAGACCCTTTCTCAAAATTTATATATACATATATAAATTATACATATGTATATGTTATATATATAATTTTTATAATCTATAGATATATTACACACACATATCTGCGGCTGTAGTTGATTAATAGGTTGCTTGTTTAGCATGTATAAGGTCTTGGCTGAATCCCCAGTGCAGATACCCCAAACAAGTAAACAACTCAAACTTTTTCCTGTAGCTTGCATAGGGGAAACATTAAAAATAATACATCTTTTGGGTTAGAATGCGAAATCAAAGTCTTGGGTTAGGAAGAGAAGTGAGACATTAGTCAAAGTATGATGGCGAGCCATGAACTTCTTCCCAAGCTTCCCACAGCTGCAGCCAAACGCAGGTGTGGCCAGTCATGTGCTTGTGCTTAGTTAAAAGAGGAAAGAAACCATTTTTCTATTTTGCAGCAAGTTCTGAGAAATACTTTAAATATATATAAAATATTTAACAAGATATATAATGTATGCTATCTATAATGCATGACGTATAACTCACAGGCAACATGTTGGAAAACAGTTTCCCTGAAAACATGTAAGTACCTAGGAGGCATCTCACACTTATTTAACAACTGACAGAGGGTGAAGGAAACATGAGCGTGGAATTAGGTGAAAGTGTTTTACAAAGACTGGCCAGAATCACGCGGACCATTTTAAGCATTTCAACCCCCGCTTCCTCTCCTCTCCTGCCCTCCCTTCCTCTCCTCTCACTCCTACTGATTACTCCTCCCCACTCCTTCCTCCTTTTCTGCATTAGCAGTTACTAGCATGTGTTTGCTTCTGAGCAAATCTGGAGTCCAGTTGCCTGGGCAGATTTGCCCATCGGCAGCCTTCATCTGGCTGCCTAGTGACAGAGGCTATAAAGGAACCATATCTCTGAGCAAAACCAAATCTGTCACCCTGTGACTTCTCAGCTGACCCTTCTGTGTCTGATACCATTTCTGTGCCTCAGTCTTATTCCAGCCCTACTCTACATCAGAACAGTTCACACAGCTTTGTCTAAAGACAATCCCAGAAGTCGCTGGCTTCAAACATCAAATGCTGGTTGGCATAGAATCCCGTGGTCAGGATGTGGATCTCTGGGTAGCTTGTCAGCTGGCTTGTGTCTGCTCTGGATGGGTCATGAATTCATCTGGCTAAGTGATGGCCTTAGCATCACTTCCTTAGGGCTGGAGGGTCTCCAGTGGCCTTGTCTCTTTGTCTGAGCCACTCATCCTTGGAGAGGCTAGCTTTAGCTTCCCGGCAGCCAGAAAAGAACTGGTTCTTCAGGTACCCTGAGGTATACAGGGAGGGTGTGAAGTTAATGTGGGGAGGTAGGATTCCTAGGGGGAGCCTTTGGTAGCAATCCCCACAGCATGCCTTCATCAGTGTCTTAGAACATGGTTACCTGTGTGTGCCAGCTAAGGTATGAATGTTGAGGACACACAGGTTCCTTGCTTCAATATGGAATACAGGAGTACCCTCATCCCTGATAGATTTGCTCCTGTAATGGTTAGTTGCCTCAAAATTAATCCTGCTCAACGGCCTGTGAGGAGTCCCAGGCTCTTGCTTCCCATGCTGTGGAGTCATAGTCATCATGTCCACTGTGTCCTCCCAGGATGAAAAACCCCATTGTGGAGGTAGAGACATACCAAGCCAGGCCCAGTGTCAGTGGGTACAGCACAGTGCCTTCCATTGATCTCCAAAACACATGATCCAGGAGTTTCGGGTCAGAAATACAGTGCATGTTGGTATCTCGGTCATGGGCTGGAAGAGAGCATTCTGGAGACAGCCGAGGGGTGTATAAGTGATGGATCCTGCAGAGCAAGCACTGGGCTCCACTCTGGAGGCTGTGGAGTTGGAACAGATCAGAGCCCGATGCCCTCCTTCATGAACAGGGGACAGCACCAATTGGACAGAGGCAGGCGAAGGCGGCTTGATGCTACCATCCCCCAAATAGTCCCAGAACAGTGTCACCAGCTGAGGACTAAGTGTCCAAGCACTCGAGGGAACATTTGTGTTCTATTCCAAATTTTAATGGCCCAGGGTGGTCAAGCCCATAGACCAAGCATAAACCTGACTCTAACACTCACGTGCTGTTTAATGCCAAGGAAACGGAAGAGTTCTCTCACCCCCCACCCCTGTTGCCTTGCTGTGCTGATGAATTAGACAGTGTATGTGAGTGCTTGGTAAGTGCATGCTGCTGGGGCTTAATTGATGCTGCTTCCTGTTTTCCCTCAAAGCTGAACTATGCTTGTTACCACTGGCGACCAGAGAAAACCTGGAGATGGGGTAGAGTGCTCTCGCCTCCTGGGAAGGGGTGATATTTCACCTTAGCACCGTGGATGTTTTGGTTGCTTCTGCTCTGTGTTCTCACTCGGCTAAGAGGCATTTTCTCACCAACAGAGGAGCTCAAAGAAAAGCTGACTGAATATGTGGACAAGGTGAACGGCCAGAAGCCAGGCTTCATCAAAGTTGTGCGGCACAGCAAGCAGGAAGGCCTCATCCGCTCCAGAGTCAGCGGCTGGAGGGCAGCCACAGCCCCTGTGGTGGCACTGTTCGATGCCCACGTGGAGTTCAATGTGGGCTGGTGAGTGCTTTAGGGCGAGAAGAGGTACCAGTGTGATCTAGTGGGCTTGACTCGGAAGCTTAGTGCATTCTGGGAAACTTAGTCATAGGGTGGAAGGAAAGAAGAGGGTCGTGGGGACAACTGAGGTGTGGGTGTATGAGTGAGCCAAACCTTGAGATAGTACTGGGTCTCATGTAGGGCAAAGGGTCAGGGGTCAGCATGTGAAGGGTGTGGTGACACCAGATCCTGAAGACAAATATATACAAAGGGAAAAGCAGCAAGATGGCTCAGTGGTTAATGTTGGCTGCTCTTGCAAGGGACCAGGCACCCACAAGGCAGTTCACACCCATCTATAACTCCAGTTCCAGTGGATCCATTGCATGATTTTTGGCAGACACCACACAGGTGGTGCATATGCATGCATGCAGGCCAAACATTTGTACATATAAAACATAAATAAATAAGTCTTAAAAAAATAAAGCAGAGTTTCTGTGCAGACAAGTACAGGGATCTGTCATTCACAGGCAGTAAAGTTGGAGTGAATATAAGACAGGTGCCTCACCTAACCTCACAGACAGGGCAAGAGCAAATGGGCAGAGGTGGGTAAAGGTGACTTCCTGGATCCTCAGATACCCTCAGAACCTCCATCCTAGCAAATTTAAGTCTTAGCGAGTCTTCCTTTCTCAAGTCAGCTTATTTAGGTGCGAGATGGGGTAAGTAAGAGAACTAACAAGAGACTTCAGTGGCTAATTCTGAACCCTCAGAGAGCACCTGATGCTGGTGTCCCTGCAGGGCAAGCGAGGATGCTCTGGAGTCGCTCACTGTGCATGGCTCTGTGCCGTGGGAGCACAGATGCTTAGGTTAACTTAATAGCTGAGATATGTGGCTTTCTGCTCTCTTTCCTTGTGTGCTCAGTAGCCTAAGCGTCTCTACCTCTTTCCTAGCTCCATGCGGGCAGCCTCTGCCTGAGGGAGCAGGGCAGCAAGAGCATGTTGGCAGCAAGGAGTGGCCAGGCCTACAGGCAGCCCGGGTGGGATGCCAGCATCATAGCCTCAAACTAAGGCTGCAGCACAGTCATTATTTTATCTTTGAAGTCCCTGTGTGCTATTTGTGACCATTTAAAAAGCATTTCCACTGGATTTATGGCCAGCTGAGGAGAGGGACACTTACTATTTCAAGCTGATTTGAATAAACAATTATGAACAGAATATATTATTAATGAGAAGCTTATCATTCCTGCTGGCAAACACATTATTCTCCCACTACCCAGAGGGGCCTTCCAGTCCCTGGAGAAAGGCTGGATCCCCCACCCCTCCTGAAGCAAAGGAGACTATACCTTTACCCACACCTCCTGCCTCTTCCTCCAGGGCAGTCCAAGCAAAGTCAAAACCCAGGTTGAAAGTTCCTCTAAAGATTCAAATCTGTTCCTTCTTTCTTTTTGTTCTTTCTTCTTTTTCTTTTTAATATTGATTTTTGTCATGTGGGTAAAGAAAGGGAACTCACAGGGGCTGGGTGAGAATCTCTCAGTTCAGCGCTGGATGTGTTGAAGGAGCCACTGGGCCTCTTGCCAATCTTGAAGTCCTTAGCCTAGGGGATGTCAACTCCTGGGGATGCAGAACACTGCTTCTCTTCTTTATCTTTGGGGAGTAGAGACTCCTTCCTCTGGCTGCTGGGAGATGAATATGCCCACCTCAGTAGTGGTAATTGGTCTCTTTCTCCTTCCTGCTCAGGGCGGAACCAGTCCTCACCCGCATCAAGGAAAACCGGAAACGGATCATTTCACCATCTTTTGATAACATCAAATATGACAACTTTGAGATAGAAGAGTACCCGCTAGCCGCCCAAGGCTTTGACTGGGAGCTGTGGTGCCGCTACCTAAACCCACCCAAGGCCTGGTGGAAGCTAGAGAACTCCACAGCCCCAATCAGGTATGGCAACCTTCCCCTTTGGTCTCTCTGCCAAGGCCTACAAAGCAAGGACTTCCCTCCCTGCCTGAGCCCAGTGTGGCAGCACAGGGAGGGGGAGGTAGACAAGAGTTACAGTGTGATCTTTAGACTCTGCTCACAAGCTCTCCTGGTCCCTTTTCAAAGAACCACAGGAGCAACTCCAGACAAAGTCCCAAAAGCACTTATTTAAACAACAGCAACAACAAAAGATTCATTTTTAGATTTTATTTAGGGGTGTGTATGTGTGCGTGCATGCATGGGTGTGTGTATGTGTGCCATGTATATAGGTCCGCGAGGAGGAGGGCATCAGAGCCTCTAGAACTGGAGTTGTAGGTTGTTTGTTATGAGCCAGCTGACATGAGCAGTGGGAACTGAGCTCAGGTTGTTATGAAGAGCAGGAAGCACTCTTGACAGCTGGGGCATCTATTACCGCACAGTTACTTCATCTCACGTGTACAGCTGCTAGGTACAAAGCACTGTGCTCAATGCTAGAGATGCAGAGTGAGTAAGATTTGATTTCCAAGCTCTCCACGCCTGGAATTCAGCACAGATGAGACACAGTAGAAGATGAATAATTTTTCCGGGAAGAGGAAACATTTGAGCTGATTTCAAGGGCGAGGAGAAGATGGCCAGGTTGAGAGTGACACGTGTGACAGTTACAGTCACAGGGGAGGCTGAGAGAGACCACATGGGGAGATGTGAGCTGGCCAGCCCTTGCTATGAGGCCAAGCCTGACCATGGGACAGATGTACCTAGATGGTGTTTGGGTTTTATCCTATAGAACACAGGCACAAATGCCCTCCAGCTGCATTTCAAAATCACCCAACTCTTTCTGCCTTTGATGCTGTCTTCCTAGACCCCTGAGTGACTTCCTTCTGATACCTTAGGACTCCTACAGTACTCAGCCCTGCCAGCCTTATTTCTGTGTATTGATGACTGGGCAGACATCTAGTTCCCACCATTAAACAGATAAATGGCACCAGAAGGTGACTTAGGGGGCCACAGCACAGGGAGAATAAGAACCCAGTCTTACTTTGTGCTGCAGGAGAGAAAAAGGTTATGAAGAATTTCATTCAAAGAATCAATATCACAAATGTTATTACTGGAGGAAAAATTTCATATAGGAAATAGAATGGAAGAAAACTCTCCCGTGGTTTCTTTTGTGACTTTCTCAGTCTGTCTTGTGTTGCTATAACAAAATACCAGGGTATGGATAATTTATAAAGAATGATGTTTATTTAACTCACTGTATTAGAGGCTGAAGGTCTGAGCCTGAATGGCCCTACTGGGCCAGCCTCTGGTGAAGGCCTTTTAGTGTATTAGAACCAGGTAGATGATGTCATCTACTTTGTTCTAGTACTCAGGGCTGTAGTACTCAGGGCTGTAGTACTCAGGCAAGAGCAGAAAGGAAGAGCCACATGTGGGACCAAGTATGTAAAATGGGTTTGCTTTCAGGTGTTTCTAACCTGTGACCCTGGGATGCATGCATCCCAGGGCAGATAAAACTGACACCCAATATGGTTGTAGTTGATAGCATCATATCACAATGTGAAAGGTTGACATGTCTGCATCAAGAATTAATCCGATCCCCTCAGAACTACATTTATTCATTGTCATGCATTTCATTTATTCTTTGAGAAATTTATACTCGTGTATGTCTTTTCATCAGATCCACCTCTCATCTCAAGCTCCTCCCAGACACCACACACACACAATCTTCCTTCAAACTTCATGTCTTTCTTTTCTTACACACTGAATCCAATCAGCACTAGCAATGTGTACTTGAGTGTAGGGCTACCTGCTGAATGAGGAGAACCCTATTAAGAGCTCCATTCCTCATTAAAACTGACTCCCCCCTGGCCAACAACCATCAATTGCCAATAGCTCCTCAGGTGGGTGGGCCTTCATAAGCTCCTCCTCCACTCATGGTGAACTGTTTCCTGGCTTGATCTTGGGTGTAGGTCTTGCACAAGCAACCACAGATGAAGGCTATACCTTCAGGGCTTATTTCCATAGTTCATTCCTACATTAATCTCATATGAGTGTGGCTGCCCTGGAACCTATTCACCTTCACTGGTCCACCTCTTAGAGATCTCCTGCCTCTCAATGCCAAGCTTCCAACACAGGAACCTTTAAACGGGACACACTCAAAACATAGCTAAGCCACCACAGCTGTCTACACAATTGTATGCTATTAATTGGTCGGGAGCCTGCTGTGTGTTGGGGCCTTAGATATATGTGATCCATCAGATCCATAGGATAACCTAGTGTTGACTCATTGTGCAACCCCTGTTTAACATGATGAGAGCAAGACTGTGACAGGAGAATGGTCCTACTGAAGGCTGAATCAGTGGAGCCAGGTTCTACTAGGATCATCAAGACTCTGACTTGTTATCACCCCTAGCTCGGTTACTGTTGATTTGAGTTCACAACTTGTGTGGCTCACTCCTGCTTTAGTTTGCCCAAGGCCATCAGAGGGAAATTTGCCCCTCTGCTGTGGGGGTTCTTGCAGGAGATAGTACAGATCTTAGCTGTCTCTATTCTGCTCACCACAGAACCTAGTAGGCTGTCTTAATTAGCAGAGCTGTACTCTAGGTCTTTGCTAGAGGAGACCACACTGACCATACATTCTCTACCACCCCACAATTAGTATCAGGAATGTAGATTAGAGAAATAAGATTCTGGAAGCTTTTGGATCATTTCTGGGGTTCTCCCTAGAGGATGACAAGCTCTGTAGAGACAGATTTTATACAAGTGCACTGTAAGCACCGCAGAGCTTCATCCTGGAGCTCCGCTTTACTGCTTTGCCCACACGTTACTGTACATAGAGCTCAGCACTTGCCTCTGTTGAGATGTGAAATGCCATTTTTAAGATTGTTATTCAATGGGTCCCCAAGGTCTCTGGCTGACCCACTCAAGAAAATCCACATGACACGTTTCTCTCAAATCTACTACTAATCCAAGGGAAAAAAAAAAAAACCCCAAGAAATCAATCGGTTCATTTCTACCTGAGAACTGTGAATTTCATTTCTAAGAATCTGTATGTTCCTTTTCATTTAGTTCAACAGGAAGCTCAGAACCCAACATCTGGGCTCACTTTAAGAACTGGGATGGAGGGCTAGAGAGATGGCGCTATGATTAAGAGTACTTGTTTCTCTTGCAGAGGACCCATGTTTTCTAACACCCATGTTGGGCAGCTACTGTCACCTGTAACTCCAGCTCTAGGGGATCTGATGCCCTCTTCTGGTCTCCACAGGCATCTTGTACTCATTTGGCAAATTTTCTCTCTGTGTGTCTCTCTCTCTCTTTGTGTCTCTCTCCCTCTCCATCTCCCTTTCCCTTTCCCTCCCCCCTGCCTCTTTCACACACACACAAATAAAAATAAATCCTTTTTAAGAACTATGAGAGAAAGCCTCAGCCTACACTTGCTTTCTAACTACCTCCAATCTATTGTAACCTTTAGATCTTCCTAGATGTTATTTATATTTTTTGGCAGATTTTAGGTTTTTCATAAGCTGTGTCTAATCCTTTTGGGGATTGAGGGGGGCTGTTTATCCTAATTCTACCTAATACAGCATCTAGTTATTAAGTCACAGACACCCTGAGGTGTCTGTAATCACTTGAGCAACTGCTCTGGATTTTGTGCCCTCCCTGGCTGGGTCTGGAAGTGAAAGGAAGGCCCCTTCTCATATGTTCTATGACTGTGGTTCCAAGAGCCCCAACACATCCAGTATTCAGAAGTTTGGAAGAAAAGGTGAAGACCCAGCCCTGCTTGCCAATGTTTTCAAACCATCTTTATTTAGAGAGGTGCATCTCTGAGTTCCTTCAGTGCACAGTGGTCTTCAAGAGTTGGTCAGATCCAGAGCCTTTGAGCTCTTTACCTCAGTCCACAGGATTTTGCCACAAAACTGATGCTGTAGGTATCAAGTATCAACATTTCTGGGTCAGAGGCCTTGTTGATGGAGGGCCAGCACAATTCAACAATGCAGGGTGTGAGGCATGTTGGGGAAAATGCTTTCAAAAAAACTCCTTTTCCTTATGTTGCTGGGATTGAACCCAGGGCTTTCTGCTTGCTAGTCAAGTACTCTACCACTTAGCTACATCACCAGGGAGTGAAGCTGCCTGCAGAAGGACAGAGTTTGGCACTGGAAAACAATTCCAGTGACAGATGCCCAGGACTGAGGTCAGCCAGGATCTCAGATTGGAACGGTACTACAGTATTAGGGGGTGTGAGCATTAGTAGATATGAGCAGGGCTTCCTAGCTCCTCAGTGAAGGGCTTCACAGAGAACTGCTACCATTAGGGGAGTATGCAGGAACAGTGGGCTCTGTATCTGCATTATTTGTCATCTGTTGTCCTTAACCTTCCATGCTATCAGGCTAGGCTGGCGGATTTGGTGAAGGAGAGAAAGAGAGAAACTGAGCAACCCTTAGGGGTGAGAAAACTGTCAATTACATGCAAATGAACCCATCTAATTGGAACTAGAAACACACCCAGGTGCAGAAGGGGCTGTTTTCTTGGGAGTGCTGATGCAGGAGGATGCTCAGGCACATAGACACTAGACTGTATTCTAAATGATTTTACTTCCACAGATTGTAGGGGTATCACATGCGCGTTCTTAGAGTAGACTGACACCCTCCTTTAATGGAGAACACCAAGCCCAGACATAAGAGGAGAGCATATGGGAATGGCTATGCTCTGACTGTGTGTCTTGAGAAATTCCCCAGCCTCTCTGAGCCTCTGAACCAGAATCATTGGTACCTGTAACATCCAATCAGCCATGGTCTTTGCCCCATTCACTACATCTCTTTCCAAATTCCTCTGTGTCCTTACCACCTTTCCTGGAGACAGATGGGTTTCTCATGCCTCCCACCTCCTCATAGTGTCCCCCCATGTTATCCAGGCTGACATGGAATTCTCTATGTAGCTAATAATGATTCTGAACTTATGATACTCCCGCCTCTGAGTGCTGGGATGGAAGAAATACACTGCCATGCCTAGTTTATACAACGGTGGGGACAAAACCCAGGCAGTGTCTCAGGTATGCTTGACAGCATTCCACTCACTGAGTTAGATCCCAGCTTGCCCAAGTACTCAAAAACAAAACAAAACAAAACAAAACAAAACAAAACAAAACAAAACATACCCATTCACTCTTCTGCTTGAAGTTTGCCACAGACAAGCCTTTACCTATAGATGAAATCTATGCATTCTTTTTCTATGCTATTCAAAGCCTTCAACAAACCTGGTTGTCACTAATCTAAGTGAACAGAGGTTGACATGTAGAGGGATAATGGGAAAGTCCAAACTGTAGCAGTCTGCCCATGTGGCTCAAAGTCCAAAGAAGCAATCTACACCAACAGACTGAATGGCACTGCCTCCCCTTACTAATGCACCAGCAAGCATAGTGGGGAGCAATGGCTGGTCATAGAACAAGAGCTGTCTTCCCACTGTCTCAAACAACTTCCTTGGGGTGGCTAAATGAAGATGAACCTAGGAGGATACCAAGAAATCAAAGCCCCACGGGGTCTGGCAGCAGAGGTGGGAACCTTGGGATTGGAAGCTCTTTCTCCTCAGATGACTCTCAGACCAGCCTCTGCTCACAGCTGGCCATCTCTCCCACCCTGCAGGAGCCCTGCCCTCATTGGCTGTTTCATTGTGGACCGGCAGTACTTCGAGGAGATTGGCCTGCTGGACGAAGGCATGGAGGTCTATGGAGGGGAGAATGTGGAGCTTGGGATCAGGGTGAGTGAGATTTCTCACACAGGGCTGAGCTCAGCTCCCATGATGGTAAGTGAGTAAGTCTAGGGTGTAGTGTTGATGAGCCCTTAGTTCACAATACAAAGGGAGCTAAGAGTTGAGACTCACTCACTGAATATCTAGTTCCAAGCCCTGGTGTATGTGCACAGGTGAAGCCAGGGAGACTCAGAGCATTGCCTCTTGAATTTTCAGGAAATAGAAGCCCTCAGAGTTTGCTTGCCTAGAGCATCAGACTCCCAGTTTAGCACTTCTGTTTAGACTGAACAAATCTCTGAGGGTAAGCAACAGAAGACACCAGAGGGAAGCTGGATGAGAAAGATCACCAGAGTCACTTCCCTATGGCAGTCTACTCCACTGTGGTCCATAGAACATTTCCAAAGATGGTTAAAGGGGTCTAGGAAGAAATAAATAAACCCCTGGAGTATAAATAGTGGAACACAGCCAAATTCACTTCATGCTGCTTTCTGACCACTACCTCGTGCTAGCCAGACTCACAGGCTATCCTGGCTCCTGATACTGAGGGTTCTCTATGGTTTATCAACCAATACTGCATCTCTGTAAGAAGTGGCATTTTCTTTCTTACCCCTGAAGAACATTTCCTGGCTTTTATCTCTTGGCCTGTGGCAGAGAAGCTTAGAATGATCCCTCTTCTCAGCCAGGAAGGTGAGTTAGGTACCTGGTATTTGATAGAAACACAGTGGTGGCTCTAATGAAGGATTGTCTGTGTCCAGGAAGCACCCTGTCAAACCTATGGCTTCAGCCTTGGTGAGTCCCCATATGGTTCCAACTGTTTCTAATAACCCATCACCCACATTCCACAGGGTTGTCAGCCTTTTAGAGGGACCTTGTGCCACCTGGTGTCTTTTTCTTGACAGATTTTCTGTCTCACAACCAGCCATTCATACCTTATGTAGACCTCCTCCAAAACCCGGTTCTCCCAACTGCACCTTTGCCATGGTACATGCATCTAGTGTCTTCGGGTCCAGTCCAGGTCTTCAGTTCCCACTCAAGAACCTACCGTCCTCTCATCATTACTCTCCTCTGTTTCCCACTCCTCAGAATAAGCAGCAAACCCAGGACAACCCTCTCCTTAACTTGCAAGGGAGACCCAGACAGTGAGCATCCCATGACACCCCGAGGACCTAACACTGCTCCAGGGCGTAGCTCATCCCCAGTCTTAGTAGTAGGCTTTTCAAACTGTCTGAAGGAACAGCCTGTCTGAGGCTGAGTTTGGAAAACACCTCAGACACCTGTATTCACTGGCACTCCAAGCAATTGCTTTAGAGGCAGTGGGAATGCACAGGCTGATGGGAAGCTAATGTATTCATAGAGGACAGCGCCTGCATAATCACCCTCATTTCTCCAGCTCTCCCTCCGCTGGTCATTTATTCACCACCCGCCGGCTTCCTCGCCATCTCATTTCAGCACTGCTCCTGGATAAATGCTTGCCCCCAAACACAATCTGTTTCACCAGAAGCAGCTGTCAGGAATCGGCCGAGCGGGCAGCACCGCCTCCGGTCACTTGTGTTCTCTGGGTAAAAATGTCCAGAAATGGGGAAAGGAATTAGATTTGTGAACTCTGCTTCCAACATATGTGTGAGTCAATCACACGGTGGTGGTGATGTCTGGCTCTCCTTCCTTAAATTATAAAGCTATTTTGGAGTGTGGGCCTGGGTGAGGCTCTCAGATATGTGTTAAAATATCTCCGGGTAGTTTCGTGTTCAGGGTTTCAAATACAGTATAAAATATTGCCAGCCTTTGTTTTCGATCTCTTGCCTCCCACTGGACAGAGATGAAGCATCATTGATGGCAAAGGAAAAGGCAGCTTTTAAAACAGGGCACAGCCTCTCTAAGCTGGTGGAACTAAGTGCACAGGGAGGGACAGTTCGTTTGTATTTTGGTTCTTCCTTGAGGGGGTGCAGAGTTGCTGACCATTTTCTGTCTTCCTGTGTGGTTACCGCTACCTATTTTTCTTTTAAGTTTTTCAAGCGAATGTCTCAGTGCCTCAGTCTCCTGCCTGAGAAAATAATATGTCTAATTACCCCTCAGGATTGTGCGTCAAACCGAAAGCCATCACTTTATCACTTACATCTCCTTTATGTAGCAGCAACTCGTGCAAAGCCCTCATCTGCTTTGGAGTAGGCAAATAGAATACTTTGCACATATTGACTATCTGATGTGTATCTGGGATCTTGCTAGTCATTTTCTCTCATGTTCCCTGTGCATATGTGTGTGGGATGTGCATGTGTTTATGTTTGTATGTGTGTTGGTGTGCATACACATCTGTGTTTCTACATGTGGCAGCCCTGCTAGGTTGATGTCTGGAATCATCCTCAATTTCTCTTCCACTGTGTGCACTGAGTCAGGGTCTCTCAATCAAACCTGGCACTCACATTTAGCTAGGCTTGCCAGCTGGCTTACTCTGGAGTCTAGTCTCAACCTTCTGAGGGTAGCGTTACAGGCAGCCCACCACAGCAGCATTCACCTTGGCCTTGGTGTCTGAACTCTGGTCTTCACACTTGCTTGGTAAGCACTTTGACAGATGAGCCCTCTTCCCAACCCTGAGGCATTTTTTTTAATGCTATCCAACCATAGATCACTCTAAAATAGACCTTTTATGGTATCTCCCCTTTATCAATTGAAGAAACTGAAATTATGAACTTGTATAAGGTTCCAAGGTCCTGCAATTGGTAAAACACAGAGAAAAGACTCAAGTCCGGGACTTTATGGCTCAATAGATATATCACAGTGATCAAGCCCAGGACCCAAGTCCTTTGAGACTCCTCCCCCAAGAAACATCACAATGTTTGTGCTTTCTTTCTCCTTTAGACTCAGCTTTGCCTGTTGAGTGTCCCTTTAAAGCCCTGATAATCTCATTTTACACTCAATTCTAGTAAGCTCCCACCCCTGGCTTTAGAATCTGCATGACAATGAGGAAAAAGTGAGACTTGCTGGAGTAGGAAGTAAGAAATAAGAGCTGACACAAACAGAAGGCTGAAAATTTGTATACTTCATAGCTCAGAGACTTCTTAGTCTTAAGAATGTATTCCAGACCTGGCAAGGACATTAAAAAAAAGTTAGAAACTGATATAGGCTTAATTGAGTCGCTCTCCCCCCTCAAAACGTCCAGAAATCCTAATTCTTTACCTGGGAATGTGAGCTTATGTTGAAATAGTCTTCTCAGGTATAATTGGGGTATAAGGAAGGCACACTGGCCAGCGTGTGTACTAACTAATCTAATGTGACTGGTGTCTTTATAAGAGGGAAATCTGGACAAAGATGAACGTGAAAGAGTACAGCCATGTAGAACTAGAGGTTGGAGTTGTGATACCATGAGCCAAGGAATACTTGAGGCTGGGAGAGGTAAGACGGGAAGGAGCCTTCTCTAGAGGCTCTGGAGGAGAGTGTCCCTTGAGCAGCATTGCTCCACTGGGGCTTCCGGCACCCAGAACTGTGTGCTCATTATTGTCAGTTTAGCAATCTCCCATAGTGGTCTGTTAGAAAGCCAAGAAAACTGAGAGACCAAAACTTCAGATCAGAGCATTATCTGGGAAAGCTGGTGACATTTAAACTTCCTTCCTCTCAGCCTTGTGCAATGGGCTTGCTTTGCCCCCAATGGAGCTGGGGTCTCAAAGGCTTATTTTCTCAATATAAAGAATAACTCACCTCTGGAAAACAAGCCATTTAAATCAGGCTACAAAAAAAATCACACAGCTAGAGGTCCATGAAACATGAAGTGACAGCTTTTAAAACATCATAGAAATAAGAGAAAAGGCATGCATAAAGATGAGATACTGCAAAATCAATAGACAAATTATATCTAAAGAGTCTTCAGAGCATTGAATCAGATACAGGATAGAAAATATGCTGTATAATGATCTATTTATTGTGTGTATGTGTATGTGTGTTTGTGTGTATATGTGTGTGTATTTGTGTGTTTGTGTGTATATGTGTGTGTGTGTGTGTGTGTGTGTGTGTGTGTGTGTAGGGAGAGAGAGAGAGAGAGAGAGAAAATGACACATATTTATGTGGTGTGTCTGCACCCGTGCCCATGAATGGAGGATGTCAGATGCGATTCTCTGTTGCTATCCTTCTTATTCTCTTGAGACAGACAGAGTACCTCTGCAGCTAGACTGGTACCGACAAATCCCAGTGATCCTCCTGTCTCTGTGCTTCCCACCAACAGCTCTTAGGTTACAGATGCGTGTGTGGCCAACCCAGCTTTTTGTGCGGGTGCTGAGATCTGAACTTGGGTCATCATGCTTGTGTAACAAAGTGCACTGAGCCATTCCTCTGGCCCCTAAGAATTCATATTTTAGTCAGAAGACATTAAAGTATGAATGAGAAGACTTTTCAAATCATGCGTTTAGTTTTTTGTCATGGCAACAGAATTTCTGAGAAAAACAACATAAAGGAGGAGAGATTCCATGTTGGCTCATGGTTTCAGTTACTTGACTCCATTGGTCCTGGTCCTGGCATGTGGCACAACATCATGCCACTGAATATTTTTGTTGCTGTGACAAGGAGCAACATAAAGGAGGAGGGATTTATTTCAGCAAATGGATGCATGGGGTGAATTAGATCATGAGGAAAGTCATAGCAGCAGGAGCTTGCCGCACCTGGGAACATTGCATGCACAGTCAAGAAGCAGAGAAAGATGGCTGCTGGTGCTCAGCTTGCTTTCATTTTTATGCTGTCCAGGACCCCAGACCATGGAATGATGCTGTCTGCCTGAAGAGTGGGTCTTCTCACCCCAGTTAACCTACTCTAGATACTCCTTCATAGACTTGCCCAGGGGCGCGTCTCTTTGGTGATTCTAGAGTCTGTTAAGCTGACAGTTGATAGCAGCCATCAAAGCTTCTTAACTCCCAGTGTCCAGGACCTAGAGAAGGGGAGAAGGACTAAGGGGCAATGGACAAGATATACTTTCAAAGGCATAGTTTCCGTGACCCACATCCTCCAAGTCCCTAACTCCTCCTCCTAGCCCACTTTAGCTATGAATTCAGCCATGAATTCATCTACTGGGGTTTAATGCCCTTATCAGCAGTCCCACCAATACATCAATATATGAGCCTTCGGGGACATTTTACATCCAAACTATAACATTTAGTTTTACTGGGACAAATTTTCAAATGTGGAAAATATAAAATGAAGCTAAGTGGTTGGGTCAAACAAATATATGAACATTATTAAGATAATAAAACCAACAAACTAGACAGTGTATCTAAAGAAATCATTCAAAGTCAGCCCAGAAAGAAAAATAAAAGGATATGGGGGAAGATTGGGTAGACTAGAGAGAGTATACTATCTATCTTACAGTTCCAAGTGGAGATAGTAAAAGGAGAGGAATAGGCAAAAGCAATTGTTTTTAGCAAATAATGTCTTGAATTTTTCCCAACTAACATACCAATTCAACTTGTTCAAAATCAGATAAGAATGAAGATATGCATTATGTATGTATGTATGTATGTATGTATGAAACATAAACTAAAAGTGAAACTAAAAGACAAGGATAAGAACTTACCCCAGTAAGAGAAAGAGAAACCAATGATTTAAATGATTAGAACAGCCGACTTCTCACTGCAATCGTGAAAGCCAAGACACTATGGTATACTCTTTTTGATATGATGAGTAAATGCTTGTCTGAGTATATTTGTGTACCCAAAATAACCCCACTCAAAAAAGGATACAATACACGCATGTACATGCATACACTCATGCACACACAAACACTAATTTTCTCATGTAAGATCTTTATTAAATAAGTTAAAAAGTATTTATGCTTGGGGAAAAAATGATCCCCAAAGGAAATGTGAGATTAAAGAATAATTACCTCAATGATGGTAAATAGATTAGTCTAATAAAATATGGCATGGAACAAAACACCAGAGTACTGCTTACAGAGCTGTAGAAACCCCGGGCATGCTAAAGAGAGCATATAAACGAGGAAGGGTGATGGGGATTGTTGTAAATGTCTATTTTGTTATTCATAGAAAGGTTACTGGTTGAGTTTAAAATTAGGTAACTTAAGTAAGCAAATTATATTTTCTAGGGATTACATGAAAAGCACAGAATGAAGAAACATGAATTCAAAATCAGTTGATGGAAAATAAAATATGAATATTCTATAAGCAAGGCAGAAATAGATGTATACAACAGCTTGTGCAGAGAGGCAACACAGGCCTACTTATACCAGTCAATTTACATGAACTAAGTCAAAAGATGAATAGTTTTAGACTAGCTTAAAAGTTTACTTAGCAATGGGCTATTTACAAGAAGCATAACCTGAAATGATACACAGACATGATAAAAATCTAAAAGGATAGAAAAAAATCATAGCGGGCAGATGCTAACCTAAGGAAAGCCATTGTATTAACTTTAAAAAGAAGTATTATAATAAAAAGGTCTAGAAATGATAAATGTGAAATTAATCTAGAATCTATAGTTGTCAGTTTGAACATTACTAGTGAAACAGTGTAAATTTGTATAAAGGAAAAAACTCTACAGAGTCTAGAGAGATGGCTCAGCAGCTAAGAGGACTGGCTGTTCTACTAGAGGACCCAGGTTTGATTCCCAGCACCCACATGGTGACTTACAATTGTCTGTAACTCCAGTCCCAGGAGATCCAGTGGCCTCTGTGGCCATCACACATGCATGAGATATACCGACATATACAGAGACAAAATAACCAGACACATCAAATAAGGTTTTTCTAGGAAAAAAAAAAAAACAGCAAAGAACAATGAGACATCAGCAACCCTGACAGCATAGCAGAAAGCTTTATCACGTCTCCCCAAAGTCATTGTCTCCCCAAAGTCATTGGCAGATGCACACAGTTAGTGAGTTGCCTCTGTAGAGCATATAAAAGTTGATGAATGATATTTCTCTCCCAGAACCAATTGAATGATCACGGGTGTTGAGCACATTCTGGGGCATAAACACACAATAAACATCATGGCTTCTTCTCCCACAGAACACGCTCTCATACCGAAATGGAATTGCTAGAAACCCATGACCAAAAGTTACAGACAAAACCATCAGTTTTTGGAATTGTGAGACATGCTTCTAAAAATCCATATTTCAAAGAAGAAATTGTGTCAGAAATTAGAAAAGACCTTGAGCCAAAGTCATTATAAATATGTATGGTGCCCATGTTGTGTGAACGCAACTCAAGTTCAGCTGAAGAGAAACTGTCTGATATCCCATTCCTCCATTAGAAATAAGAGCTGAGCATTAATAGCATATCAGTAGCTCGGAGAACATTAGAATAAAAATAGTAGAAGATACTGAAGAAGCCGCTTTGCTTGCATGGTTTACAATATCCCAAAGCTGTTCCCATGGTGGAAGTTTACCAAGACCTGGAGAAAAAAACATTAGGATTGAAGACCTCAATAGCTGTAGGAGAGAGAAAGACAGCCCTGGAAATGGTCCAGGAAGCTGAATAGATAGACACTGACATTTGTATTGCATGACAAGGACCACACTCTAGGAAATTATCTGTGGTTTGTGAACCCAGAAGTGGAATTTTGTGGTTACACTTTGACCCATCTTGAAAGAGCAAAATTAATTTGTGCCTTCAGACATGGGTGATCTTTTAGCTTTTGAATCGTTTCAGAAAGTACTGACCAAGCTCATGAATGTCTGCCAACATCATGGACTACAGATACCAAAAACCAAGCAGAAACTGACTCACATTCTACTCCCTCGTGTAGGATACAGGCAGGACTAACTTCATGATGGTGCAGAGCCCAGAATTAGAATTTGTGATTACAGCATGTTCTGTCGTTTAGAAAGATGTGGTTGTAGTTGATGGCCCATTACAGTTGTTGGGATCTTTCAAGCATACTCATAATAAAGTTCCTCTTTTGTTTAAACTAAAGAAGAAATTATAAAGATAAGAACAAAAAATGATAAAGCAGCAGGTACACATACATATATACACATAAACATGTTTATGTGTATGAATATAATAAAAAAGATTTATAAAGCCAAAACTTATTTATTTGATAAAATAATCAAATTGCAGAACTTTAACAGGAGAAGAGACAAGGTGCAGAGATAAATAAATGTTAGGAATAAGAAAAGTTTCATTGATATGGGTATCTATAATTAAGAACATATAACAAACAAGTTTATGCTATAATTTGAAAATGTCAACAAAAACATAAATTTGTGAAATGATATTTTTTATTAAAACTGACACAGGAAAAAAATAAAACCTGGCCCATGATCATGAAAGAAATTGAATTTATAGTTTAAAATATACTGTACAGACATATAGAGTAGAGAAACACAGTAAGTGCCCAATAGTAAAGCAGGTTGCACCTACTTTTTCTGTAGTTAAGCATCTAGAGAAAGTCTGATTTTATAGCACAATTGTTGAAGATCTTAACAGTCCTGATTCATAGAAGAAAATTCTCAATTGTATTTTGTGTTCTGATTCAACAAAGCAAAAGACACACACACTTCTTAAATTGAATTCATAAGCTGTATGGAGTTGCGAGGGAGAAATATGAGAAGCCTTGCCTGCAATTAGTTCTTGCCATTGAACTCTTTAATACGATCCCACCTTCCTGTGGCAGGGCAGAGGGAGAATGCCCACAACCGTTACTGTACTCCTGGTGTCTAGATCTGGCAGCCAGGAGAAAGGGAACCTCTCTCTGCCATGCTTTTACCATGGTGAATCTTGGCTAGATTGAGTCATTTGGCATTACCACATGCAGGAGAGTTTGTTGGGCAGCCATGGGATATATACAAATCATGGACTCCTGCCTACGCACCAAGACTTCTCACTGGGGTTTCTCATGGGAGGTCAGAGCTTCAGTCTTGGAAAAGTCTTTATCATTTGGCCCTCTAGACAATGACCTCCTACTCTGATGATCCATTTTTAAAAATTTGTCCATTTATATGAGTACACTGTCGCTGTTTTCAGACATACCAGAAGAGGGCATCAGATCCCATTATAGACGGTTATGAGCCACCACGTGGTTGCTGGGAACTGAACTCAGGACCTCTGGAAGAGCTGTCAGTGTTCCTAACCACTGAGCCATCTCTTCAACTCTGATGACTCTTAAATAGCATTTTCACCCTCCACCCCAGAACGGAACACTTACCTGTCCCTAAGACTGAATCACTGCCTTCATTCTTTCTTGCTTACGTTGAGCTTTGCAGCTTTTACCTGCTGTTTCTTAGCCTCTTCATGGGGTCTGGCTAGGATGTAAGTCTCTTTCTGTGCATGCTTCTGGATCCAAGCATCATCTAGAATGGGAATAATTTTAGCTAATTGGCTGCACCTTTTGGCCTTTGGGGGCACATGGGATCATCCAAAGTCCTCCATCCACATAGCCTTTAACAACTTAATAAGGCTAGCATTTGCACTTGGGGACTCTCTCCACCACAGACCATGACCATTCTATCTCGTGTAGTCTTCTACTGTCCTGTCTACAAGATTTCACCCCCTTGTAAGCCCTCTCTCTCAGCTATGGAGAACCTAGTACCCACCTGCCCATATTGGAGGAAAATGCATATTCAACAGGCATACAAGAGGAAAGAAGCAAAACAGAGTAGAGTAAATAGAGTATTTATACATAATATTATAAATGTCACAATGACATTATTAGCAGCTATCAGTCACCCCTGTGGGTGGGGGGATGGCTTAGTTGGTAGAGTGTCTACCTAGATATACAAGGAAAGTTCCATCCACATCACTACATATAAACCAGCAATAACACCTGTAATCCCAGTACTTAGGAGGTAGGGGTGGGAGAATTTAAGAGTTTAAGGTCATCCTTGGCTGCATAGCAAGTACAAGGCCTGCCTGTGCTGTACAAGACCCTATCTCAAAAAAAAAAAAAAAAAGTTCTTAGTTCCAGTGGGAAGATAGTCTATTAAATATCCATTAAATAACAAAGTCGGTGTCTTTTTTTTAATATTTTCAGAATCTTTCCCTTACAATAATCCCTTTTAGTGCAAACACACAAATACCATAGGCAAGCTAGAATTTATTATCCCAAAACTGTTAGATCTTTCAACATGTTTATCTTGGCCCCCAAAGTTAATCCATCATTATACTTTATTATCTCATTATCATAGTTATTATTTTAACAATTGTAACAAGAAGAAATAAATTTAGATACTCCAAAAACTATAGTGCTCTGTATAAAGCATATGATCATATCCATCGTCCATGTGACATTTATGTTGTATAAATATGCTACTGCCCGTTTAAGAGAGTGTTTTTTAAGGTGTGTATTAATTTATATGTATTCTCTGTCAAAGTTCTTATTCAGATAGTGCTCAAAATCAGCGTTGTAAAGGAAGAAAATTGACTCTGGCTAACTAAGAGTCAAGGGCTGATTGGAAGACATTTATTTGGGGTTTTCCAGCCTGACAGGTGAGGCCTGGATTTCCCGGTTGCTTTAATTTGTATCACTCTTGTAAAGTAAGCCAGAGGCTTTTCACACAGCTAAGCCCATCTCCACCGCTGTCTCCTGTGAGCTGCTCACACCTTTGGCCCACTTTCCCACGGTGTTGCTAATCTCTATTTTTAGAATGTCTACACATTCGAAGCAGTACGGCCTTATCTACACTATAATTTGAACTTCTCTCCCAAGTATGTTATTTCTCTCTGTTTTTGCTATGAAAGGACTGTTTTGCTTATTTTATTTGTGACAAAGTCGTATTGTAGCCCAGGCTAGCCCTGAATTCACTTAGTGTTTTACCTCTAACTTGTAATCCTCCTGCCTCCACCTCTTGCATTACCATGCCCAGTGTTCACTGCTTTTTCAAAACTAAGCAAATATATAAGCCTTTCCCAGTCCTTAGTTAAGAAAATCTGACCCATTCCTGATTGGAGAGAACTTTACCTACCTACTTGTATGATCCTATCGTTCACATTATAATCTCGGATTTTTTTTAAACCAATCCTTGATATAGTGTGGGGAATGGATCAAGTCTTATTTTTCTCTATGAGCATCCTACCACATTCTGTCTTCATCTGTTTTCTATTGATACAACAAAGGCTGGAGGATTTAAGACTAGAAGTTTGCTTTTGCTCATGCTTCTGGAGAAAGCAAGGATAAGACCACAGCCCCAGAGCTACCCAGGCTCAGTAAGGACCTGGTGCCACACTGCAGTCCAGTGAACTGTGAATGAGCAGCAGCACATTCAGAACACACACACACACACACACACACACACACACAGAGAGACACACACACACATACACACACACACACACACACACACAGACACACACACACACAGACACACACACACACATACACACACACATACACACACACACACACAGACACACACACACACACACACACACACACATACACACACATACACACACACCACCACCACCACCAATAACAACAACAACAGACAGACAAGCAAACAAAACAGAGCTTAAGAGTGTAACCGGCTAGGCTTTTTCAAAGAGCTATAGATTTGTGTAGAAAATGATGAGTTTCAGAATGACATTTTATTTATTTTTTATTTTTGCTTTTTCATGGCTCTAAGCAATAACATGTATATTTTTATTAGATTTTTCTTTATTTGCATTTCAAATGTTATTACCTTTCCTGGTTTCACCTCTAAAGACCCCCATCCCCTCCCGCCTCCCCCTGCTCACCAACCCACCCACTCCCGCTTCCCCTATACTGGGGCATAGAACCTTCACAGGACCAAGGGCCTCTCCTCCCATTGATGACCGACTAGGACATCCACTGCTACATATGCAGCTGGAGCCACGAGTCCCACCATGTGTTTTCTTTGGTTGGTGGTTTAGTCCCAGGGAGCTCTGGGGGAACTGGGTGGTTGACATTTTAAATCAAAGTCGCCACGGACTTCGACTGTGTCCACTCTCCTGTATCCCTTCACTCCTAACCTCTCCCATTCTCCTCTTCACCTTTCCAAGCAGTTCCCCTTCTATTTTCTTGGTGTGTGTGTATGTGAGTATGTGTGTGTATGTGAGTGTGTGCATGTGTGTGAGTGTATGTATGTGTGTGTGTGTATTTCTGGTAGATAAAAGCTATGAGCCCTGCCACTGATTTTTTTTTTAAATCCTGGGAACTAAAGCCAGGGATTGAACCCCAGAATACACTGAGCTGCACCCCACCCTCCTTTTACGTTTAAGACAGGATCTCATTCGCTTTCCCAGGCTGACCTTGAATTCACCCAGAAGCCAGAGAGGGCTTGAACCTGGCATCCTCCTGCCTCACCCTCTCACATAGCTGGGATCACAGACCTGAAGTTCCAGGTCCAGGTCCTGCCTCTTTTTGGTCTTGTTTTGTCGTAATCCCATCACTTGGAAGGTAGAAACAGCATGGCCGGTGGTTTAAGACCATCCTCGGGTACGTGGTGAGTTGGAAGCTAACCTGGCTATCAGACACTGTCTCAAATTAATTGATTGATTTTAAAAGACATGCCGAGATGCTCAATTAATAAACTAAATCCCCTCCAGAACTGATACTCTACTGAGTGCTGTGCCCATCATTGGTTTAGTTCCTTGTCTTCTTGTCTTGTTGCTGTAACTACCTGAAAAGAAGCAAATGTACAGGAAGAAGAATTTGTGTTGGCTCAGTCTCAGGGTAGACCCCACCATAGTGGGGAAGGCACGGCAGCAGTAACTTAGGGTGCTGGCACACTGCATCCACAATTCAGAAGCAGTGAGTGGGGCCGGGAGAAATGGCTCAGAGCTTTAGCACACTAACTACTCTTGTAGAGGACCTGGGTTCAGTTCCCATCACCCACATGGCAGCTCACGATCACCCCTGACTCCAGTTCCAGAAGATTTTAAAAAACAGAAAGCAATGAGCGTTGGTTCTCAGCTCCATCTTCATCCAGTTCTGGACCCCAGCCCACAGGTATAGCACCTACATTTATGGGGACCCTTCTAATTATTTTTAACTTGGTCAAGATAATCTCTCACAAGCATGTTTAGAGGCTAACCCAATTTAGATAGTCCCACATAAGTATGCCCAGAGGCTTATCTCGGTGATTCTAGAGTCTGTCAAGTTGACAACCAGTATCAAACATCACAAAAATTAACTCATGTCAAGGACCACAAGAAATCAGAATCCTTAGCCTCTAGTGCCCAAAGATAGACAATGCCAAGTGTCAGAGCTTTGGGGAAACACGGACTTGACTAGAGAGAACTTCTGGTCTACCTGTTCCCTTCTGGACAGTCAGCTATTGCTACCTCTACTCTATTGGAATGTGTGCCACAATCCATAATCTTTTGGAACCCATGGTACCTCATATTACCCAAGACATCTAACATGTGAGTAGCCTGATGCCTGTTAGGCCCAAACTTTAGGTTGGTGGGCACTCCCTTGTCAGAACCTTCACATACAAGGAAATTATTCCACCCTGCCCAACAGCTCCAAGAAGGCCTCAGACACTGTGTGGCAGCCTCTTTTCTAGAGAGCATGTTGTTTCCTAACACACCAGCCACACAAGGGTATAGCTCTACGGTCGCCAAGCAGCATCAGAGCAGACACAGCTTCACAATATGTTGTAAACGCTTTACGGTTAGTGAAGATAAGTACAAAATTAATCCCTAAAGAACAGAGCAATTTTAAAAAGCACATAATGAAGCAATTAGCTCAAAACGGTGGGAAGCAGAAGGTAGGCACCCTCGGAGGAGAATGCCAGGAGGGGGCCTTCACACTTCAGCTTTTGTTCCTTGTGCGGTTCAATGAGGAAGTCAGAGAAAAGCAGAGTAAATGAGACTCGGGGATGAGATGGGAGCTGATAAAGGATTCTGGGAGCCAACTCCAAGGAAATTTTACCTTCTGAATAAGCTAAGGCCAAGGGAGGAGAGCACTGTAAAGGCCATTGTTGGAGCTATCTGTAGAATCTGTTCGGAGACTGTAGGCTGCAGAGTAGAAGCATGTCAGCAATGAATTTTCCCAACAAAAGCAAAAAATTAAAAATTAAAGGGATAAATAAAACAACAATAGCAACAACAGCAAAAAAGGAGCAGCAATGGCTGTTAAAGTCCCTGAGAAACCTCCCTCTCTCTCTCTCTGTCTCTCTCTCTCTGTCTCTCTCTGTCTCTCTCTCTCTGCGTGTGTGTGTGCTTGCGTGTGTATGTATCTGTATGTGTGTGAGGGGGTATCTATGTGTCTGTGTATGTTTGTGAGTGTCTGTGTGTCTACACATGTGTGGTACCCGTGGAAGTTAGAGGATGCATCGTTCTACCTGTGAATCCCAGGATTGAACTCAGGTTTTCAGTCTTAGTGGCAAGCTCCTTTAACCCCCGATCTACTACCAGCCCTCTTCTGCCTTTTCTTTGGCTGTGCTAGCCTGCTGGATTGTTTCAGAGGCTGGAAGGGCGCTTCATAGCCACCATTTGGTTGTATCTCTAATGTCCCAGGTGCACAGAAAAAAAGCCAGACTGCAGGAGAATGGAACGGTGGCTCCTCCCCTTCCTCTCTCCACCCACTTCATCCTTCTCATCATTATCACAGTGCAGATAGTGTCATGATTTCCTTAAATATTTCTTCTTCTCAACAAACATGGAGCCAGTATGAGTCTGAGCTAGGTCCTCTGAACATATGTTATGGGTTAGTAGTTTAGTGTTCTTATGGGACTTCCAGCAATGGAAGTAGGGGTGTCTTTGACTCTTTTGCCTGCACTTGGTACCCTTTTTCTCCTACTGGGTTGCCCCAATCCAGCCTTGACATTAGGGTTTGTGCCTAGTCTTATTGTAACTTGTTATGCCATGTTATATGTATATTTCTTGGAGGCCTGCTCTTTGTTTTGAAAGGAAATAGAGAAGTGTATCTGGAGGAAACGGGAGGGGAGGCGACAGACTAGGAGGAAAGAATGGGAAAAAATAAAAGAAAAAAAAGACCCTTTCTTCTTAGAAATAATGGTATAGATGATGGGACAATTGTTTGGTGGGGGGATCTTTTGTTTGTTTGACTGATTTTTGATGTTGTTTTTTAAGGACCAAGTAATAGATGTAGAATTATAAGTTATATTATAAGTGTACTATGTTAGTCAACTCGCATACTCTAAGAACATTACAGTCAGTGGCTTTGATTGCACATTTCCTTTCTTGGTATTCTGGAGACTGAACATCCAAGACTAGAGTGCAGGAGGGCCAGACCTGGTAAAGGCTCTCCTTCTAATATTTAAACAGCCACCCCTCACCATGTCTTCCTTGCCTGAGAGAGAGTTTCTGGTGTCCTTTCCTCTTACAAGGGCACCTTGTAGATCAAGATTACTCTCATGTGACATCCTTTAGCCTTAGTCACTTCCCTTGCTGGTTTTCTCTCTCCTGCTGTGCCATTGGTGAAGAAGAACTTTACAGAAGCTGGGATTCAGAGGTAGAACTGACTGTATTTGCTGGCATAGTGTGTGTGTGTGTGTGTGTGTGTGTGTGTGTGTGTGTGTGTGTGTGTGTGTGTTGGTGTGGAAGGGAATGATGATACAGGTGAATTATGGTTTTCAAGCCTGGCCTGTTACATACATGAGAGGAGGCCAAGACAGATGATGAAGAAGGGAAGGAAACCAAGAAGTCTAGTTTGGACCAGATGAGCGTAAGATGTGTGAGTAGTACATAGGTGAGGTGGCATGCAGGTAGCTGGCCATGTCAGGCTTTACCTTGGGGGGGGGGGTTAGTCTCCTTCTGCCCTGGGCAGCACTAGTGAGCCTCATAGCTGAGAGTCTTAGCATGACAGTAAGCATGAAAATACCGAGCGGGTGCTAAGCTAACGCAGAGTAGCCCATGCTAGCTGTTGAAGTAACCTTCTTATTTCTACCCATTGGATTCCCACAGCTGCTCTCAGAATTGATCGGTTTTGTGTCTCCATTTTCTATACAAGGAAACTGTGAGATGGTGGGATGAGTCGACTCTAGGCACCAGCTCAGGAAATGGGAATTAGGTGATTTTACACCAAACTGTTTGACCCAGAGCCACGATGGACTTGTGTCCCCAGAGAGGCCCACTTTAGGCTTATTTCCTCCTCTGCTTCTGAAGAATGGCATGACTTTGAAGTTCATGCATTCACCTGGAAAATGGCGTGGTCCTCTTCAATTCTGCTTTTCTGTGACAATAATTTCTTTTATGATGTCTGTTGCTAATGTGATGTCACCTAAGTGCCTTTTGGCAAGGACTTCTGTGAAGATGCCCAAGTTGGCAGTTCATTTTGCTAAGCACCAAAGGGCAACTGTCTTTCAAGAAGGCCAAGAACATTAACTATATCAGTCACTTTTCTTATTGCTATGGCAAGATGCCTCACCAAACAGCCTAAGGAAGGAAAGATGCTTGGCTCATGGTTTCAGGGGATTTGCAGTCTATCATTCTGGCTGACTAGTAGAAAAGAAGAGCTTACCAGGAATGATAACACCCTCAAAGGCCTGCCTTCCAGTTATGGCTCCCCAAATAGCAATTAAGCATTCAAATACACTGAATCTGTAAGAGAGAGTCTACATTCAACCCATAATACCAGCTTTTGTGATTTGAATTCTAGACACATGACATCTAATTTCTTAAAACAAGTTGCATTCTGGGAGAAAAAGCTGAGTATCTGGACTTCATTTTCACAATCTCTCTGTTAAAAATGTTTTATTTATGTGAGCGCATTTGTGACTGCTCGTGTAGCACGTGCATGCCGGTGCCCTCAGAGGCTAAAAGAGGGGGTCAGATTCTAAAACTAGAATTACAAGTGCTTCTGGGTTGCCTGGTGTGGATGCTGGGAACTGATCCTAGATCCTCTGCAAGAGCAACAAATGCTCTTAAATACTGAACCATCTTGCCAGTTCCCTCTCTATCATCTTAATGATAACTGCTGAGCCCCACTAGGACAAGCCTGGGAGGGAAACTTAGGCTAGACTTGTACCTTGGGTCTGATTTCTACCTGCCCCATCTTAGTGATACTAAAACTACCTGTCATCATGTTGTACCCAACACTATCCTGGGAGTAAGAGTTATGCTTTCCTCCTGTGTTCCTGGTTGATTTGGTTTCAGAAAGGCTCCTCCAGATTCCCCATGGCAATTGTCTTGGACACTGGCTCAGAGAGATCCTTAGAGCCAGTGTCATTCTTTGTGGAAGGATGGGGCATCTGTTATGGATAGCCAACTTGAATTTGATTGGGACAGGCTAATGAAGCATTCATATGTGTGGGATTTGCTTCTGATTAGATTAAGCCTCAGAGAGAGGAAAGAAGCAGCCACTGATTAAAGACATAAAAAAGGAAACATTTAAATGAGTAAGTAGCTCATCTTCATATAGCGAAGTAAAAATTAAACACAGTCCACAGGCCTGCTCTAAATAGCAGCTGGATGGATAGAGAACGCAGTCCACAAGGGGAAGGTACTGAAAGAACCTTAACCAAATGCAAAGAGTAAATAAAGTGGCCCAGTTCTCTGGGAGAAGTGACTCTTCCTACCAGAGATAGGTGAGGGTTTGTTTGACTGTTTGCAGAATGGCCCTTGACTTCCTTGGGCCCTCAAACTCAGCACCAAGGATAATAATAGAACCAGAGATCTCAGTTCAAAACAGTGACTAGAGTAGCTAGCATAGCAGGAATGGATCTACTTGACATTTAGCTAATGGTCTCTCTCTCTGCCATTGAGATCACTTCTAGAGCTTTGAGCTATAGAAATGTCTGAACTTGGTAGTCCCTTCCCAGGCTCTTGCAGCAGGATTTTCTGAGCATTAGCCCCAGCTAACACCTGTATCTCCTGGCCAGGGGCTACAGCAGTGGCTAGAAGCCTGCTCTTATCAACTAGATCACTGTGATACCACATGATCTAGTTACTGTGGCTTTCTGAGGAATATAAGGCTGAGCATGGCCTCCAAGCCACAGGCTTCTCCTCTTCCACCTTGCTGGGTTTTCATTTGGGTTTCTAATCTGATTCTAACTCTTATCTAGACTCTGGTTAGTAGCCTCCTTTGAAGGATCTCCATACTCTTCCTGTCATGCAGCTACCTAGAGCGTCAGATACTAGTTCTAATTATTACTTACGTTCTTGGCCTCTGGTGGGAGCTGCCTCTGAATGGACTCGTCTCCAGGAGTTGGGATGTCTACTTGTTCCCAAAGGACTTTCTTCTACAAAGCCATAATGAGTTTAGATCTGTTGGTGCCATACGGCCATGCATTTCTTTATATAAAGGCAAAAATCAGAGATTCCAACATCAGAGCTCAACCTCAGAGATGCCACCAGGAACTCATTGTCTGCTCACAGTACAGCTCCCTGAGGGATGGGAGACTCAATGGGTAGCCTTTCTTCTGGGAGTGACTTAGGGATTCCGGTTGCTTCATTTGGGAGTTCACTGTCTTTGAACTTTAAGGTTACTTTAGCTTAAATTTGTGATGGATAGGTTGGCTGATAGAAGAATGCACAGTGAAGATGGTCATGAATACTCTCCTGTCTTGCCCAGGAAGCAGCAGTGGGCATTTCTTCTCTCAGATTATTGATCTGAGCTGCTCACAATGCCTCCAAAGAACAACAGATGCCTCTGTCGCATCCTTGAGAATACCCCACCCCATGTGCCCTTCCTTTTCAACAGGAGACTTGAGGTAACCGCCTTGAAATCTCTGTGAGCACATCTAGGAGCACAGACACCTTATGTTGATTGAGCCTCTACAGCCTAGTAAGATTGGTCAAAGCACCAGGCTCCCACAATAGTGGGATCCTCTGCCCATTATCAGCCAGTTGTGCCTCTTCTGGTGTCCCAAACTGGCTCTGGGGTTTTCCTGCAAGTGGGCAGCAACTATTTCTGCACAGCCCAAACCCCTACAAAACAGCCCAGCATTTCAGCCTAGCTCATCTCTCCTTGTAGTTGGACCTGGTAAAACTTACTGCTTTGCAATGGTTCAGAAGGAGACCTTTTTGATGGGAAACTGCTTTGAGTGTCACCTGGGACTGAGTCAAATGTTCAGCTCCTTCTAGGACACCATCCAAGAAGCTGCATTGTGTTTCCAAGGAGCAGGCAAACCTTTGGGACTATGTATTGCTGGAAGGAGGCTTGAAAAACTGGGTCCCCAGGGAATGTTCTTCTGTAAGGTCTGATGGAAGGTAAGCGTGGCCAGATCTTACAACTGTTCCTTTAAACTCCCTATCTACTCCCAGGAGCCTAGGGGAGTGGCAGTGAAGCTCACAGAGTAAGTCAGAACAAGTCTAACATTGATTCTTCATTCATACAGCAAATATTGAGTGTCTCTCACATGCCTGGACTTGAATGGCCTTAGAGTAAGGCAGAGGTGACCCTTCTAGTGTTTGCTGTAGTAGGTTGGTAACAGGAAAGATAATTAAGCAAACAAAACCTACCATCTCATGAATAGTCAGGTGAGGCTCCAAATGAAAACTGTGGAGAGAATTGTATTCCATATCACTAATGTCAACATTTGACAAGGGGGCTGGATAGAAAGCTCAATAGTTAAGATATTTAAATACTCAAGATGGGAGTTTGTTTCCTAGCACCCATGTAAAATGCACAACCACCTGGCACCTGTAACCCAATACCCTCTTACGACCTTCATAGCCAAGGCACCTATACGCCCTCACACACACAGAGGCATGGAATCTACACACAGTCACACACACAGGAAAGGTATCTACACACAGTCACACACACACACACACACACACACACAGAGTCACACACACACACACACACACACACACACACAGGCAAGGTATTTAAACATAGTTACACACACAAACACACACACAGGCAAGGTATCAACATCGTGTCTCTCTCTCTCACACACACACACAAGGAATCTACACACAGTCACACACACATACTCATGCAAAGACACATGTGACACACACTTAAAATAAGATAAAATAAAGTAAAGCTTTAAATGAAAGAGTTGGCACAGATGTGATGCATTTTGCTGTTGGGAGGGAGCCACCTGGGAGACACTATGAAGCAGCCCCTCCCCTCCTTGGGATAGTTGACTTTACATCTAACTTGTACCTGAGGCCCACTCTTGGGCCCCAGGAGATGTGTACAAGAATGTTCCCAGGAACTATTCATAACACTGGAAACGAGCCTGACAACCATCAGGAGGAGAATGCATAAGTAAATCAATGTGTATTTATAGAATGGAATGCTGGGGTGAGGGAAATAAATGAAACAAGAAGCAAGAGGCATATGTGGTAGTTGTTTATGTAGTGTTCAAAAACAGCACTGTGTGGGGTAGGGTGATGGTAAGGAAATTATTACCCAACTTCAGGATAATGGGTTACCTTCAGGTAATTTTCTAAGAGATATCAAAAGAAAGCATTGTTTCTAAAGAGGGGAGGTATGCCAACATTTATATAGTGTATCTTTAAACTGTACATAGGCTCTCTTATCTCTGTGTGTATCTGTCTCTGTGTCTCTGTCTGTCTCTGTCCCTCTCTCTGTCTCTGTCCCTCTCTCTGTCTCTCTCTGTCTCTGTCCCTCTCTCTGTCTCTCTCTGTCTCTGTCCCTCTCTCTGTCTCTCTCTGTCTCTGTCCCTCTCTCTGTCTCTGTCTCTGTCTCTCTCTCTGTCTCTCTCTGTCTGTCTCTGTCTCTGTCTCTCTCTCAGCTCTCAGAGTTATCACACCTGCTATCTAAGAAGAAGTACAAGAAATATTCATGGAAAAGTCATTTAACCAAAATTAGGGTGTCCAGGGAAGGCAGATGGGACTTACAGAAATGTGTTATATAGTCGTGGGGAAGTAGTAAAGAAGGTGAGGACAAGGGGTCCATGAACATGGTCTACCTCAGGAGTGGAGAGAAGCCTGTGTAACTGGTTTTAGAGAGTGAGTAATGTTGCAGGGAATAGAGGGCTGCTCTCAGAGATCCTGGGAGTCTGGTTAAGGAGTCTGAGTTTTGTCTAGAAACAGATTTTCAAATGCTATAGACTTTTGGACAGAGGCTACTTCTGCACTTATGCTATATTCTTCTAGACTCTTCCTCTGCCTCATGCTCCTGCTGATGGCTTGCTGATATAGTCTCCAGTTCCTTCTATTTTCCCACACAATGCTGCAGCTGGATAAGGTGAGCGGGATGTCTGTGGTACGAAGTTGAAGGGCACACTGACTGTAAGAGCCATGTGCAAGAGGCTGTCCTGTCCAGGTTGCTGCTTGCCTACTTCTCTGACCCCTAAGCCAGTCTGCAAATGAGCTTCCAGTCCTCCCGTAGCCTGCTTCAGAGTAACCTTGGCTCTTTCTCCATCTTCTTCCCATTCTGCCCAGTTTTTACTTTCCACTCTTTATCTCAACCTTTCATGGCCAAACCAGGCAAGACAGCTACACATAAAAAGATAATTAGCCACAGAAGCCAAGAAATCAGGACCACGTGAGTGATGTTAATCACATGTTCAAAGAGTTTAGAGGAATGGAGTCAAGACTGGCTTTGGATAGATGAAGAGTGGGAAAGAAAGATTTATGGGCTGAAAGAACTGGGGCAATCTTGTGCCAAGAAACAAGAACTCATTAGTGTCACAAGGAGACCCAGCTGAAGGGGGCATGGGTATGAAATACAAGGATGGGGACATTACTACCCACCAATCTACCTTACTCGTGGTTAATACAACCAATACATTTTCCCCTCTGGTAAAAGACTCAGAATCCTGAGTAGGGCTGGCCTAAGACAAGTTCAGTCAGCAAAGTGCTTTCAGGAAGACCTGAGTTTACTCTCCACAGTCCTGGCTTAAAAGGAAGGAAGGAAGAAGTAGGGAGGGAGACGAAGGGAGGGAGAGGGAGAGACAGAGGGAGGGAGAGAAGAAGAGAGAGGGAGGGGAGAGGGAGGGAGGGAGGGAGAGAGAGAGAGAGAGAGAGAGAGAGAGAGAGAGAGAGAGAGAGAGAGAGAGAGATCATAAAACAGTGTAGGTAGCTCCTGAGAAACAATACCTTGGTTGATTTATGATATTTTCATGCACTCATATGCACACATGCACTTATACATATAAACACACATAGACACACATGGATGCATCTGTACATGTATACAAACACAAAGGTACTCATGTGCATACATACACATACACCTACATACACAGACATACACACACATGCATATTCCTAGATATATGTACATACGCACATGTATACATGCACACAGAGACATAAGCAAAACAGACCCTATGCACCTACACACACACACACACACACACACACACACACACACACACACACACACATACACACAGAATTGCATTAGAGCAAATGGATGGCCCATAGAAGTAGATGATACTATTTGTTGTCCTGTCCCAGTTCCTCCCAACTGTGACTCAGGCTATGGCTCAGTCCATTGTGTCTCAAGCCCTGCTTACCATTTGAGGAATGAGCCATGAAACTTAAACTCTCAGTGTAAAAGTAGAAGAGATCTAAAGCACCAGGGTTTGTCAACCCCATTTGATAGCTCGGTGAAAACAAGGATTCAGCCAGGGAGTTTTGATTATAGAGTGACAGAGAGAGACCTGACCCTGGCTTCATCCCAGTGACTTTTGTCTTGGAAAGAGAAACAGAGAGATCTCACTCCCTGAGACCCCTCAGCAGGACTGACTTTGTTAGTGAGCAGTATTCCTACTGAATCTCATTTAAATCCCCACCCCCACCCTCAAAGGAAGGCGACTGGCACCCACGGACAAATACAATTCATGACTTGTATGTGGCCATCATGATCCATACCCTCTTTCAGCAATCCCTAGAAACCAGTACTTCTTTGCAATCCTACACTGATGTGTGAGTCCTTTTCAGAGAAGAAGACAGGATCAGGGCTTTGCAGGAAGAGCTAGTAGTAGGGGGTCTTGACTTTGTCCCATCAAGCTATTATACACACTCCGCCGTAGATTCTTGGTCACCTCTGGGGAACAGGCCTGCACCTCCTCTGGAGATGTATCCAAGCATCTATGAGATGGGGAGACTCTGCCATAAGTACCTGGCCCCACAAGAGAAACCTGTGTGTTGCTGTCCAAGCTTTTGATGACTTCTCAGCCTTTACAATGTTAATTTAAGCTCTGCAGCCAAAGTAAGTCTCTTAGGTGGCAGTAATTTGCACTTTAATGTCAGCAGTTTGCTGAAAAACCACCTGGGTTTAAAGAAAGTCACTGTGTTCAGTAAAATCTGGCCACATTTTATGTTTATGGGCTTTATTAGGGCATCTGGCTGAGCTAGTTAAAACTGTGTCCCTACAGTCAGTGAAAGCCCAGGACCCTCAAATTCACTCATTCACTTAATAGTTATTGAGTAGATACCACAAAGCAGGCGCAGTATATTCAGTGGAAAGCACACAGACATATCCTTGTGTTTGTGAAGGTTACAGTCTAATTCTGGAAGACAGATATTTAAAGAATAAGTACATAAATAAAATATGAATGTTTTATTAAGGAGTGTGGATGCTGAGGGTATTCAAAGAGGGTCTAACTTAGTAGTGATGGGTTTAAAAAAATGTTGAGTTTGCAACAATTATTCTAGGGAAATGCGTTAGCAGATATGAAGGCAGAAGCTAAAAGGGGCGTGCTGTGGTCTAGGATGATTTATTTCAGTGGCCATCAAAAGAGACAGGACCCAGCTTTTGGCATGGATTGCCATGTTGCCTGCTGTCCCAGTATAAGAAGTATCTATAGACTTATTATACCCTCTCACTGTAAGATGTGGATCTTGCTTGCCTGTTACCTGTGACCTCTTGGTCTTCATTTCTCAACTACTCTTTTCGTATTCAGCTTTTCCCCTTCTCCTCTTGGCATTTTCCACCTCTGGAAATATGAACCATATCTTCTAACTGACTTGCAACTTGCTATCAAGCATTGGGCATTTCCTGTACTGAGACCAGCTCTCTTTTTTTTTCCATTTTTTATTAGGTATTTAACTCATTTACATTTCCAATGCTATACCAAAAGTCCCCCATATCCACCCACCCCCACTCCCCTGCCCACCCACTCCCCCTTTTTGACCCTGGTGTTCCCCTGTACTGGGGCATATAAAGTTTGCAAGTCCAATGGGCCTCTCTTTCCAGTGATGGCCGACTAGGCCATCTTTTGATATATATGCAGCTAGAGTCAAGAGGTCCGGGGTACTGGTTAGTTCATAATGTTGTTCCACCTATAGGGTTGCAGATCCCTTTAGCTCCTTGGCTACTTTCTCTAGCTCCTCCATTGGGAGCCCTATGATCCATCCATTAGCTGACTGTGAGCATCCACTTCTGTGTTTGCTAGGCCCCGGCATAGTCTCACAAGAGACAGCTACATCTGGGTCCTTTCAATAAAATCTTGCTAGTGTATGCAATGGTGTCAGCGTTTGGATGCTGATTATGGGGTGGATCCCTGGATATGGCAGTCTCTACATGGTCCATCCTTTCATCTCAGCTCCAAGCTTTGTCTCTGTAACTCCTTCCATGGGTGTTTTGTTCCCAAATCTAAGGAGGGGCATAGTGTCCACACTTCAGTCTTCATTCTTCTTGAGTTTCATGTGTTTAGCAAATTATATCTTATATCTTGGGTAGCCTAGGTTTGGGGCTAATATCCACTTATCAGTGAGTACATATTGTGTGAGTTTCTTTGTGAATGTGTTACCTCACTCAGGATGATGCCCTCCAGGTCCATCCATTTGGCTAGGAATTTCATAAATTCATTCTTTTTAATAGCTGAGTAGTACTCCATTGTGTAGATGTACCACATTTTCTGTATCCATTCCTCTGTTGAGGGGCATCTAGGTTCTTTCCAGCTTCTGGCTATTATAAATAAGGCTGCTATGAACATAGTGGAGCATGTGTCCTTCTTACCAGTTGGGGCATCTTCTGGATATATGCCCAGGAGAGGTATTGCTGGATCCTCCGGTAGTACTATGTCCAGTTTTCTGAGGAACCGCCAGACTGATTTCCAGAGTGGTTGTACAAGCCTGCACTCCCACCAACAATGGAGGAGTGTTCCTCTTTCTCCACATCCACGCCAGCATCTGCTGTCACCTGAATTTTTGATCTTAGCCATTCTGACTGGTGTGAGGTGGAATCTCAGGGTTGTTTTGATTTGCATTTCCCTGATGATTAAGGATGTTGAACATTTTTTCAGGTGCTTCTCTGCCATTCGGTATTCCTCAGGTGAGAATTCTTTGTTCAGTTCTGAGCCCCATTTTTTAATGGGGTTATTTGATTTTCTGAAGTCCACCTTCTTGAGTTCTTTATATATGTTGGATATTAGTCCCCTATCTGATTTAGGATAGGTAAAGATCCTTTCCCAATCTGTTGGTGGTCTTTTTGTCTTATTGACGGTGTCTTTTGCCTTGCAGAAACTTTGGAGTTTCATTAGGTCCCATTTGTCAATTCTCGATCTTACAGCACAAGCCATTGCTGTTCTGTTCAGGAATTTTTCCCCTGTGCCCATATCTTCAAGGCTTTTCCCCACTTTCTCCTCTATAAGTTTCAGTGTCTCTGGTTTTATGTGAAGTTCCTTGATCCACTTAGATTTGACCTTAGTACAAGGAGATAAGTATGGATAGATTCGCATTCTTCTACACGATAACAACCAGTTGTGCCAGCACCAATTGTTGAAAATGCTGTCTTTCTTCCACTGGATGGTTTTAGCTCCCTTGTCGAAGATCAAGTGACCATAGGTGTGTGGGTTCATTTCTGGGTCTTCAATTCTATTCCATTGGTCTACTTGAGACCAGCTCTCTTTTATTTCCTCATCTTCTATAGCCTCACCCCCCCCCCAGTGGAAGCTTCCTGATATCACCTTTAATGCAACTCAAATACTAGTAATTTATTTTTCTAATCATATTCAGCATCCCAGAGAGGAGCTCTGAGAGTCACCTATGACTAAGACTTCAGAGGCTCTCTTTGGTCAGCAGAGCCATTTGTCACCTAGGAATAGATAAGAAGCACAAGCCTTTCCTAGTTGACTTCAGTGTCATTGGTAGGGTCCAAAGTTAATATAAACACAGGCCAAATCCACACTTTCTACTCCAAAGACCAGATGCTACCAAGAACTCACAGGCCACACCTAAGGTGAGATCTTTCCCTCCATAGACAGGCTCAACAGAAGGGAAGAGACTGAAGGTTGCCTGAGTTACCAAGGGCTTCCAGTCTGGTGAATGATCTTTGTACCCTTCTGTGCTGGGGTTGTAACTTGTCCTCTGTATCAAATTCATTCCTCCAAGGTGAGTGTGTAGAATAAGTCAAATAACAGCGATTTTAATAACTGTTATAAAACAAAGGCACAGAGTATGGGACCCAGGAACTATCACATGACTATATTAGACCAGAGTTTAGTCCAAAGGCACCATTCCTGTGGTCCCATGTCAGGGCAGAAACTGGCTAAGATGCCCTGATGGTACCTGATTCCCTCATTTCCACTGTCCCCATTCATGTCGTATTCTTAACAAGGCAGGCATGGGCTGAATACCTTCCCATGCTGCATCACTCTCTTCCGCTGGGTGTTGGGGGAGATGCAACCTGCCAAGGTATACAGCAGCTGCTAGCAGAGGTCAAATTCTGAATCCCATTCTCACAGACACCAAAGCTGTGCTATTAAATGTGACACTTAGCTCCCAGACCACCACTGTCCCGCCTTTCCTGGGAACCCATAGTCTACCCTGAGAACCACTTAGTAGGACATGTCAGGAGGGAAGTCTGATCAGGACATAAAGAACATTTGAAAGAAGAGAGATGATTAAACAAGCAGTAGGAGCAGGGAGGACCACAAAGCAGGGTATAGGGAAGTGACTTTGAACTGATACCTGGACACTGAGTTTGAGTAGCAGGGTGGGGTGGAAAAACACATTACATGTGCCCAAATCTAGCTGAAAAAGGGAAAATTGAATGCTCTGTGTGTCCACTGTGTTGGGAGCATCGTTCAAGGTGGGAGGTAGGGTGGGTGGTGCCACCCACATGGCTCTGGTGATGGAGGCAGGCATGCACACTCTTAAGGTGAAATGGCAAGCTGACTCTGAGAAGCAGGACTCATAAGAGCACTGCTGTGAGTAACATCCTGTTCTGCATTGTTGAAATATGTCAAGTAGTAGCCTTGTTCCAGGCACGGGAAGAAAAATTACCCTGCCACTTTGTGTTGTCAATAATGCAGTCAGTATTCATAGGTTATTGGGACAAAGTGCCCTGAAGTGTGCACTGTCTCTAGGATGGGCAAGTCCTAGCACAGGGATGTTTGGAAAGGGGCACAACCCAGAGATTTCCATGTTCCTTCTCCTGGCCCCCAGAGTCACCCTTGAAGATGATAACTACTCTTAAAATATGGTCACCCCTAAGGAGAATTGGCGCTGCCTTCAGCCTCTTTGGGAGTCAGGCAGATCTTTCCATGTCATCAGTATAAGCCATGGGGCTTTGGGCAAGGACTTTCTTTCAGTGTGTTTCTCACCTGGAGTTGGAGATAATAGCAGTGGCCTCACATGTTATTCTGAAGATTCTCCACAGAATATTGTAATTTGTATGGTCATGGACAGGCTTGATTAGGGATTATAATGTACCAGTTCACCATGTGGTATCAATTTAATCCTCTCAGGGACCTTGGGAGACTGGTGCTATTATTATCCCTATAGAGATGGAGATGGAGACACACATGAGTCAGAGTGACTGCTCAGTCACACAGCCAGCATTAAGCAGAACCAGGAGCTGGACCAGTACAATCTGGTTGCAAACCTTCAGTCAACAGTTCTGTGTTTAACTGCCCGCTCCCAAGCCCCACCCTATCTACATCCCAGCCCTGAAACATAGCTGGCACTCAGAATTCCTGCCCCTTTCTATTGACCCTAAATAGTATACTAAGTAACAGATCAGCAAAATTCCTTCCAGTAGCCATGGCTATGGGGACCCTTTAATGTGATACTGGTCAGTGGGAGAAGAGGTCTTGACTTCCTAACTAGTATAGCCAATTAGGTAAATCTGAATTTTGTCATATCCTGTACATGGATTTATTGGTGTTAATGAACAAGTGTCAAACACATGAAGGTTCTCCACCATCCTTCCAAATGACAGTACTCAGCAAACAACCCCACTGTCACCAAATGTCTAGAGTGCTTCCCCTCAGAAGTCCATGGAACATAGGGGACAGAAGTACCACTGGGCTCTTTAACAATAGCTACTGTTGACCTTGGTTGAGATGGTTGAAGGTCTATTTGAAGACGGACTTCTGCGCTGGGAGTCCCACTGGTCCTTTTCTGTTATGTAGTGGTATAGAGACCATTGCTGGGGAGATGGGTGTTGCTAACTCGAGGACAAGGAGAGGACAGCACAACTCTCTGAGCTCAAAACATCTGGGCTCTCTGGCTACATGGAGCCTGTGGATGGAAGAAAAAGGTACACTAAATTTTTTTGCAAGTAAACTCATGGCAATAAAAGCCAAGCTGTGAATAAATTACTTAATATTCCTACTGCAGGAAGGGGAGGTGGACGAGACACAACTCGTTCCCTCATGGCAGTGTGTGGAGAGAAGGTGGAGAGAGCTAGGTTTCTCTGTTCGTATTTTATGGTGGCCTGTAGCCTGCCTCAGAGAGGAGCTGATGAACACATCCCTCCCTTGCCTTTACAGGTATGGCAGTGTGGCGGGAGTGTGGAGGTCCTGCCCTGCTCTCGGATTGCCCACATCGAGCGAGCTCACAAGCCCTACACAGAGGACCTCACTGCCCACGTCCGCAGAAATGCCCTCAGGGTAGCTGAAGTCTGGATGGATGAATTCAAAAGTCATGTCTACATGGCATGGAACATACCACAAGAGGTAGGAAGCCTGAATGGGGCAACACTTCAAGTTTGGTGAGAAAAAATTTCTGAAGCGAGAAACACTAGAATCAGTTTTTCTTCCCAGGGACATTCACAGTCTCCTTAGCCATATTAGACTGTCAAGCCTACATACAGAAGCTGGCAGAAGTCTCTGAGATTCTTATCTACATCCATGCTCGGAGGAAGGTGCATTCCCTCCAAACTTAAGTGGCCTCATTTTAAATGAAAACTAGAAAATAGGATGTGGCGCGAGTTGGTACAATGCTGGCCCTGCACGCATAAAGCCCTGGGTTCAATTCCCAGCACTGCATAAAGCCCGGCATGGTAACTCAGGCTTGAGATACCAGAGCTTGGGTGGGAGAGACAAGAGAATCATTAAGTTCACAATGATCCTTGGCTACATAGTGGGGTTGAGGGTAGCTTGGGCTATGTGAGATCATATCTAATATATATACATGGATCAATCAGATGGCTTTAAATTTCCTTGCCTGTCTCAGCTTCCCTGGTGTCCCATGAATCAGGAGGATGAATATATAAACACTACAGTAATGAGGATGAATTCTCTAGGACACTTTATATAGACTGGCTTCAAGCCTCTCCATTGAGTTAAGCAGAATAAGGAAAATCCATACATCTGTGGAATTTCTTGAGCCATATCGATGCAAATAAGATACATTGCAGCAGGGATCCTCAGTTGGTGAAGAGGATTTGACCTTGTGACCTTCACAGAGCCCCATTCTTGCCTGTCACTGTCCTCTATCCCTCTAGTCAATTACGTTAAAGTCATGTCAGAGGAGAAGCAATATTTCTCTCCAAGTTTCGTTCGCCTTGGCATGTGTTGTATGGAAATGACTCTCAAATGCTGAGTTGGGAGAACCTAACATATGCCAGCTGTCGCACTCCAAACCTGCTTGTCTGCTTGTCTGCCTGGGCTCATTGCTCCTGTCACCTTCTGTGTGACAAGGCTGTTGACTGCATGGCCTCTGTCATTACTCCCAAGCCAGGGATTTCCCCCACACCTTGGCTGATCTTCAGAAAGCCCCCAGTCCTTGCTAACAGTGAAATGATTTATCTCTGTTTAAAGTTTCCACAGGAAAGCCCTGTACTCCAAGCTTCCCACCAACTGCATGCTGCTCTGGCTGAATTATTTTAAAAAGTAGGCTGAGCCTCAGGTGGCAGCTTTAGGCAAGCTCTCTTTCTGGATGGAATCCAAGCCTTCACGCATGCTAGGCATGCACGTACCAACTGTAGTAGTCCGCCACCACAAGGAAAGTGACCTGAGTTGGGTCCCTCTATGATGAGTGAAGAGGAGCCAAGACTCTCAGTGTAGTTCAGCAAACCCTCCATTGATTGAATCCATGGCAGGAAGAGGTTTCTAGGGAAACGCCCATGTTTCTGGATCCAGCTGATGCTGTGAGTGTTAGGACTCAGTATTCCATTCAGGATGCTGATTCCCGCTCTGGGTGTTCCTGGATGCTGAAAATGTTACCCCTCCAGGATCTCACCAGTGAACACCATAGTTCTGTGTGGGATCAGTGTTCCACTCATGTCTGCCCCCTTCTCTCTGCTCCCCCAAGCTGTCAGCCTTCCCTATTCCAGCCAAACCCAGCGAATAGTGAATGATGCCACAAGCAAAACTCTGAAAATTAATATTTGCCTGTTACCCCTCCAAGGGGATAAGCACCAAGCACCAAGCACCAAAATGAAGAGAAAGGGGAAGAAAACAGGTTAGGCATGGAAATATCCAGGTAAAAATTTTAAACAGAGGGAAAAAAAAGTCAGTGTGTTTTTTGTTGAGCTGGGGAGATGGCTCGGTCAGTAAATCTCATTCCTCAAAAGAACAAGGACCTGAATTATATTCCCAGAACCCGCTAAGGAAAGCTGGGTGTGGTGGCACATGTTTGTAATCTTCCTATTGCTGGGAAAGAGACTAGTAACCGCCAAGGCTTGCTGGCCAGTCAGCCTAGCTTAGTATTGAATTCCAGGCCAGTGAGAAATAATGTCTTACAAAAAGGTACATGGTATCTAGTGAATGATTCTCATGAAGTTGCCCTCTGATGTGCACTCAGGCACACACAACCATTTCTTCTCTCTCCCTCTCCCTATGACACATATGTATGCACAGGCACACACATGCCACACACATGTGTGTGCGCTCACACACACACACACACATCCCTTGTCATTTCCAGCTTCCAACTTCCTTTCTTTAAGATTCTTGAGCTTCTGCAGGGTCATGGTTTTCCCAGTATCTACACTCTTCCATCACATCCCAGTATCAAGTCTTTGGCAAAGCTCTCATGGACTGGTCTCTTGAGTACATAATGTTCTGGACATTTAAAACTTCACCTGGGGCTGGAGAGACAGTACTCCCACGAGGGAACACCTGTGTTACAAGCTGGGCGTCCTACCAACACCAGTAACACCGGCTCTAAGAGTTCCAAGCCCACATACATGCAGGTGCATACACACAAACACACACACACACACACACACACACACACACACACACATACACACACACACAAATACACACAGTAAATCTTAGAACACTTCTCTTAACCTACAGAATTCTCATTTCTATGAGATTCCATGGTACCCAGGCTCTGTGGTTCCCTACTCTGGGAAGGCATCCTCTCCCTCAGAATGCTCCTTCTTTCTCCCTATGTGTTTATCCTCCCTCTACTCTTGCTTAAATGTTCCCCAGAGATGTCCCCTTCATCAGCCTCCATTATACTGCCCCTCTCACTAACAGCCTCTGCTCTTGGATGTCTATCTACACACATGCTGATGGCTTCCTAATTAATATCTCAAGTCCTGCTTGTGGACTGGCATCTCCAACAGCCAGCTGGATGCCTCCTGCTGCTGGCCTCCCTGGCACTCAGGCTGAGTCTGACCACAGTTAAAGATGTCGTTTTGCCACCCAAGCCAGCTCCTGTTCTTAATTGCTTGTCTCAGTTCCTCATGCTACCATCTGCCAGATATCTGGCTGAACAGTTCACAGTTCTTTCTTCCTCCTCTCTTGTTATCCCATTCTGTCCATCACAGAGCCTTCCTGTCCAGTCTACATCTAGTTGCAGTGAACTCAAGCCCTGCCCATGAAGACTTCAACCTATTGCTCTGCTTTAAGCCTTCACCCCTTCAAATCTACCCTTGCTAAATGATTTATCCATTGCCCTTCTTCAGAATCTGTGAAGGACTCTTTTTGGCGTACAAAGGTGAGGCCAGGTGCATCGTTTGGCACGGGCTCTCCTCTTTGAGGACCTCCACCTGCACCCCCACAGTTTTTGTTGGAGGAGGCAGGTCTTGCTGCTTCTCGGCCCTGTGCTTGCTCATTTGGTCTCTCTACCTGAAACTACCCTCCATCCACCTCATGTTCAACAAATGCTAACAAATCCTCACCCTTACAGACTTAAGTCTTGTGAATTTTCATACAGGAAGCCAACCCCAGCATGAAAGATGTTTCTCCCCCCAATATGCCTTTCTCATCATATGATCGGCCTGTCAGACAATAATCTGAAACCTCTGTCTTATTAGGCCAGTGACTCTCAAATCTGGCTGAACATTAAAATCACTTGGCCCTAGCCTTTGAGATTAGTTGAACTGGTTTCGGAAAGCAAATGTTGAGGAATCCCATGCCTACCTAAAGCTGGAGCTGCTGGGATAAACTGTGGGCTTCCTGAAGACATTTTGATAGGCGTGTTTGTGTTGAAGTGTGTAGCACAAGGCAGAGTGGGTGGTAAGACTCACTGGGACCTTGCTGATGTTTATTAATGGGTGGGACAGTCTGGCTATGTGTGTGGTCTCTTCTCCCTAACTCCCAGCCAGTGGCTACTAGAGCAGAGCTGCCATTCATCTACATCAGTGTCCCATGGAAAACTTAGAAAATACTCCTCTGAGTCTCATCCTAGAGATTCAGGTCTGTAGATATGGCAGAACCTATGTCAGGCTCACAAGATGATGGCTTAAGGAACCAGGATTTGCTTCATCTTTTAGACTCATCTCAAGCATGTCAGACTTCAAAAAACTTTCTTTGACAGCTCACCTGGCCCCTGCCCAACCCTCCTGGTACACAACACTCCAAGCTGGACTTTGTAGGCTCTTGTGTCTGTTCTCCCTCACTCTCCACTTCCTTCCCTGCCTCACATGTCTGATTGCTTCTCTGCCTCTCCCAGATCCCCATTTCAGGCATAGAGCGTGAGGTGTTCCTACTTGTCTATGTAGTTACTGACACATAGTGAATAGGAACTCTGTTAGCTGACAAAGGAAGAAAAGTTTAGCTGCCACCTGCTCTCCATGTCATCCTGGGAGCAAGCCAACCATGATCCTCATCCCAGTACTGGCTCAAGCACAGGCGCATCTCTGCCCACTTACTCCACCTCTCTAGCAGCCACTGCAAATTCAGAACAGAAGCCTTCAGCTCTGCTCAGGTGGTACTCAGAGAATCCTTAGTATCAAGGCTCTGGTCATTACTGGCTTGGCACCCAAAAACTCTAAAGATGTTAATTCTTGTCCTTGGTGCTATTGGTCATACAGGTGACTTCTTTGTTTACTCTTACCTGCTACTCATACTGAGCCCTCCCCTGGGCCATGCACGGAACAGAGCTGACCTCTTCACCCTCACCCTCACCACCATATTCAGTCCCAAATTGTGAGAGGCCAGAGCAGCCACCAGCACTTGCATCCAGCTACTTTAATTGAAAATCAGTTTGCCAGTCAGTACACAGGAAACCAGCCTGTAGCAAACATCTGTATTTCCTTCTGCAAAGTTTAAGAACCCTCCTAGCGGATCTTCTCCTGCCCAAAGACAGCCTGCGTGCCAGGCATGTCCCCATGTTGCTTTGTTCATACCCTTTCCTTAAGGCTTGGCCACATGGATTTTTGTGACTTTGTGACAGAAATACTGAGCCATTTGCAGGGCAGCCAATTTTCTATTAGTTTCCTAAGGCGGTCCAAATGAATTAGCCACAAAATTGGTTGCCAAAGACAACAGAACTTTTTTTCTCATGGTTCCTGAACACAGAAGTTCTCATTAAAGTCCTAGCAGAGCCACATTTCCTCCAGTAGTGGCTTGAGACAGTCATCTGTCTTTTTTTGTCTTTTTCAACATCTGGGGGCTCCTCGCTTTCCGAGACCATAGACTCATCACTTTGGTCTGCTGGATTTTTATGTGGTCCTCTCCCTTATGTGATTTTATATATTCAAACCTTCCTTTCTGTTCTCTTACAAAGCTACTAATCATTGAATTTGGGGCCCATCCTATTCAGACAGCTTCATGGTGAGATTCCTAAGCTGTAAAAAGTCTTTAAAGACTTCTTAAAATTCTATTCAGAGGCCCTATGCAGCCATGGATTTTGGAGGAGAGATATCAGCCAACTATACTAAATATTACAAAAACAGTAAGGAATGTTCATGGTTTTCTAATAATAAAGGCCCAAGTGCCCATGTCTAAGAAAGACCACTAATAATTTCTCACTGCCATTAAAAGGATTTGATGCAATTGGCAGGAAAAAATGCAGTACAGACAGACTGAGCCTTTGAAACACAAAAGCAAAAGTCAGTTAATAAACAGGATGAGATGTGTGTGTGTGTGTGTGTGTGTGTGTGTGTGTGTGTGTGTGTGTGTAGATACTTGATATACAAAAGTTGAAAATGAGCAGGCTAGCTCTGGAGGCTCCTATGATAAGATGCAGATGAACACTGGAGATATATATGTATATATTTCTTTTTGTGAATGTACATATACATATTATATACTCTCTATCAATCTATGTATCTGTGTACCTACATATCTACCTATGTATCAATCAATCTATCTATCTATCTATCTATCTATCTATCTATCTATCTATCTATCTCATCATATCATATTATAAGCAGAGAAATAATCCTGGGTACAGAAAGAATTGTTTACTGTGAAAACTCACACCTTTAGGAAAATATGGAGACTGTCCTGGAACAGGATCTAATAGTGACCCTTTGTCAAAGCTAATGCTCATATAGTATTATAATTGTATTTAATAGCATTTAATAATTTTATACTACTTAGACTGTATGATAGTCAAGTATTCAATCCCCTTACTTTATTTGATACTAGTCCCCTTCAATATGGACCTCATATTTCAAAGTCTAAACAGAGATACTTTTGGGGTGAATGCTGCATTGCAGAACACATGAGTTAGTTCCCCACAGGGTGCCTCTACCAGAAAGTCTCTGTGAATCCTGGCTGGAGACACTGGGTCACAGTAGTATATAGATAGAGGATTATATGGATATAGAAGTATATAGGTATAGCCAGTACATACAGAATAGGCCTGATGGAAGCTTCATCTCTGCCTCTGCTTCTTTACAGGACTCAGGGATTGACATCGGGGACATCACCGCACGCAAGGCTCTGAGGAAGCAGCTGCAGTGCAAGACCTTCAGGTGGTACCTGGTCAGTGTGTACCCAGAGATGAGGATGTACTCTGACATTATCGCCTATGGAGTGGTAAGGAGCCAGTGGCTTGGGGGTTCATTCAGATGCAGACAGAAAAGAAGACCAGAGAGGGGTGTTAAGAGGGAAGAGAGGGAACAAGCCCACCATCACCTCTGTAGTGCACTATAATAAACTTGGGCCCAGCCCAGGCTGATGGATCTTTGCTGAGGGCTTTACTTTCACAGCCTGTGGCTTTTCAGTCCCTCTGAGAAAGGACTATACCTCTTCTTTACAGTCCTCTGCAATTCATCTGTGACCCCAAGTTTACATAGCCCTTTTAACATGTATAAAGAAGTGTTAGCTTCAGATTGCATACTAACACAGCTGATACTCACTGGTACTCCCAGCTGGGGTGACTGAGGCAGGGAGGGGGGCAGTTTCAAACACCTGAATGCCTTGTCTTTCCACTGGCTGGCACCTCCCATTCATGTTTGAAGCCTCCTGGGAAGAGTTCTGAACCTCCCTTGAATTTACTAAAGGGTTTTATAAGATTTGTTGGTTGATGTGCAGGTTCCTTTAGTAGAGGACAGAGGTTGGAATGGAGAAATATCATTGGTTCAGATCTTGGCCCCAGGCAGGGGAGTATAGCTCTGATAGCAAACTTAATTAGCATGTATGAAGCTCTGAGTTCAAACCCTAGCACCATCAAAACTACAAAGTAGAATCGATCTTGACCTTGTCCCTTCTTATGGACTGTGGGCCTAAGTTTCTTCATCTGTTAAGTGGGTAAGTTAATACTGCCTTCATTGGCTAGAAGGGAGTCTGAGACATGCAAATAGATTTTCTTTCTCAGTTTAAAATACTGCGGCCATGATAAACCAACCCTTCTATCAAGCAACTAACTTCAGTACCCTCTACTCTTAAAATGTTTTGTGCAGTACATAACTGACATCTGAGAGTACCTCCTCTACTGCCTGTTAAAGTCTGAACACATAATTTTTTTCTATGTCAGTTGAGCCCTTGATTCCGCTCTGTGGGGATGCTTATATTATATTCAGGTTATATGAAAAAAATTAGGCAAAAACCTGGCTTGTCTCTGACAGAGCCTGACAGACTACTGGAATCACAGCAGTTCTGTGCTTTGGAGAGCATCCACTCCTGCCTTTTTTTGATATATCAAGATGAAAACTTGAAGGCAGAGCTGAGGCCTCTTTGGTGCCCTGTGATCAGAGCTGAGTTAAGGGCTTCCCCCGCTGGAAACGTCATGGATGGAGCTCTTGCCTGGGAGTGTGGAGAGCCTTTACTGAGAGGCTTAATTCAGAACTAGTACCCAACACTCTAATACCCAGTGGTTCTGAAAGACACAGAAGTGGAACCCTAGACAACCCTCAGTTAAGACTGTCCAGGAGGCCATCTTGTAGGGATAAATTATATCTTCCATGAGAACCCCATGCATGTTTCCACCCTGAAACGGTGACTCTTACCTTTCCACTCCTGAGTCTGGGGGTCAGAGCATCCCCTCAAATGATGCTGCCCAGCTGTTCAATGACACTCTAGATCCCCCCTCATCATAGAAGCACATTGCATTATACAATGTCCATAGCTCTATGCACATCACTAGAACCTTCCAGGGGATATCCTACTCTCTGCTCCATAAAACCGTATGGTGCCACTTGACCACTGTTGACCCAGTCCTAAGAGAATATTGTGTGCCCAAAGAATGTTTTACAACCAAACCTCCATGAGCCAGGACCCGCTCCAGACTCATGTTCTCATCAGTCCATCACTGGAGTTGAGTGAGATCATCCACACTTACCAGGTGAGACAGAGAAAGCAGTACACAAAGAGTGTTTGCATGGAGCCATTGTATTCCTGGGTCCTAGCTAAAGACCCTTCTCATCCTCCAAGTGAAAATGCCTTAAATTCCACATACATGCAGCAGTAGGCTTCTCTTGGGATGCTTGGATGACAAAGACAGAACATTTCGGTTGACCAGATAAGTGTACAAGGCTATGTCTAGATGTCTCTGGGTCCATAGCTCAGACTGTCTGTACTCTGTCACACAAAAGGCCACCCACTCATTATCCCACAGAGATGAGCCTGCTAGCCATCCCCAGAGCTGGCAGAGGTCACTGTCCTTATAATGTTCATCTACCAGGCACTGTGCAAGGTCCTGCTAGACTCTCCCTCCCCCTGTCTCCTCCACATGTTACTGCCTGGCTTCTTTAGGAGCAAAGACATGCTTGCTGATCCAGAAACACCATGAACTCTTAATGAGGGGTATTCAGGATGCAGCCACAAGAGGCAAACCATTTGCTGGGTCTGAATTGTTCTTCTTTGGCAATTAGTTTTATTCTAAAATGCAGAGGCCAGATGTCCTTGCAGGAGCAGTGGTTTTAAAAATCTTTTTATTTTCCATTTCAATTCATGCTCCAACTACATCACTCAGGTCAAATAAACTTTTGGGTCACTCAATTGGGCCAGTGTCAAGAGTATAGCCCAGGCCATTAAGCCGCTAATAGGGCACATTACTGCTTCTTCCAGATGAAGGAACTGTGGTCTGTACTGTGTGGGTTTCCCCTGAGCTCACTGTCTGGGAGATGGGTGAGCTTTGAATGAATCCCAGATCGCATGTCCAGAGTTAGAGATGGAGGGTCAGTTAGAATCAGACGTGTCCAGCTTCTGGACATTTCCTTTGGACTTTCTCACTGTGTAAGCTTGGCACTGTGCACAGCCTCAATGCTTACAGTAATCCTCACAAAGGGGCACATTTAATAGTATCAAGCTCATAGCCACACACATGATGGAAAAAGCTTGGCCTCCAAGGTCAGGCATACTGTGACCCTGTCACTTGTAAAGCCATAATGCCATTCATTTGTTCACTTTCTGCACACGCTCATTCAACACTCATGGCAGCTACATGCTTCATGCCCTGGTCCATATACAACACGGTCTATATACAACAAGGAAGACTAAGACCAAGTATTTGTGAGGAATGAGGAGGTAAGCAAGTAAAGAAGCAATAAAAAAGCAGCGTGCTAAATGCTACAGTAAGATTCATGGGTGAGATTGGGGATGGAGAGATGTTCAGCTGTTAAAAACACTTGCTGCTCCTGAAGAGGACACAAGTGTAGTTCCCAGCACAGAAGTCAGGCATCTCATGAGTGCCTATAGTTCTAGCCCCAGGGGATCTGGCCATTGTGGGCACCAACACCCAGGTGTACCTACTCACACATAGACACAAACACACACAGACATAGACAGACACACACACACACACACACACACACACACACACCACATTAAAATTAAAATAATTTTAAAGAGAAATGAGAGTGTTAGGGGAGCATAGTGCAAGTGGTCTCACCCCCCAGACTGGGGCTGGCAGGGTGGCAGCAACACTAGTCAGGAAAAGAGAACAAAGCAGAGGGTGTTAAAAGTATTCAACTTTCACGACTTGAAGACAGAATCACACACCAGGAAGGTGGGGGGGGGGCGGGGGAGGGGATGCACTTGCCACTACACCACAATCCCAGCCTATGGGCTCTTCTGAGATCTAGATAGGATTCATTTGTAAGGCTCCTGGCACACCCGTGCATTCATCACAGCTAGTTTTCCCGAACGGCTTTCAGGAAGGTTACAGCAGTAATAGAAGAAGCTAACAATTATTGCTGCTGGCTGCCAGGTCCTATGCTGAGCCCTCGCAGATATTATTTCATTTAATCTTCATAACATCCCTGAGAGGCAGGCACTGTTATTATCCTTATTTTCAAGGGAAGAAAAGAGACAGGGCCAGTTACTTTGTCCAAGACCATGCTGCCAGAGTCAGTATTGCACCCCAGCCTGACTCTCCTGCACCTCTGCTCCCATAGACCACCCACTTAATAGGGGAGGGATGACACAGAGCAAGGGAGGAATGGATCAAATGATACCCATCTGTCACCCAGAGGCCATGGCTTGGGACCTGGGGAAAGCCAAGCCTAACAGGATCTGTGAGTCTCTTTGATCTAGCACCCAGCAGGCCGTGAAAGCAGATCACAGATTTAGATCCTATACCCTTCTCTTCACAGACCAGGAGACAAGTCCAAAGAATATTTCCATATTCCCCTCCCACAAAGCTATACCTAACAGTGGACACAGGACACATGACAGAGCATTGCCCACTTGTACACTTCTAGAGCATCAGGATTCCACAAGCCCAGCCTCTCTCCAGTTCTGGCCTCCACCTGAACAGTGAATCAGCCACAGTTCACTGCCTTAGTGTCCCTGGATTCTTCTCTCCAGTCTCCCATTCTAAAAGATGAGGGTGGGGTCGCTTTGGGTTGAAAGAAGGGAAACCCAATTAAACTAGCCCAAGGTGAGCATGGGGGAAAACACTATTAAATTTCTTATGAGCCTGAAAACTGGCCATGTGTGTGAGCTCAGAAGCCATGAAAACGCAAGCAGGGGCAGGTGGCCTCTCTTATTTCTGATTCTATCTGCCCTGTGTCTCCTTTCTGGTCACGTCTGAGTTCCTCAGTTTACACACATCCAGAAAATCCTCCACACGTAGTCTTGTTTACCCATAATTCCAGTGGCCACTACCCACACACCACATCTCAGGAAATCTGGGCTCTTTTAAATCCAGGATAAAAGATCTGTCATATACTCAATTACAGAAAGATATGGGAAGAAAGAGAATAATTCATGTGTTATAGACTGTGGGTTGGTACCTCGTGGTCTACCCTGTTGTGGATAGTGAAAAGGGCCTTGTGACCTGCAGGCCATCCTTTCTGAGGACTCAGCGTGGGCTTAGGTCATGAGGGTCATTGAATATGAGCTCTCAAACTCAGATGTGTTCTGCTGATTCATGAGACTGGGCCCATACACTTGTAAGTGAGAGTGAAAGATCTTTTATCTCTTTTCCCCCCACCAAACTCAACTCTGGAGAGTCCTCAGCAACTAGACTACCCTTGGGAGCTGGCCAAACTCCTGATGGATCTGTAGAAGGCACAGAACACTGGGCTCCAGAGGACATCCCTATATTCAAAACAAACAACAAATGTTATCCACTTTCTCCACTTCTCGAGAGCAAAGGCTGGTGGGGGCTTGTTCCCTCATTCCCCTCCTGGAGCAGTGAGAGCATGGAGACCCTAGTGTTTGCCACTGTGTACTTCTTCTATTTACTAGGATGATCCTAGCTTTGGAAAGGCAGCTTCCTGTCTAATGAGTGTCATGAGTTCTCATGGTGTGTGAGCCTGTCACCAGCCATACCTTTAGACAAATAAATAGCAGGGCCTGCTGATACCATAGTGTTTAGTGGCCTTGGATTGATGAAGAAGGTGAGTCTCTCTGAGGGCTATACCTGCCTCTCCTAAATTAATATGTGTGCTTTCTCTCTTCTTTCCCCTCCGGTTTGGCCATATTCCCTCTGATGTTCAGCTGCAGAATTCCCTGAAGACTGATTTGTGTCTTGATCAGGGCCCAGATACAGAGAATGTCCCCATCGTGTACATATGCCATGGGATGACACCCCAGGTGAGTGTCTTCAGGAGACCCCTGTGTCATGAATCATGTGAGTGTTGGGTATAGAGAGGCACAGCTGGGTTCTGTTATGGTGTCCCTGGGCTCAGAAGTTTCTGGCATTCATCATGAAGTGTTTCTATGAGTTGAAGAGCCAAGTTATACCTTTCTTGCCTGGACAGAAGCTGGGAAGTATGTTTTAGAGGCCAGCATCCTATGGGATGAGGATGGAGAAGGAGGAGATTCATTTTACAGAGAAACCTCTGCCTTCTTTCGAAAAGCTGTGGTGAGCTGTATAGCTCTGATATACAGAAGAAGCTGGATAGCATCCTGCCAGCAGGAGAGTTCTTCTTTAGCAGAATGGACCTCAATGGTTCCCCTAAGCTTCTTAATACACCTGAATTCCATAGAGTGCCATGTCACAGTCTACAGGCCACGAGTCTCCTTTCTAGTTCTAATACATGTTTCTGATGGAGAACAAAGAACAGCCACCAGAAAGCAAGCTGTCCTTTAAAGGTCTCCATTCATGATCTAGGCTTTAGCTATGCAAAGCTATGTTGAAACTCGGGCAATGGAGCTGGTCTACATAATAAAATACAATAGACAGCTACTGGTCATTGTTGCCCTGGCATGAAGAGTGTCCAGATGAACAAAGTTGCCAGAGTTTAACTCCAGAAGAGAACAGTGATTGAAAAGGGTGCTTTCATATCAGTTTGTAGAAGCAGGCTTTTGTGTTTAAGTTGTTACCTGCCTAAAGCATATAAGTGAGGACTGTCACATGACCCTGTGTATAAATGATGAAAATTTCCAGTGATTGTTCACTATGGTCCTAATACCTTATCTTTTTGCTGGGCCGGCCATGTTGCTGTGACATCACTAAGTGGTTAGTCTTTGAGCAGCCAATCACACTGTCTCCTCATCACTTAGCATAGCAACTCATTCATTATTATAGAAAAGAGCAACATTTTTGATATGTTAATGTCTTGGATACTTTACATATTGCTAAGACAACATAAGCAATTTAAGGAGGAGAAGAATTGTTTTGGCTTCAAGTCCCAGGACACAGTTCATCATGGCAGGGAAGGCATGGTGGCAGGAACAGGAGGTTGACAGCTCACATCGTGTCAGGAAGCAAAAGCAAACATGAAGTATGCCAGGCTATAAAACCTCAAAGCCTATCCCAAGTACTTTCTTCCTCCAGTATATCTTCACCCCCTAAAGTTTCCAGAACCTTCCCACATAGCACCACTAGCTGAGGGTCAAGGGTTCAAACCCTAAGCCTGTGAAGGTCACTTCACATTCAGATTGTACCATCGTCTTTAGGCTAACAAATGTCCTATCAAGGCATAGTATATGCACAGAAGATAGATAAATTGTATGTGTACAGATCATTGCATTTCCATGAAGTAAGCATGATCATATTAACCAGAACCTGGAGCAGAAAATACCTCCTTGTGTTGGCCTCCATATCTGTTGAGTTATAGTCATGAATCTTGTAAGCTGCTCATTTGTTTTTCTGTATCCTATTCTGAGTTATGAATCTTCTATGAAATACTATGGTGATTTGAAGAAGAGTGGGCCCCACAGGCTCATGTATTTGAATGCTTAGTCACCAGGGGATGGCGCTGTTTGAAAGGATTAAAAGGATTAGCAGGTATGGCCTTGTTGGAGAAAACGTATTACTGAGAGTGACCTTTGAGGTTTCAGAAGCCTATGCCAAGCCAGAGTCGAGATCAGGGTCTAGCTCTCAGCTGCTGTTCCAGCAGCTCCCTGCATGCTGCTATGTGTTCCTTCCATCATGATAATGGACTACACTCTGAAACTATAAGCACACCTCCAGTTAAATGCTTTCTCTTTTAATAGTTGTCTTGGTCATAGTGCCTCTTCAGAGCAACAGAATGGTGACTAAAACAAGTACTGTAAGTCCCGCTGCATCGATCATACTTGCTCACATCTTTTGACTTGTATGTATACTGATTTCTTTTAGACATACACTTAGGAATAGAATTGTTGGATCATAGGGTTGGCATATGTTTCTGTTAATGAACATTACCTGTAATAATCTGCCCATGTGACCCAAACAAACTACCACAGACTGGGCAGTTTAAGCAACAGAAATGTATTTCTTACAGCTCTGAAGGCTCGGATGTCCAAGGTCTAGATGGTAACAAATTTAGGCATTTGGTAGTGGCTCATTTCCTAGCTCTCAGGTGGCCTCTCTCCTGCACTCACAGGGTAAGGAGGAAAGGAACCTCAGAAAAAGATGCTGGTGTCTGGTATCACAAGAACACTAATCATAGGATAGGGAATCTACCCTTATGACCTCATTTAATGTGATGAATTGGAGAAGGCTAAGCCCATCCCTGATGAAAAATCACAAGAAGACTCTGTCTGAAAGAAATGCTAGGATATTGATCATGGTGTAGAGGCCAGGAGTGTGATTTGTCATCTCAGCAGAAGCCAAGGATGGAGATGGAATGGAACTGGGAGAGACACAGAGAAGTGAGAGGGAAGGAAGGGTGGCTATCAGACCTTGCACTCTGAGGTACTGGAACACCGAGAGATTTGACCATCAATTGTGCTGTTCTTCAGGGAAAGGGCATGGTGATGCCAGATGCTAGAGGGAACACCATGATCATCACAGGCACCACTGCTACCTCAGGTGCAGAGAGCAAGGTGGATACCATCCCCAGTCAAAGACCACTAGTACTGACTCCTGAAGCATCAGCAAGTTGCTATGGCAATGAAAATACAGAAGATTGAGAAAAAGTCAATGCAGTGAACATCAGGCAGACTGGGCCCTACTCTTGGTCTTCCAGTTTATCTTTAACTTTTTCTGCTCCCTTATGGAGGGTATGACTTTATGCTAACATGTATGAAATATAATTAAACAGTTCAGTGGATTCCTACCTCTGTGTGTAACACAGTCGCCATCCTAGTCAACCTGTCATCCCTGAGGGCTTCCCATTTGCCCTCTCAGTCAGCATTGCTACTCATGAGTGGTGACAGTTCTGATCTCTCCCCAATTGACTAGCTACATCTGTATCTGTCTGCCCATCTGTATATGATGAAACTAGACCAGATCATCTCTAGACCCAGCTCTATCAGCTAGGACAATCTGCTCCTCTCTAGTTCATTTGTTCTGAGAGGCACTTGGCTGGGAGCTGGAAGGCTATACTGCACTTGCCAGGGATTGTGGGAGATGCCTTCATAGATCAACCCCTTTATGTGCTTGTGTACCTGAGTTCTGCAGAAAGTACCAGGCCTGATGTCATCTCCTGCCAGGAACATGCTTTCAGGGTCCAGAAAGCTTTGAATCTGGCTTGGGTCACAAGTTACCAGAAGAGGAAGATACATGGATTCTGTTGAGGCAGGACCTAGTTGGTGACAGAACTGAGAGAGCCAGAGAATCAGCTTATCTTGGAAGTGAGCTGTGGGTCCCTGGCCAGAGTTTGTGTATTCACCCATCATGAACACAGGAACACAAGGACATAAAGTGAGTGATTGCTGACGTGTCAAGAATTCTGGCTTCCAGGATTTCCCCAAAGCATCCCTCAGTCTTCAAAAGTATCATGGAGAGGCTTAAGAAAGGAGGCCCCTTCTAGGAAAGTATGGATTGACTCAGGTCCCAAGGGTTAACTGTATCCCACAGACATTGTCTAACCACCTTTTTGATGATTTTGTACCTCCTCCTGGCAGTTCTCAGCAAGATCTTTCACAGAACAGGAAGAACCCAGAGATGGTCACACATGTAAAGATGTGTTGCCACATGTCTTTATGTGAGCTACATACTGCAGTACCCCAGAGAATAGCAATGGCCCTCACGTTGCTGTCTGCTAAATGTAGATAAGTCCAAGGTAACAGTCTTTCTGATCTCTGTTGTGAAGCTTCACACATCCTTCCAAGAGAACCACAACCAATAGGCAGCCTGAAAATGCTGACAGGAAACATATGATGTAATAAATGGAGGTTAAGGACCAGAATAGAGAGATTGCTCAACAAGCAAAGGTACTGACCACAAAGGCAGATGATGTGAGTTCAATCCTTGAGACCCACCATAGTAGAAAGAGAGAATTCATTCTGGAAAGTTGTCTTCTGGTCTTCACTTTCACACTAAGGCACACACACATAAATAAATGTAATAATTTTTTAAAGCACTTGAGAGCTGGAGAGATGGCTCAGCAGTTAAAAGCTTTTACAGAGGACCCAGTTCATTTCCTAGCATCCATATCAGATGGCTCACCATTGCCTATAACTACAGCTCCAGGTGATTGATCCCTTCTGGCCTCAATATGTGTTCCCATGTACAAAGAGACACACAATTATAAGATAAAAATAATTGGGAGGAGGGATAGGAGAGATGGCTTAGTGGTTAACAGTAAAATGAAAATAAGTCTTTGGAGAGAGGAGTGATAGCTCCATAGTTAACAGTACTTGTTGCCCTTCCAGAGGACCCGGGGTACTCCCCAGAACCTATTTTGGGTAGCACACAACAACCTATAAGTTTCAAGAAGTCCAGTTTCCTCTTCAGGCCTTCACAGATACCTACATGCACATAAACACAAGGTAAAAATTAATCCTTCTTTAACATTATTACTGGGTTCAAGCCATACTACTCACTAACCAGGCGCCTTGGATAGATGTTGCGCCTCAGTTTTATTACCCATAAAACAGTGATTATAGCATCGCTTACCTTGTAAGTTTACTACAAAGATTACAGAATGAGTGTTCATGAAGCATTTAGACAATGCAAGCTTTCCCATGATTGTTACCTATTCTATGTAAGCAGCTATTATTATGAGGCTTGAGGTAAGATAGTGGTGGTTAGCCTTAAGAGAGAGTTGAAGCTTCCTTCTAAAATACAAGAATATACATGTTTGTCTCAGAGACAGTCTTAGGATGTAGCTCCAGCTGGCCTCAAACTCAATATCCTCTTTTCTCCACCAGTGCTAGGATTATGGCCCTGTACTTTCACAGGCTGTGCACCTTGATCCATTGCCAGGTGTGTGTTTCTTTTTAGGTCACCTTGAGTCATCTTAAGTGTTCCTGATCCTGGGGGACAACAGACAGGGCCTTCATGATGTTGGCCTTAAATCTTCACCTGCTCACCATACAAGGGGAAAGCTTTTTCCTCTCTCTCTCAATGTTATCTAAGTGGCTTCATTTGAGTTCCATGACTTGGTTTCAGCCAGCCACAGCCACACATTGTAGAGGAAGAGGGATACAGAGTCAGCCCCGCTGGGTGGACCCATTCTTGCTAACCCAATAAGATGATTAAATGAATTCTAAGTGCATCTGAAAATGTATCTGTAGGCATTTTCTAAGAAGCAGTGTCAGAATAGGATGGACGGGTCTGACACAAAGTGGTTAATACCATACAGGGAAATGCAATTATAGCCTTTATGTGACCTTTTCTACCAAGGCATAAAACCAGGCATTGGTGTGTAACTCTGTAGTGTTGAGAGTTAATCAAAAGGTAAAGAGTGCAGACAAAGGCAGATACAATACTATTAGAAAATTGCATGCTATTAGCAGGCCTGTTAAATAATGTCCCAGTAAGATATCAAAAGGACATCTATGTTATTTCTAGGTCTTAGGTAATTGTCTTTTTAAAAATTACATGTATTTACTAGCATACCCCAGGTGTGTGTGTGTGTGTGTGTGTGTGTGTGTGTTTCTAGAAGTCGCATATGTCCTTCCACTATGTGGGTCCTAGGAATCTGACTCAGGATGCCAGGCTTGGTGGCAAAGCACTTTTACTCAAAGCCCTTTTACTACTGAGCCCTACATACCCATTCTAAAGTTTGCTGAAGGTCAGATGACCTTCAGACCATCTGTGATTTGCTGACCCTTGTAAGCTGACAACCTGACAGTGTGGTCTTCCCTTCAGTTCTCACAGCTTCCCTTGCCCAGTGCCACAAACCAAAAAGCATATGAGAGAGAATGTGTTAACCCCCAGTTTTGGAGAAGTCCAAGGACAACGTGCAATGAGGATCTATTCCTTCAGAAAGGTGAAAGGGAAGGGAAGTGTCCCAGGCCTCTCCCCTGGGAGCTTCTTAGGCTGCTTTCAATATAGCTGTGATTCTTAATGCCAACTTCACCTCACACAGACCCTCATAGATTTGGGGTAGGAGCCTGCTCTATCCCAGTGTGACTTCACGCAAAGATTAACTAATGATATCTCCAATGACCCTGATTCTAAATATGGCCCCATTTCTGGGAAAGGGAAGTTAGAACTTGACATGTGAATTTTAGGGGTGCACAACTCCATCCATCAACCTCCCTTCCCCTCATAAAGATAGGCATGTAACTGGGGGTCTTTCACTTCCTTGACTAGCACCTGACACAACTTCCTTTTCTAGCTCATTGGCTGGGCTGAGTCACATGGTTCCGTCTCACTGCAGATATGGGAAACTATAGGTTTCTGGGTACCTAGAAGGACTTATCTCCATCACAACAATTTAGATAATTTCTGTTTTACGTCTGAGAAATAAGACAAAGAGTATCTTTCTTTGGTATGAGCTGACTTGCTCAATGGCATCACTGGTTACCAGCAAGCAAGGGTGAGGAAGGAGGCCAGTACTTTGACCTTTGACCTCCTCTTTTCTTCACTTTCATGTGCAGTTTTTCTTATTTTTAATTCACTCACTCTTCAAACATTAAAAAGGCCGGTTGTGATGGTGCATGCCAGTAGGATTTGCTGAAGGGGGCACGAGTTTGAGGCCAGCCTGGACTACACAAACATTAGACAAGTTGTCATGAAGTCATTATGTTTCCAAGAGTTTTATTTTCCCTTGAAGGAGAAACACATTTGGCATAGTGATAGGAATGTTTGCAGAGTGACTTATAGTGGATGCCAGGAGCCTCCAGAGAAACTAGAGACCAAGAAATAGCTGTGCTTGGGGAACCTGGTCTCACAACTGGGCTAGACCCTTAGAAAGAAACATTACTCTGATGGAGTTGTGACACTCCCAGGTCTCCAGGAAGGCCCAGAGCAGGAGAAATCATAATATAGCTAATCAAATTAGTGAGGTGAAGCTGCTGGGAAGGATGCTAATTGGTTAATGAGTAAATGTAACCATTTTATTTAAATCAGCAGCAAATTTTAAGCAATCCTCAAAATAACTGAGAATATTAGCCCTAATTAGTGTAACAGCCTGGAAAATTTCTTCTAATGGGAAAAATACAATAATGGGGTCTCTCCACAGACTCCATCCAATTAATCACTCATTCACTCACTCACTCATTCATTCACATACCCATTCACTGAACATGCACTGAGCTTGGTGCCAGGAACTAGAAAGAGAAAGGCCATTTGCCCGAGGGCACAGTCTGGAAGAGGAAGACAGGCACAGATAATTAGCTTCCATGATGAAACCCCAAACGCATCATTACTTCAGAGAGAGTATGTGGGGTCAGAAAGAACAAAGAAGACTATGAGGATTTTTTTCATCTGTTCTTCCAGAGTTCTTTAGACCACAGAGAGTGCGTCAAGATAAAGTGTGTCTCCTCTGGGAAGGTACGTTCTTGGTGGTAGAAGAAAGGTAGAAGGGATTTTAATTCCTCCGAAAGTCTGTGAAGTTCTGAGGTTTCCATGTCGGTGCTTCAGGACAAGCTTTGTCTCAGGGTATAAAGAATGGAGTTGAGCTGAGAGAATTCTGTTCTAACCTGAAGAAGAATTTCATGTCAGGTCAGGGAGTGTGCTGAACAAGAGTTAAGCCAGGCCCAGAGAGGAAATGGACTTTGTCACATTGCTCTTTTGTCCTTAGATCTTTAGTTTTAATTTTGATTGATTGATTGATTGGTTGGTTGGTTGGTTGGTTGGTTGGTTGATTGATGTGCATTGTGGATTGAACCCGAGGCCTTACATGGATCAGGCAAATGCCCTGTCAGTGAGCTACATCCACTCAAGCCCTCTTTTTTTATTTTTAGGAATTGTTACTTTGATAATCAATGAGTTGGTTAGTAGATAGATGGACAGAAAATGTAAAATACTGCTTATTTCATTGTCTATGGAGAACTAGCTAGAAATTTTCATTTGCCAATGAGTCACAATGACACTGTCACCCCTTTCCTATTTTGACAATGTTTCCTGAATGATAGATAGATAGATAGATACATACATACATACATACATACATACATAGATACATGGATAGATACATAGATAGATACATAAATAGATACATAAATAGATACATAGATAGATACATAGATAGATACATAGATAGATAAATGGAAAACATTTCTTATCTCATCATCTACTGACAACTTTCTAGAAGCTTCCATTTGCCAATGGGTCACTATGATATGCTCACCCCTCCCCTACTTAGCCACGTTCCCAGTGGCTTTGGGGGCATTAAAAGCACCTCATAGATTGTGCTTGCATCTCCAAACTTTTCATGTAACATCCCAGAGACACTTGGAAAAGTTTTGTTTTATGTGCCAAGAATTTAAATGGCTTTGCACTTGTCAGTGACTTTTGGCAGATGTCTCTACTTCTCCATGACTTTTATCTATAAATAAACAGAATGTTAGGCAAAGAGTGGCTATGCAGTTTGTAGATTTTCCCTGTGTCTCTTTCCTGTCATAAGAGTGTGCCCTCCCTGACACCTGTTCAGTGGGCACCAGCTGATGCCTGGCAGTTCAGGGTCATACAGGACTATGCTTTGGGGAAGCTTCAAATGGCTTGCTAGATTTGATTGGTATTGTGGCTTGAATGTGAAATGTCACCCATAGGCTCACGTGTTTGAACACTTGTTTCTCAGCTGGTAGCACTATTTTGGAAAGTTGTGGAATATTTAGGAGTTAGAGCTTCACTGGAGGGAGTGAACCTTTAGGTTTTATAGCCCAGCTTCACTTCCTTTACACTCTCATCTTCCTGACTGTGTGTACAATGTGACCAACCACTTCATAGTCCAGTCATCATGCCTTCCCTGTCATGATAAACTATATCCCTTAGACTGTGAGCCAAAAATAACCCTTCCCCCTCCCCACTTCCCCATCATAGCAAGAGGAAAAATGATGATTCCAGCTGAACACACTGATCTCTGCTAGATTCGGTAACTTACCTAAAGAGAATTGTCTACACCTCACAACAGTCGCAAGGGCCACCATTCAGACAAAATTTTGAGAAAGTAAAGCTGTCACACAGGCTGACCCCAAAGTGGCCCTAGGATGGGCCATTCTCCCACACCCTCTGGTAATCATTCTTCAGTGTCTTCCCAAAGAACCGTGTTCTTGGTGAGGAATAGTTGTTTGAGGGTTGGTCCCAGCTCCACAGGACCCTGGAAAGTGGCTGATACACAGAAGAGTAGGTCTCAGGATCACAAGTCTGCCCACACCATGGGATGCCTGGAGCAAATGAGTTGATGTTGCCAAAACCCCTATTATGTTCTCATTGGTGAATACAGGATTGTGATGTTCACATCCCTTTCCAAAGCTACTTGGACAGGGATCACCTCCCATACCTTTGCAGCCCTTGAAAGTGTCCATGGAGACCAGGTGCCTCACCTTTCTTGCGTAGGACCTAGAGTCCAGCAGCACACACTCTTGCTCTCTGTTCTTCAGGGAGGCAGAACATATGAGTTTCCTGATTCATCCATCCTGTAGTCTTGCTTGATGTCTACTGAAAGGAAGGAGGCTAACCTTAAAGCCCCCACCCCAGCCCCTTCCTCCACTCCACCCCACTCCACTCTGCCATTCACAGTGAATTACAGCTCTGCTGTTTAGTCAGTCTCTAACTTGGCATTGACAGAATTCCTGATTTACCCCCCAATTCAAAATGAAGTATAACTTATAGTAAATTCTAACTATAGGTTGTTACATTATTTTATTTACTTATATTTACGTAGGTGTGTATAATTCACATATATAAACAGATAATCACTATATACCCATCTCTGTTTGACTCTGTATGTCTGTATATTAAATTTTAATGACATCATGCCATCCCATCCCCATATGGTTCAAAGATGCAAAGAGGTTCCCGAGCCTCCCACGAAGCTGTACGTCCTAGAACTTCATGACAGTGCTTAGTCACAGCCAGAGGCAACCTGTACGGACTGGGAAGATGCGGCCTGGCCATGGTACCCCTTATTGATGCATCTCTGTTCTGGATGCTCCCAGAGACGCAGGTGACACACAGGTTTCTCTTTCTGTCACATTCAACCACCCGGTTGCCTGACATTGCCCCTGAGCTCCACCCCACCTGGGTCTGGTTCCTCCTCAGTGGGTGAGGAGAGTGTCCAGCTGCCCATCCCTCTGCCCGCCCTGCTTTAAAATGTACATCATCTATAATTCTCTCTGATGATTCCTTATGGAAGTAGAGGCCCCCAGGTGGGATGCTCTGTGCTGGGAAACAGGGGGGTCACAGGGAGCAGTGGGCTGTTGGAGGCTCCCAGGTGTGAGGCCATGGTGTCAAGGCCTCTTGCCACACAGCATGATGGTGAACTCTGAGCTCTTCCTGCAGCTCCGGTGCTAAAAAAAAGGAGCTGCCTGATTTCTTATTCACTCCACACATGTTCTTCATTTCATGTCCAAACTCTGAAATTAGAGTCATCAATAGCGAGTTTTGCATGACTTTTATTAAACTCCCACGGTCTGGGAGCAGGCTGTCATCAGCAGTGCCATACTGCCCAATGTTCCAGTTCCTAAGCAGAGAGCCGCTGTCTCTGGCCCCCTGCCCACATCTCATTGTGGAGCTTCGCTACCCAGATGACTCTGGCCATGGGGACAATGTGGGAATTGAGTGATAGAGGGACTGGCTTTGGATCCTAATCTGGCTGTGTGCACTCAGGCAAGTCACCTCACCTCTCTGAGCCTTAGGTTCTTGATCCGTAAAATGGGCACGAGAATTGAACAGTAGATAAGCTATCAACCCTGTTCATGTCCTCTCGTTCAAGTCATAACCACCTTTCCGTGAGTGTTTTCAACATTTAAAGATAATTATAAAAATGACAATAGTGTGTATGCTCCATTGCTGTGCATTCTTTGCAGGTACCTTTCAAAACACTTTTCTTGGCTAGGCTAGCATCCCCAGCAGCCCTTGGAAGTGGGTGCTTCTAGTACCCTGTTGTTACCAGGTAGAAACTGGGGCTCATGGTGATTATGTAAACCATTCCAGGTAGCAGAGCCTGGCCTGTCACCCAGATTGCCTGCTGTAGAGCCCATGCTCAGAGCAGACTCCATGCTGGCTTCCAGCTTTCAGACATGTGGGGGTCCTGCTCTCAGGGAGACACTTGGGTAGAGATAGGACTACCTCTGTCTCCCATTTGGGACAGGAAATGGGGAGAAACCTCCATAGTTTAACTGGGCATGGTGATGCCCTCTGCACCCAGGGTAGGGCCTCAGCAAGTGGGCTAATACACGGCTGGCATCTGGCCCATGCCACTGACATATTGGGTGGAGTAGTTTGCCATTGTACAGGATCACCACCCCAGGGTCCTGATCACCAGCAGGATCTAGATGCCACCAAAGCATCTTCATGCATTTTTAGGGCTCCCTTCAGTTGAGAATCAAAGAAAGAAGGAGTCAAAGTCAGTAGGCTCTGTGCTTTAGAAGGGGCTGGTAGCACTGAGCACGGACACCTGGATAGTGTCTGTATCACAGAAGCTTAAGGAGATGCTTAAGCCATTTTATGAAAGTTCCTATGGAAGTGTGCTGAGACTATATGATGGGTGTAAATGAATTCTCCAATCTGATTTTCCCAGCTAACTGCATTGTCACACTGCCTTTGTCCCAGGTGCTTTTGCTAAAGCCTGCTGGCTGCTGCGCGTGAGCCCTGGAAGGGCAGCTCTTTGCTGGAGCCCTCAAGGGCAGTGCTGTGTTAATATGCTGGGAATTTAAGTAGAGCTGGCCCTTCTAAATCAATCACCAGGACAGCTTTATATTTTTCCTTTGCTCAAAAAATACACTATTCAGTGCAGTTACATGTGTGGGAGTAAGGTTGGCTTGGGTGAAGGACGCTGAAAAGGAAAATTTCATAACATTTTCACTGCAGGAAAAGGGACTCGCCACCTTAGTTCTTACAGAACTGGTGACAGAAAATATCAGCATCTATGTATTATCTCTGCGATCCTCAGAATGGCCTAAGCTGTTCAGAAGTTGCTCAGTTTTATTTGGCCAGGGCATTATATATGCTTAACAAGTGTGGGTTAAACAAAAGGCTAAATAGGAGATCAGTCAAAGCTCTTTAAGGGGATGTTCACAAAGTGGAATGAGCCAATATTTGCCTTCTTGCCCCTTTGGGGGTTTTCTGTGATGGCAAGGTCCACCCTGGCACATAGAACCTAAGAGAACTGCTCACGGTGTGAATCTCGACCTTCATGATGTATATATAGTAGTAGAACCCCTGGGAGGCCATGACAACGATGCCCCTGCTGTAGGAAGTGGATAAGAAGATGAGCTGATGAGCATGCCTCTTCTGCCCAGCGTTTGCTGGGGAGGAATGAAGAGAGAAAGCTGGCCATCAAAGACTATGGGGTTTAGAAGGGTATGTGCTTGGGTTTGTTTCCAAGGAAAGCGATAAACAGGTATGTTTTGAGACTAAGGGGAAGAAAAACCAGAGAAAGAGATCAGCATTCAGATAAAGACAGAAATAAACTAAGCCACATCCCAGGTTGGGAATGAGTGAGGACAAGAGGGTATGCAATCCCAGGACAGGGCGTGGGGCTGGTCCTGGACCACATGGGCTGCCTTGCCAGTGAATGGGACATCTGTGGGAGAACAGAGAGCCCCAATGCTGCCCAAGTGCCCCAAGATGATGCTGGTTAGAGTGGGGGGGGGGGCTGTTTGAAGTTGAAGGTCATGTCTATGCTTTCCTTATTTGCATACAGCACATAACCTTTCATATTAGGAACAACCTAAGCTCTTAAAGCAGTGCTGTACCAGCAAGAGATAGAGCTTTATTGTTTCTGGGATGGTGAGCAGATAAATGTTCAGTCTAGCTCACTCTATGTTCTGGGGGTAAATAGTCAGACCCTTGTCCCGAGGACAGTCAGTTATCCACTGGGTTCTATGAAAAATGGTGATTGGAGGATTGGGAAGTAAGGATTATGAAGGCATTGGGGAACAAGTCTGGATGAGTGTCCAAGCTATTTATTAATACATTAGTCTGATAGATTAATATGTTTGAGTGTGTGTTTTGTGCCAAGTGGTAGGTTTGATGATCAGCAGGTAATGGTGAGAAGACATGGTAATTGTTCTCAGGGAACTTGGTCTCTAATAGGGACACTGTCACCTAGCACAGAGCACTAGTTACCCCTAGGCCAACTTCCCTATAACCACAGTTAGCCCTGTTTTCACAGACAGGTAAACAGAATGACATCTGAATGCATTCATTATCTGTATCACAAGCAGGTGAGAACAGGGGCTGGAGTCTAGGCAATGTGGATGTGGGCAGAGTCTCCTACACCAACCCTTTCCCCCTCTCCATATTAGCTCAGTCCCCTTGGCATAGACTTCCAGAGTTCCCCGTACTTTTTCTAAGGTCATGCTTTCAATTTGGTAGCTCTGTTTTTGCACGGTATTGTGGGGGAGGGAGCTTAGCCAAATGGCTGCCCATCAGCCAGGCTTGTCATGCCCCCCTGTAACACATGACCTCAGAATCTCCGTGGTTTACAGTAACCAACGTTTCTCGGCCATGCTACATGTCCATTTCTTTTCTGACCTTCTCTTTCTTCTGCAGCATTTTGCCAAAAGCAGCTGGAAAAAAAAAGCTTGCTCTTCATCTATGAGTCATCAGTCTTCCAAAAGCTGTCTAGAAGCCATCACTACCTTTATGTGCTCCAGGGACAGCGTCCTCACTGTGGACTTATTGGCTTCAAAGTCAGTGTCCCGTATTTTAAGATTTGACCATACCCCTCGTCTACAGGCAGTTTCTATGGGCTGGTGAAATTGGTGAATTTCTAGCCTTTAGAGCTTGCTTTATGGTCACCATGGGACAGTCACATCCATCTGGGATGCCCAGGTTCCAGGGCAAAAATGGAGAAGATAAAATGCTGGTCCCCAGGATAGTGGAGGTGGGGGAAGCAGTGGACTTGTAGAAGAGGGGACCTAGTGAGAGTCCCATAGGCATGGTAGAAAGGTTGTGAGTCTCCAGTCTTATTATTTCTGTCTCCTGATTATTGTTATCTAGCATATAATAGAGTCCACAGCAGTGGGTCTGCCAGATCTTGGACTTGAAACTCCAATATTGAACTTACTAAATCTCTCTCGTATGAGTACTCCATATACATGATCTATGCACATTTATCCATATATATATATGCATATATAAATATATACATGTATATTACTCTATATAACATATAGAGAAAGATGGGGTGATGGGTTATACATTATAGCTCTGAAATCTAATTGGGTATGAGTGGTCAAAGCTAGACAAGAAGCCACATCTGACATATTTTATATTGGATATGTAACATTGGAGGACAGTTCAAGGGTACTCTGAGGAGGAGGAACCATTTTGAGCACTCTGAGAGTCTAAGCTAACGATCCCAGCCCAGTGACAGTGCTTCAGGGCCACTTGGCCACTCTGCTGAGTTCACAGTGGGAAGCAGCAGCCAAGCTTCATTGTTGGCCCTCTCTGTTCTGCCCCACGTTCAAAGCCACCCACTCCACTAGTGCTCTGCACACATGCAACTGGCATTGTCTAGAGTCTAGACAGAACTGGAGGTGCTTCCTAAGTCACCTGCAGCCCAGCATTGATTTTTAGGCACCATGGGTATTTTCACTAAAGATTCCAGAAAGTCCTTAGATGTATTAACAGAGCATAGTGTGAGGCCACCAGCCACTACCAGCATGCTGTCTTCAGGATGACTCTTCTCGTTTCCCTCCTCACCACCCGATAGAACCATGTGCTGCACACTTCTGTGCCTTTGATCTGGGCAAATGATCCTACTCTAGACTGACCTAATCTCATCACTTACTGGCCTCCCTGGGCCATCACTGTACTCTAACCAGTCCCCTGCTAGAAGCCTGACCAGGAGAATATTCTAGACATCTTGCTACATGTGGTGAATCAGCTCAAGGGAGGAGGAACATGTCTAGCTCGCATATCTAGCTCCTCTCTGCTTTGAGAGCCTGACAATTTAGAAGGGGGTTACCAAAGTTGAACAAGATCATCCATCATTACAAACCTCTTCCTATAAGACTTGGGGACTTGTGAGCTTAAAGTCACCTATTCACAGGAGAGATGAGTTAGGGGTGGGGGTGCCGGATTAGAAGCCTTACACACGGCTGCCAGTTACAGAGATAACACTGGGACTGTGCTTCCCTCTCTCCCCTGCCTGGACTTGGTGCTGAAGTTGGTGACACACCCCCAACTCCTGATTTATTGGCAGTGTACTGTGGCCCTGAGCACAGTAATGAACCTCTGTGTCAAGGGATTAATGACCAATAACCAAACCTTTAAATCAGGGCACCCTGTCTGCAGAGGCCTGTGGCTCATCCTTGGGTAAATAGGACAAAAAGCCCATTTCTAATACATTTTCTGGATGTCACAACACCGCTCTATAAATTGAGATCGAGTAAAGCAAACCTCCAAGTCCTCCCTCCTCCCCCACCCCTGCCATTTCTCACTGACTGTGGCTTGCCTGAATCACCTATAGTCAGACTCAGAAGGGGCTACAGGCATGGAGAGGGCAGCATCCTCACTGTACTGTCACATGCCCTCATGTGGCGACCCTAGTCACTGTCAGGGCCTTGCTCTTGCTCTGAAGACCCTGTGGCCACACTTAGGGGTTTCCATATTTTCCTTTTTCTCCATACCACCCCTACATTTTGTGACTATGCTCCCCAGTGTCTCCTTAAATACAGCTATTTTCTATCTTGGCTACACACTAGAATCTTCTCTAATAATCCCTGTGTTGGGTAGTTTTCTTGTCACTGTGACCAGACACTGAACCAAAAGACTCTTAAGCAAGGGAGGTTAAGGGAACATAATTTCTGGTGGAGAGGAAGGCATGGCAGATTCATGGGGTGGGGGTGTGTAGCCTGGACTCTTTACCCTTTATACTCATGATAACTTGGTGGAACGGGAAACAGGAAGCAGATAAGTGGGGCTGGACTTTTTCAAGCCCTGCCTCCAGTGCCCCACTTTCTCTAACAAATCTCCAACTCCTGAAATTTCCCAGACCTTCTAGAACAGCTTCCTCCAGCTGGGGACCAACTGTTCAAACATGTGTGCCTACAGAAGAATGTTTCACATTCAAACCATGACAGTCCCCAAGCCTAGCCCCACTCCCAAGTCAGTAGCTTATAGCTTTTAACTACACTCCCCAGATGACTGAGATGTGCAGCAAGGGTGGGGACCCTTAGCTTGATAGCATTGGAATCTTAAGAACCCTCCAGCCTCATACACTGCGCATTTGTCATCTTTCTGATAGATGGCCCACCCACAGTTTGACCCTCCCCGGTTGCCTCATTTTGATTCTTGCTATATGAGGATCCCTGGTATGTGGTCCTCCCCACAGAGACCTGGCTCCTCAACCTGTGTCAGGCTTCAGTAGTCTTCAGACTATCCCTTCTTGATGCCCAAAGAAATAGCCTTAAGTCTTGTGGACCCTAAGCCCTGGCATGCCAGGACTAGCCAAACAGTTATTTTCTTCCCTGTGGTTCTAGAACATATTGTGGGGAGCGTCTTACTGTGGTTTTCCTTTTTCCATTTCACCCCCTCTCCAACCTCAGGCAGGTATCAGCCAAATATCACTAATATCCTTCCATCCCAGAGGCCACATGTCTCTGAGATACCTTATATTTCAAGGGCACAGAATCCATAGAGCAACAGTGTTGCCAAGGAAACAGTAGTGGGGAGAGGGGAGGGGACAAAGCTCCGATGCCTGTGCCCAGTGATAGGAAGAGATCCAGTACTAAAGCTGTGCCCAGAAAAGCATCTATGGCTTGTGGTGGCCCGAATGAGAAGTGATCCCCATGTGCTTGTGCATTTGAACATTTGGTCCCCAGTCTGTGGCATTGTTTGGGGGAAGTTATGGAGCCTTTAGGAGGTGGAGCCTTGCCGCAGGAAGTACATTACTGGGGTGAGCTTTCAGGGTTTATAACTTTGTCTCCCTTTCCACTCTTCTCCCTACTTCCTGTGTGACAATAACAATGTGACCAGCCAGCTTCCTGCTCTGGGCCTTCCCTGCCATTATGGACTCTATCCCTTTGGAACTATAAGATTAAATTAACCCTTTGTTTCCCTCCTTGCTGGTTGATCAGGATGTCTTGTCACAGCAGCAAAAACATGACTAATACCTATCCTTAAGGTTGTTCACTAGATTCCTGCTTTGTGTGGAGGGTTCTGGAACTTCCAGAGAGGCTACAGGGTGAAGTGTGTAAGTGGGAATGTGAAGACTGGAAGACTTGCCGATTGGCCAAGGCCAAGGATGCCAGAGGTGGAAGGCCAGAAACAGAGGGAAAGCTAAGGAAGGTTTGCCTAGCCATGGTGTCCGATGAGAGATGCTTCCAGCAAGGTCTCACCATGTAGCTCCAGCTGGCCTTGAACTCACAGAGGTCCACTTGCCTCTGCCTCCTGAGTGCTGAGACTACAGGAAGTCATCTCCAAACCTGGCTCAACTGTCAGTCTTTTTTTTTTTTAAGTTCTTTATAAACTTTTGTTCCAACAAAATATCCAATGACACTGAATTATAAAAAAAAAAATATCTGCAAGACAGGTTTTGGGGAAGGGCCCAGGCCGCAACCCATAGTGACCTCAGAGACCTTTCTGATGCCCAGGACACAGTAGCGAGTAGCTGGTAGGAATGGTTCTGACTGTGCTTTTGGTGGTTTTAAGGGAAGAGTTTGCAGTGTCCCTCAGGAGCCAAGTTCTGCTGTGCCAACCTCACCGAGAGATGGGCTGTGTAGAGACGAAGCCTTGGCTTCAACCCAGGACTGCTGAGGAGCAAGAGGACCCTGGGACTTCCAGCTGCAGAAGGGAGATGCAGGCCTTGAACTGTTAAGAATCTAACCTAGCTGGGCACATCCTCCAGGCAGTAAAAGAGAAGGAGGCCTCCTCGAGACCTTGTCAGATTATTTCCCCAAACTGCATGTAGCCTGTTTCCCTGACTTCAGAGATGGAAGGTAACCTTGAGCATGGAGAAGGTGCCTAGCAGAAGCCTTAATAAACCCACACAAAAAGAGGGATTTTTTTCTTCTCCCCTCTCCCTTCCTGTGCCCTTCATCTCCCCTGTGATAGTCCTGCCAGTGAGTGACCTTTGAAAGCTATGAAGGATGGATGCTGTGACCCATCCACATACCTACAGGATGGGAACTCTGGTGTGATGGTTTGTATATGCTTGGCCCAGGGCATGGCACCATTACGAGGTGTGGCCCTGTTGGAGTAGGTGTGTCACTATGGGCATGGACTTTAAGACCCTCATCCTAGTTGGCTGGGAACCAGTCTTCTCCTGTTTGCCCCTGAAACAAGATGTAGAACTCTCAGTTCCTCCCCCATCATGCCTCATGCCTGCCTAGATGCTGCCATGCTCCCACCTTGGGGGTTCATTGCCCCAACTTGGTCCTGTGGCCCTGAGGATAGCAATGTGTGAAGAGGGCTCTGTGGACTCCAAGGCTGACTTCAGCTTGGCTGCTCATCATTGCTCCTGGCTCTGGCCTGGAGAAGGTGACAGCATCACTTGTGTGAGACCTAGACCCAGATGTTTGTTCTTGGAGTTGCAGGTGATTTTTCTTTCCCCATCAAGCCCCAGAATAAAATGCCAGTCAGGTGTGCAGCCCTGCTGAGCTGTGCAGGGCTGAGCAGAGAAAGAACACAATCCATCATTACAGCTAGAGAGGAGCTGAGTGGTCAGGGTATCATTTCTATGCCCCTGGGGGTTTGTGAAACATCCAGACAGGATAAGAGCAAGCCTCTGCCTCTGACAGTTACTGGCAGGATGCTGCTGTCTCAGCATTCCTGGTCACTGTGTGCTATTGGTCTTTTATTAAGGGGGCTCTAGTATGTAGTCTATGTCCTATGGGAGCTCCATAGGACCATGTGGAAGTCAGTCTCATGGCACTCCCTGACACCTTCCAGCCTACTCACTGGAGGTGAGGGAATGCAGGAAACTAGATGTGGGATGTGAGTGGTCCTGGGCCTGGCTCAGAAGTCAAACTACAGTTTAAATCTTAGCTGCTAGTCACTGATGTGCGGCTTTGTATGTATCATTTAGTTCCTCTCAAATAATTTAATTTTCCTCAGTCCTTCATATGCTAAATGGGTGATAATGGTAATACAGGTAGAAATTCAAAATCTGAAATGCCCTATGATCTGAAACTTTAAAAAATTTATTTAATTTAATTATTTTATTTATTTATTCATTCAATCATTTTATATCCTGCTCACTGCCCCCATCCTGCTCACCCCCTCCCACAATCCTTCCCCCATCCTCCGTTCCCCTTCTCCTCTGAGTGGATGGGTCTCCACTGGGGAATCCCCCCACCCTGGCCCTTCAAATCTCTGGGAGGCGAGGCCCATCCTCTCCCACTGAGACCAGACAAGGCAGCCTGACTAGAAGAACATATCCCACAAACAGGCAACAGCTTTTGGGACATCCCCTACTCCAGCTGTTCAGGACCCACATGAAGACCAAGCTTCGCATCTGCTATATATGTGTGAGGAGGCCTAGGTCTAGCCCATGTATGTCCTTTGGTTGGTGGTTTATTCTCTCAGAGACTGATCTGAAACTTTTTGAGTACTCACACAGAAAATCCCAAGCCTGACCTTCTATGAGAGGTAGTTGCCTACAGAGTTGCCTTTAGACAATGTAATAAAAGTATGTTTGAGTCATAAACCTTGTGTTTAAACTTGGGTCCCATCTCCAAGATAATTCTTTATGAATGTATAGGCTGATATTGTAAAAATCCTTTTAAAGCTCTGAAACCAGAAGTACGGTGTTCCCAATTATAGATATGGGGTACTCAAACCCTGTGCCTGACCCATAGCCCTATTAGGGTTAAATGAGATAGATGGTGTGAGCCCCTTTTGATCTAGTATAGTCTAACCACAGGTATTTCAGCTTGACTATCAGCAGTCGAAACCAGGAACTCCTGACAAGGCTACTCCTGAGATTTTGAACCAGGCAATTTAACTGTACTAAGGGGGTGCTGTGTACTCTCCCCTGGGTGCCAGGAACCTCTCCTTCTCTAAGTCATAACTAAAAAGTTTCTGTTCAGGCATCCCAAATGACCCCTAGTCAGCAGAACTATCCCCTTAACCCGCTTTGGAGACCACAGCTCTCAATCACTTCTTGCTTCAACTTTCAAAGCCCCTCATTGCTCTGGAAGCATGGCCATGCTTACTGGGCCTGTGGGCATTGAACAAGGGGTATCTTGCACAAAACCATTCCCTATTTTATGTGTTCAGGCCAGTTATTGATTCAGTGTGCTACTGGCTGGGCTTCTGAGATGTCCAAGGGAAGACCGGAGGGAGTCTTCCTTGTCAAATCTGTCTCTGTGATCCGCCTGCTTCCTGGTTCCACTGATTGTTGGCTTTTTAAATGACAAACAACTGTCTGTCCCTATTACGATCTTCTGAGACTCTGGAGCGATAATCAGCTCTGGTGACAGCTGTAGCAGCGAGTAAGTGCACACATACCTCTCAAAGCATCTCCCCAGGCACTTTAGAGCAGCTAAGTGGATAAAACTGATTTCAGCTATTGCCTGGGTGGCCAATTTGTGTCTATGGACCCCACCCTGGAGATGAGAGGCAGACCCTGGTGACAGGAGGCAGGAAGGGAAAGAAGTGACTGGTCCCTGGCCATCCTTCTTTTGCAGGTCATGCTTCTGAGCCTAGATCCTGGTTTCCATCGTGACCATTGAGAGCTCCCCTGTCCTGCGATCATTTGGCTTTAGTCTTAAGGACCTAAACAGCTGTCTTACTCTCTGGAGAAAGCACAAGTGACAGGCTGAGGCCGTGCACTTTTGCACATTCAGCAAAGGCCTTGGGAGCTGATGACTTTTTGTTTCTGGCTCAAAGGTGGAAGAGTTGAGTGTGGCTGGCTTGTTCATTACTCTTTTGTTGCTGTGACAAAGAGGCTGGCAAGAAAGGACTCAAGGAATGAAAATGAACTGTGGCTCACAGTATGAGGCTTGAGCCTGTTGGGGCACAGCCAGCATGACTGGGAAAACATGAAGCAACTGGTCTTCCTGCCCACAGTCAGGAAGCAGAAAGAGGGAAGCTGCTGCTCAGCTTGCTGTCTCTTTTTTATTCCCAGCCTAGGGTTCCAGGATGAGTCTCCCTCCCCAGTTAAGTTTTCCTAGGACTTCATCACACATACACCCCTAGGTAATTCTCAATCCCATCCAGTTGACATAGAGGATGGACCATCCCACACACTTTCCTAGATTTAGCTGTGCTTTGACCACACCAGAACTACAGCTTCCTCACTTCCGTATACGCAGAACTCAACTTGAAGATTTATTTCTTATGTGGATGGATGGATAAATGAGATGCTGAACTGCACAACTGTTGAAGCTTCCTACCTGTGTCAACTTCTTCCTCAATGCCAATAAACTAGAATTCTTAACTGGTCCTTAGCTTCCCTTGGTGCAGTCTAAAAACCCAGGCCACACGGGGAACGTCCTTGGGCTCACACTAGAAACTCATGTATCAGCCATGGCTAGCTTGACAAAGTGTCTCTTATGTTCTGGTTACATCTTCATGTTGAACTGGGAATAGCACCTTTTACCTCTGCTTAGAACGTTGGTCATTATCATCCTTTGCCCAGAAATGAGAGCAATCAGTAAGGCTGGTGATTTTGATGTCTTCATCCCTGGATTTACTAAGCTGATGAGCTGTAAGATGACATTAGAGGATTAGATTGGGTCACAATACTTGTCCCTCTGTCTCCACCTAATTCTTCCTACCCAGGAGGGCTACTCTGTAGTACACTTTGCTGAGCTCCTGTGTTCTCCCGCCTCTAGTTGGGTTTTGCTAATAGTCAGTTTGCTAATGAATTGACCAGAGTGGGGGAGAGGGGGAAAGAGGCAATTTTGTAACTCTGGCCAAGGCTGCCTTAGTAGAAATCTTGGTGCTAAGACTCCAGTGAGCTTCCCTGGTTGATGGTACTTCACATATTGTGATACACTCATTGCTGGAAGCAGGGCGTGTATTATATGACTTTCGGAGACAGATCCCTGAGTTGCTGAGGCCTGTCTCTGCAACTTCATTCCCTCACCTTACTTCTTTGCTGGATCGCTCAACATCCCTTCAGTGTAGTAAGTAAGTCATAGCTATGAGTCCTCATTGCAGAGGAGGATAGACCTGAGGCTTCCCTAGTAAACCTCAAAGATAAAAGTACATCTTCCCCTTCACAACACTTGCTAGCCCCTGCTGTGTACAGTCTTAATAGAGAAGGAAATTCTCTGTCTTTTACTTCCCAGCCCCCCCAGTGCTGGATGCTCCCCAAAGGCAGGGCCTGAGCCTTTGTGCTTTGTGTCTCCTGGCCAAATGCAGTATCTGGCACAAAATATTTATGAAGGAAGTCAGCGAGTCTGCACATAATTGATTCAAGAGGTACTTCCAAAGCTGTGGGTGGTAAAATCAATTTAAAAGGTTATGGCCAATGTTTTTCAATGCAAGAATAGAATAGAAATGGAGTGTGCCGTACAGTGAGGGCAAGTTTTATTTCTTGAAAGTTTTGTCTCCACTCTACACACGGACCAAATGCTCTCCTGGATTAAAAGTTGAAAGGTTTTCTTGCTATCCACCGTCCCAGTTGAAAGTCTGCAAGTCACTGGATATAAAAATCAGGCATCTCTCCTCACCAAGGACTCTTTGCCAACCAGCTGGTGACAATGGGCACTTAACCCCCATTTCTCTGGCCATTGACATTTAACCTTTTGCTGCTTCTCTTCACCCCCCCCCCCAGAATGTGTACTACACAAGCAGCCAGCAGATCCACGTGGGTATCCTGAGCCCCACTGTGGATGACGATGACAACCGGTGTCTGGTGGACGTCAACAGCCGGCCACGTCTCATCGAGTGCAGTTACGCCAAGGCCAAGAGGATGAAGCTGCACTGGCAGTTCTCCCAGGTAGAAGTCACTGTAGAGATGAGGCTCCTCCTCGGGGCAGTGTCTGGACCATTTGTAAAGGGAGATCCCCATATAGATGACCATGGGGCTTCCTTTCCCTGGTCACCACAATTTGGAGGCTCACGTTTAACATTTTACCTTTCCTTGACCACTCTGTCTCTCATTATGGAATAGCATCCCTGGGTTCAAACACCAAGTTTTCAATAGACTCTGTCCCAAAAGCTCCCCACCACAGGAAGTCTGCTCTTAGGGTCAGTTTCTGCTTGTGGATGGGAGTGCTGGCCTTCTAGGAGGCAAGGCAGATGATTGTTACAGGATGTGAGGGAGCCCATATGGTCCCAGAACTCCAGGGTACCTGGGGCCCTGGACAGAGTCAGGCAAGGGCAGGAGGGACTGTCAACATCCAGGAGACTTAGTGGCTGAAGCCCATCATTCAAACCTTCCAACCTGTTGCTTCTGCCGTAAGGAAGAAGGATGTTGTCGTGGATGGGGCTGACTTTGATTGAATTGCTCCAAGGGTGTGGAGGGTGCTGGTAATGGGAGATGTATCATACTCTGAGGATACCTGGTGTCTTTTGTCTGTTGCCTGGGGTATAGAAATTGGGTATTTTCAAGAGTGCCTTCCTCATCGTAAGTGAGTAGTGGAGGTCAGTACTAAACAGCAAGCTCAAATCAAGATCATAGGTTTAAGGGCTAATTAGAGACTAGGAATGAGAGCTGGGGCCAGGAAAGTAGGCAGGAAGGTGATTTATAAGGAACCAAGTGAGTTTATCACAGGCAGGTAGAGGGTGCTTTGGCAGGTCTGGGTGTAGGCCAGGTAGGCCAATAACGTGTGAAGGATTCAATGAAAAGAAGCAGGGATGAGAGACTTTGTTAGTTCCCTTCATGGCGCCTTGCCAACCATTGTCAGGCCTCACTTCCAGTATGAATAGCAGCTAGCATATGCACCATGTCCATCGCTGCTCATAAAACACTCTGCAATTCCCTTTTATACTTCTAATCATGGCATGGCATTGGAAGTGGCCCCCTGGAAGGCTAGGGTTGGGACTGGGGTGTGACATTTGTTTCTTCCTACTTTATATCCTGTTGAAACCTGGGTTCCCCAGGCATGCCCTGTTGCTGATCTGCACTGTACCCGGCAAGATACTTGTCCCTGTCCCCTGCTAGCCATGTGTCCCAGAGGGACACAGATTGGAGCTTCCTTCCCTCAGGTTCACAGGCAGGAAGAGGCTCAGCATGGTGTGGTTGAGGAAGATTCTGGGATCTGGGTGTGTGGAAAATACAGCTATGGTTGCCTGTCCCAGGCCAGGAACAAAGCAAGCTTACAGATTAGGAACAAAAATTGGGGGAAGGTATTCCCTGGGAAGTGGGTGGGGCTGACTTTGGTAGGATGAAAACAGATTCATGCTTGAGACTTCAAGGCCTTTGACAGTCATACAACAGTCCATGGAAGCCACTCCTGCTGCATTCTGCTAGGCCTGCTGGGCCCCTAAGTTTGGCTTAGAATGACTCAGGAAGTTAAGAAATGAGTGGGACAGAACTGCTGGCTTTTCAGAAGCTAGGGTACTGGAACACTGCAAGTGTTCCATTTGATAGAGGAAACAGCATGCATGAGCCAGAAGCTGAGCCATCAAACCTACGCCGAGTCAATACTCTGTATGGCCTGAACCTGGAGGATACGGGGTGGGGTGGGGGGGGGGTGACCAGAGCAAGGTCTGGAAGGTGACACTGGGTGTCATCACAGAGGTTACTAGGACGTGGAAGGCTGTGCAGCCCCAGGACACATTGAAGTCGTGGCTTTCAAAGACCCCTCTGGTGGAGACTGGGGAGCTGGGTTAGAAGTTTCAAACAAGGAAGAGACAGGATGGAGAGTTAGCAGGAGACTGAAATTCAGTTTGAAACTTAGATATACTCAATTCTCTCTGCACCATGACCTTGGGGGCCCTCAGAATCCTGACCTACCTCAAGACCACTGCCCAGGCAGCATCTGAGACTGACCCAAGGGTCTCAGACTTTATTCCTTGAGCTAATTGTATTTACAGATGTGGCTGAGCCCCAGTATAGGTGAGCTCCCTTGAAGGCGTGGCGACAGTTGCTTTTGGGCCATCTTGACATCATCTATAGGAGTCACAGGCCAGCAGAAGGGTGTAGGGGACTTGGCATCACCCAAATGTGACTACTCTTGTTTCACCTAATCTCCCAGATCCCTTTTCAGGCTTTGAAAAGCAACTCTGGAAACAGCAAGTTGACAGCCCTGTCTGTCAGTCTGTCTGTAAACCTCAACCTCAAGACAAAACTATCTCCCAGTGAGCTCTCTCCTTCCTCCATTTCAGAATGTAGTCTTGAACAAGTAGCCCCACAGGACTCCTACCTGAATGGACTCGTTGACCAGCCAAGCAGACAGTGCTGCTTTGTAGCACTCTGGGAGGGAGGCAGGCAGTGTTCTCCACTTCAGCACATGTCTAATGAAAACTCCCTAGGTGCTCTGGCAACCACATCTCTGATCCCTCAACCAAATGGAACTGTTTGGAAGGAATATCTCTAAATTCTTAGTTTGCAAACCCAGCATAGCCCCTCTCATTCACTATTCAATAATGACTAGATGTGTAATTTCTGTTTGATGTACAATGATCAATATTTAGCAGGAGACCTGGAATCCATCCGTCCACTGCTCATTGACAAAGGCTTACTGCTCACAAGGCCAAAGCTAGCCTGGAGCCTCTTAAATGATTAAAGTCCTGTGCTTAAGCTTGGGAGATAGCTCAGTCAGTAAACCGCTTGCCTTGCAAGCACGAAGACCTAAGTTCGATACTCAGTACCCACATAAAAGCAAACAAGCAAATGATTGTGAGAGTGTAGGCTTGTAATCCCAGAGCTGAGAGACTAGCCACCCTAGCTGAATCAATGAGCACCAGGGTCAGTGAGAGGCGCTGTCCTAGGACATGCACACATATACATCATCTTGTGCTCAGGCTAACGTTCTTGTAACATATTTTGCAAATTATGCAGTGACCCGACCAACTAGAGTGTTCTGCTGCAGAAGCTGAGCAGGAAGGAGATTTCTCGGGATGCATTTGGAATCACTTTTCTGGTTACAAAGTATTCATTATTTACTCCTCTGAGGACCACATTTAAACTTCACAGACACCCTGAATTAATTTAAAAACAAATCAGTGGTATTCTCTTAGGTTTTACACACACACACACACACACACACACACACACAATTTGCATATCTCTGTTCCATCTCATACCTTGCTTTTCTGTTTAACAAGTAGTTTGTGCCCACTCTAACCTCTCCAAGCCCTTCTGAATTTCCAGTGCTCTGGCTGAACTGAGATGCTGACATTCTGAAACCACATTTGATGAAAACATCTCCTGGCAACGCTGATGTACAGGGCTCTGATGAGCAATTTTCTGATGATGAACATTCTTTCTTTCAGTCGTTCATCAAACATTTATTGAGCACAGGGGTTTGGCAGGGGAGATGCAAACGTGAATCAGACATGGCCTCTGCCCTGGAGGAGCTCGTGGGCATGTAAACACACAACAAAACAGGCTGATGAGAGCAGAAACTGAGGGCTGAACAGAGCTCTGGAAGCCCAGGGTGACTGGCTCCATGTGCAGAACACAAGAGTGGGCGAATGTGTGTGATTTGTTTGATCTGGCTGTTGAAAGCTTATAGAAATAGTTCCTAGATGTCAGAAGGAAAGAGTGCTCCCCAAACAGAAGCTCCACCTAGGCAAAGACACAACAAAACCAAGCATCCTTTCAGAAGATCTATCTACTGTGTGGCATGGGTAGAGTTTAGAGTGTGATGGAGTAGGTGCCTTGTGTGTGTGTGTGTGTGTGTGTGTGTGTGTGTGTGTGTGTGTGTGTGTGTAAGCCATACCCTAGCTTAGATTTCACCAAGCAAAAGGAGGGACTAGGGAACCTCTTAAGGTGTGGCAGTTAATTTCCATTACTATAGTGAGAAAAGATTGTTGGATTCATAGTTCTAGGTCAACTCAGCTCTATTGATGGCCTCCTGAAGGGTGTGGCATCACCATAGCTAGAGATGGGAACTCACAATAAAATGGAGCTCAGGATACCTTTGGTAACAACATGTTTTCATGAGAACCAACACAAGGGTTCTACAGAGGGCAAGGCCCTCTGTGACCTAAGGACCTCCAGATAGGCCCCACCTCTAAAAGTCCTCATCACTGCAACACTACTGTGGCCAGGACACAGATGTCACTACAAGAAGACAAACCTTGTCCAATCCATAGTAGTATCCATGGTGAGATCAGGAAGGTAGCCATGGCAGCTAGGTAGAGTAGAAGAGAAGAGGCTAGAGGTAGGGGTTAGGTAAGGAAGAGGCTGCTCCATCATCCTCAGGGTAGCTGGGAGGATTTTGTAGCCATGGAGAGAGCTGTTGGGAGGACTTTGTGAGACATATCAGTATTCTGTTGGTCACAGTGATGATTTAGTGATAGTGGCTGGGCAGGAGTTAGATTAATGATTCATAATAACCCCTAGCTCTGGATTTGAAGAACAGTTGGTAAGGTGCCTCCTCTCCAAATAGCCATCACTTCTATCCACATACTGAAACCTCCTTAACATGGGAAATAGTAGGTGTTTGTTGCTTTCTATGCATTTTCTAACTCCTAATCCCCAGACCCATTAAAGAAATCTCCAAACTTCCTATCCCCTGGTATTGTAAATTCTTATTAATTAAGTGTACAGCTTTCAGTCTTCTGAGAGTTCCCTTCAGCTTAGGATTTGAAGGACATTCTAAAACCCTGGGATATAGCATTAGTGATAGAGGTGTTTTGGTGACCTGTGGACCAGGAAAGGGAGAAGAAAGCAGCAGACACTATGTCAGCAAAAGGACATCAGTAGAGCAAAGAATGGTCTGCCAAGGCTACCCAACCCTGACCCCCTCTGTGGCTTTCCAATAGTTAACCCAATGCTAGAGTCATCTCTATGAAACATTGCCAGGACATCCCAAGAAGGCTACTGTGATGTGTGTCCTCTAAGTTCCAGCTTCCCCACCGCCCTCATGTGCTTGTGAATGGCAGTGAAAGGGACAGGCATGCTGAAGACCGGAAAGATGGCAAGCAGCCCTGAGTTCTCCATGAGTCTCAAGGACTGGCTGGTGTGGAGAGGAGCAGTCTTCTCCCATGGAGCTCTGCAGATCAGAGAGGCAACACTCAAGAGCCAGGGTTAGAGTTGTCCATGAGGTTGGTAGATCCCCGAGGGACCGGGCATTGGGATCCACAGAAATTGAACTGGGTGGTTTTCACACCTTCCCAGACCTGAAACTGCTGAGCTAAGCTACTGAAGTTAGACTGGAGACCTCAAGCTTTGTGTGCCATCTATAAGTCCCACTGGGCCAGCCCAAAACAAAACACTGCACACCAAGAATAAACCAAACTTCAATGAAGGTCTTCATCACATTTTGTGCCCTCTCCCCTTTACATGATGGAATGGTGGCTGTTACCTGGTAGAATGATGACATTCCACCCAAGGCCACTCCCTTCAAGTGTCTGGAAGCATGGATAACAGGAATGCCTCTCACGATTTAGGCATCTCCACCAGAGAACAGAAATCCTGAGACAGAGTGGACACTGTCCTACTGTGCCTCTGCACTGCTATGATAAAACACCCACCAAAAGCAGCTTGGGGAGGAAAAGGTTAATTTGGCTTACACAGCCAAATCTTAGCCATCACTGAGTGAAGTGAGGGCAGGAACTCAAGTGGGAACCTAGAGGCAGAAGTTGATACAGAGGCCACAGAGGAACGCTGCTTACTGGCTTGCTCCTCATGGCTTGTCCAGCCTGCTTTCTTACACAAATCACGACCACCTGCATAGTGGTAGTGCCATGCACATTGGGCCAGGCCTTCCCATATTAGCCATTAATCAAGAAAATGCCCCACAGCCTTGTCTACAGGCCAGTATTTCTCAGTTGAGGTTACTTTCCCCCATATACGCCTAGGTTTGTGTCAACCAAAACAGACATACAATGTGCCGTTGATCAAATGAAGGGGCCCTTTAAAATAAATGTATGAATCTTAGAGTCCTCCTGATCACCAGATCTTCAACTAAATGTGTGCCTAAAGACAAGCAAAACCTTACTTTCATTGGCCTTATTTACTATCCTTAGAAGCATGCAAACACATTTTATGTGTGTATGTGTGTGTGAGAGAGAGAGCGAGAGAGAGCGAGAGAGAGAGAGAGAGAGAGAGAGAGAGAGAGAGAGATATTCTCCCTATAACCAGATTTGTGACTAGTGTGGAAGAAATCTTTTATATTAAGCAGATGTTCATATTCCACAGAGTGGAGTACAAATTGGTTTGAATATGTTTTGAAAGAGGAAATTTTGTCAGGCTCTATAGCTTGTACTTTATGCTAGCCAACCTCAACTGTCATTTCTTCATGGAAGTATTGATACAACTGAAAATCCGACGTTACATGGAGGAAGGCCCACTTCCCAGCCCTGACTTGCTTCATTCTTGGAAGGAATGTCAATAAGAGCAAAGTTGTCCATTGGTGCCAAGAAAGAGGAGTTTTAGGGAGTACAAGATGTCTGGGGAAAGCCCAGAGCCCAGCTTGCCTATTAAGGTTGGTTCTGCCTTCTGGGGTATAATATGATAACCTGAAATGAGACAAACATTCTCCTGTAAAAACAAAAGCTATCTGCAGGCACATTTCCCAGAGGCACTTCTAACCTTGCCCGAGTGTCCTCCACTCAGGCGAGGAGGCGCCCTGGACTTTCCCCAGCTCAGCCCCAAGCACTGTCAGCACATCCAGCCTCGAGAAGCTTTTGTGCTGAAAAGAAAGGGCTATCATCGGGTGTTTCATTATGGCTCTGGGATAAAGCAGCTTTTCATTTCCAGGTCATAGGAAAGGGTGCGAGTGGGACTGTCCAGTTCCCAGCGACTGACAACGCTTTGTTTAGAGCCTGTTTTCTTAGTTATTTTTAAAATTAGAGCAATCAGCATTTTCTTCTTCCTTCTCTTCCTGCAGTGATCAGGGCCAGGGGCAGATGTGATTGCTCAGCTCCCCAGAACTGCATGGGATTTTAAAAAGAATCAAATATTTATATAGTGTTTATAGCATGCCAGGCACTATACTAACCTTTTATAAGTAATACTTTGAAATCATAGCAGGCCTATGAGGCACCTGCAAACATGAGGAAACTGAGGCACAGACAGGTTTAGTGATTGTTAGAAGTCAGACACAGGGATGCTGTCTTAAGAGTCCATACACCAGGATGGCTCTGTCTTTGTCTAGAAAACCCCATTAGTGAGAATTTGAGGCTGGGGTCTCCCTGCTAGGTCAAGCATGTGTGAATGAACAGAATCACAGCCATCCTGGTCAGCTCTCCAGGCACTTGCATCTCCCGACCCCTTTCTACCTGTCCTCGCTTACTTGATGTTGCAAATACCCATTTTCAGTCAGTGGCCTCACACAGCAAGTCCCAGGCAGAATCCCACTTAGGCTTGGGTGAGGCCCTTGAAGGAAGAAAACACCGAAGTGCATATTGAACACAGTAAGTGTTGAATATTCATACTACATAAAGAACACTTTACTCTACAAAACACCTAATCTTGGGGTTTCTGTAACTAGGCCTAATGTCCTGCCCAAGCTTTGAAGTATTTGATTACCAATCATTAAGTACTTAACCCAGAAACTCCTCAACTCACTGAGCTTAAAGCCCAGGACTCACAGGGCTGCTTGCCTTTTGGAAAATTCATTAGCAAGGAAGGTGGAGTAGGAGCTCCCAGGGAAACAGAAGTCTGTGAATCCAGGATCTAGGATCTGATACACACTTGACTTCAGATGTGCATCCCACTATAAGGAAAGCCAGCCCAGGCAGCCCAGAAGCTCTGGGGGCAAGCCAGGCCTTTCCTAAACAGGGTCACAGATGCTGTTGATCCTTGCAAGCTGGACCCATACCAGAACTGCCACTAGGACAGCACTTGGGACATTCTCAGGCCATCTCTGAGACCTACCGAATCTGAAAGCAGGGTAGTGGTTGAGTTTCCTGGGCACGCTGGTCATTCTCCTCTCCAGTGGACGACACCTGGGCTTCGATCCTGATCCCAACACTCGCTAACCAGGAGATTCTGAGCCAGCTCCCGAACCTCCCAGCCTCAATATCTAATTTTATGAAATAATAATAATAAAAAATCTTCAGCTCTACCTCTCAGAGCTACAGTAAGGAAGACACCCCAGCATGCCCCTCCCAAGTAGGGCAAGGATAGTTTAATGCTATCTGACCCACACCTAGCCACCATCTGACATCCCTGTGGGGAAACTATGGTAGAGAGATGTGTGCCTTAGGGTTGCATGGGTGATGACTTCCACGTGTCCCAGTATCCATAGTCCTCTGTGCTAATATCTTGAGTGGTCCAAGATGGTAAGTGAGATGATAGACAGAAGCCCAGAATGGCTCAGCCATTCCCCAGGTCAAGAGGTCACTCCCTAGGTCACATGACCAAGGCCTGAGAAAGAGTCATTTCTTCCTTGTTTCTGCTTGGGACCTTTGTAGTCACTCCTTTAGAGGGACCCAAAAGGAAAACTGAAGCAAGGGCAGGGACTGGCTGTAGGAACCGTTATTAGTATTCTTCGTCCTATACATTCAACTTCCGCTTTGGTTTTTAATGGCTTCTTCCATATTTAATTTGGTTTCCATTCCAATTAAGCCCTCTGTGTGCTGCGGCTTCTCTCCTGCCAGGTTTAATTGCCCTTATTTAAATTCTTTAATTAAAAGTATTGTGTGTTTGTAGATCCCGTAGTTGTAAGTATTACACAAATAATTTTGATGACTGGACTGGTAAACCAAACAAGCAGCAGGCTCCTACATGGAGAGAGAAAGGCTCAGATCTCAGCATCCAGCCCCAGCCCCAGCCCCAGCACCAGCTCCAGAGCCAAGAAACTGGCCCAGAGCTGCAGGCTAAGCCCCCCACCATCCCCCCCAAACACACACACAGGGATTAGGACAAGAGTCCGCTAGCACTTGTCCCAGCATCTTTCCTTCTTTCCCACTTAGCCCAGCCCAGAACCCAGAGTGGCCGGCCTGCTTAGCATGTGGATCAGGCCTAGGAAGTATTGGCCCTGCCTCTCAGATCAAAACCAGAGTTCAGAGGCCCCGCCCTCACTCATGGGCCTCATCTCTTCCCTTTTACCAGTGCTTTCTCTGCCTTTGCATAAACGCAGCCCAAAAGTTCCCTAAGCCTCACCGGAAGCCCATTCCTGCCTCTGGGGCTTTTCATTAGGATCCTGGACCTGCCCCGGGACTGCCATCTCTCTCCCCCCCCATGTTTCGTCTCAGGTCTCACCTTTAGTAGAGGATCTCCCGGCCACCTCTTTCACCTGGCAGTCATCTCCTGCCCCAGCTTGCCGAGCCTCCTGCTGAGCCCCATGATTTGGGGCATAGCCTCATCAGCTCCTCTCCTTGCCGGAATCTGCTGCCAACTCTCCCTCAAGAGCACAGTTGCCACAAGAACAAAAAAGCCTTCTCTTTCTCTGTCATGCATACATTGCAGCAGCTGGGAAGTGTGTATGACCCTCGGTAGATGCTCATTAAATATTTGGCAGTGGCTGGAAGGATGTATGAATACCATCCCTTTAGAGAAGCCTCAAAGGGAACAGACCAAACCTCTTCGAATTCACTGAGACATCTTCCTCTATTCCAGCACTGAGTACCACCAGCGCCTTTAGTCTAGCTACTACCTCAGAGATAGGCATGGTGTGGGTGGGTGGGTGGTGATAGGGTTGGTGGTTACTTATCTAGTGGAGAACAGGGAATGGGGAAGGTTCCCTGGGGTCCCAGCTGCCCTCTATGTGGCATCTTGGGAAAATCTCCAGCCTCTCAGGACCTTAGCCTCCAGTTCTACAAAATGAGGGCTCCTACTATCTCCCCCTCTGGGAGGTTGGGGGTATTGTAAGAAACTCATAAGATTATTCAGGGAACACAAGAGGAAAGGTACTAAGAAAATGGCAAATAACTTTAGTTCCAGTGCAGTATCTACAGATCAAGACACAAATGGGAACAACGCCAGGCTGCTTCCTAGGGTGAGGAAGCTATGAGAAGGAGTCAAAGCTTATTTGCAAGCCTGGTGAGTGGTAGGAAAATAGCTGGCATTTGCAGTGCCCAAGGCTGGTGCTAGCTCTACCACCAAAGATGGTCCGGCTGTATCCCATCCCCCAAGCATGGTTCCTGGAAGCATTGGAGGCAGCTCACATTGTTCACAGAGCTCTTTCTGCTGAGGAGAGAGCTCCTAGCCTCATACACAGCGAATCAAGCAGTCAAGTGGTGTCCCCTCTACCCACCCCATTCCTGTTCTTGGACTTGAACCACTTCTTCCACACCCTTCTGGAAGGCCATAATGGCTATTTCTACCCAACGATCACATGTGGGATGTCTGTGGGGTGCTGAGCTGGGTTGGGGCAGGTTAGGGCCTGGGAAATATCAGTCTTACATCTCTGAAGGAGAGTCTTCTACTCCTTCCTCACTCTCTTGCCTTGAGAAGGTGCCCAAGGAAGGCCTGAATGGCAGGAGTGGCTGTCAGGAAAGGAGGGGTTACAGTTGTTTCCAAGCTCTGGTGGCCTGGGAGATGTGAAGCAGCCCAGCCTCACTATTGGCAGGGCCTGCTTTTGGTCCCAGAGATGTGCTAAGAAGCCAAAAACTGCAACATAAAGGATGGAGCTTGGTCCAGCCCCATTTCCATGACCCCTCTCCCATGCTGGTGCCCTGAACACCCTTGTGTGTGTATGTGCTGTATTACAGCTGAGAAATAGGTCTCCCATCAGCCCATCTGCGCAACCTCCCAAGAGTCATTCCTTAGCCCTACAGACAAGTAAAGGGGGAAGGGTTGGCAGGAGGGGGGCTTGCCCAGGTCTCTACAGTAGAAGCAGGGAAGAATTGAGAAGCAGAATTGACGTCAGGGTCAGTGCTCTCCAGTCTCTGCCTCAGGGCCTAAAATGAGGCAGACCTTGGACTTAGAGAGCTGGGCTGGTCCTAACTCCCTGCCTGAGCTCTATTCCTACCTTCAGGGGCAGGACAGACAGCCTGTTGGTGAGGTGAAGAGATGAGGGCAGCCGACCACACTACCACTTTAGAATTGTGAACCAATAATAGGACTCAGCTTGACATGGTTCAACAGATATACTCAGGCTTGGGGGCCACAAGATTTACACAGATGTGGTGGGACCTAGGGCTGGCAGTACAGTGAGCTGGTCTTGCTTGGAGCAAGTGTTACTGGATGCTTTTGGGCCCCCAAATCCAGCCTTTGAAGGGCAGGATGGTGACTTAAGGGAGATGACAAGTTCAACAAGGACAGTTTGAAGTGTCCTCTATGGCTGTTCCAGCATAGTACAGGAGCAAGGTGTGACCGCCAAAGTGCCAATTCTGGGACATGTTGAAGAAGCCTATTGTCTAGGGTGAAGCAGCCCTAACCTCATTCTGATCAGCGAAAGCTACCTGGAGCTTATTCAAAGAGCTGGAGCGGAGAACTAATGCAAGGTTGTTGCACACGGCACTAGGAAAGGGAACTGTGGAAAACCATGGAAGGGAAAATGTGAAAAAGAGCAGCCCCCAGTGAAAGCCTGAAGGAAATGGTGTAGCCCCTATAGACGCTCTGAGCAAGAGTTAGTCCATGGGAAGGGGATGCTCTGAGGAAGGTGGCTGTGAGGAAAAGCTCTTGCTGGGGAGGGGATAGTCTTCCTCCCTGGAGGTGCCAGGCACAATGGAAAGCCCGGTAGTGCTGTGGCTGAGTGCAGAGGCCATTCAGTCTGCAAGTTACTTGGAAGAATGAAAAGTAGTCACAAGTACAATGTTGAGCTAAAGAAGCCAGACAAAACAATAAATATAATTGTCTGATCCACTTCCCACTGGCCAAGTAAAACAGAGATGTTAAAGTCAGGATGGTAGTCACCTATTGGGATAAAGAGAGTAAAAGTAGAAGGATATGAAGAGGCATTCTGTGATATGGTATCATGCTGTTTCCTGACCTAGGTGTTAGTTTTGCTTTGAATTATTGAGTTGAACATGAATTTTTGTATGCTTTTCTATACATGAGTTAACTTTCAATTAGAAGGAAAAAAAAAAAGTTAAATGGCACCTGGTTACTGCCAAGATGGGGAACACGGGATGAGTGGGTTTCTTGTGCTAGGTGAGTTAGCAGGTCGTGCCTACTCTTGAGATCATGATCGCTCAAGCAACTCTGACTGATTAAAACCCAAATCCGGCTGAGCACAACCGAGGTGATGACAGATCCTAAGACATCCCAGGGTCTCAGCAGGCTCAGAGCCAGTAGTCCCTGAGTATCTCAGCTGGGCTGCTATGTAAATGCTTTTGAGAATACCACTTCCTTCAGAGGCTTTTGGACATAAGCAGAGTATTTGTGGCTACAAAATCTTCCAGAATATCAGTTGTATGGGAGACCCATGTGTGCTCAGGACTTGAGAGCCTAATGGCCAAATAGACAGACAATATCTAAGGACATGAGTTTTCTTAGGCCATCACTCACAACTTTCCCGGTCTGTGGGAGGGCCTTAGGAGCCAGGCCTGGCCTAGCACTCCCTAGGCTGGGAAGTGCACGGATGCAGGTTGATCCTGGAGAGGCCAGGCCCTAAGAATGAGGTCTCTTAGAGCAGGAACCAGCCCCTTGACTAGGAGCTAGCTCTAGGAGCCAAGCAGTGTGCCACAGCTCCAAATGGTAGACAGAAGTTGAGGCAGGGATAGCTCTACCTCTACAAAGAACTAGGGTCTTATGGGGAAACTGAAGCATACATCTAAGCTCGAAAAATACACAGGAGCTGAGGGAATCTGCGGCATTCTTGGGAATGCTAGTTCCCAAGCCATCTGAACTGACGAAGCTACTCCCCAAGCATGGGACTCTTTGGATCCAACTAATTACCTCTATGGCCTCTGATGCTCTCTCTTTCTGTCTGGCTCCTAGGGAGGCTCCATCCAGAACCGCAAGTCCAAGCGCTGCCTGGAGCTGCAAGAGAACAGTGACATGGAGTTTGGTTTCCAGCTGGTGCTTCAGAAGTGCTCGGGACAACACTGGACTATCACCAATGTCCTGAGGAGCCTGGTGTCCTGACCCTCCACAGGCGCCACCGGCCACCGCTTTGCTACTGTGTAGCATCAGCTGCAATGCCGCCTGCTGTCACGTGGGGCTGCCCGGAGTCTGAGAGGGAGAGCCAAGTGGGTGGCCTCCCCCCACAAAAGAGCTTTGTATTTCCTATTCAATTTTCATGGAGTTTATAGAGAGACGCAGAGAGGTGGGGGAGGGAACAACATCCTGAACTATTTTACAACTGTAAATAGGGGACAAATGGAAAATATTTATAACTGGCAATAAAATATTATTGATTAAGAAAAGTCTTCGCGGTCATTTGGTGCCCTGGCTCCTCTGAAATTGGAGTCTGGTAGCTTATCATGTGTCTTCAATGCTCTTTCTTCTTCACGTTCTTAGGAAAAACAACTTTAAACCCCTGCAGATTATGAAATTTGATGAACTTCATAAAGACTCTATTAGGTAAGGTCAGTTTCTGTGGTGCTGAGGTCAGGATCTTAACGGTCTCTGAGCACAGTGCTATCCATAAGGCGCGTGCCAGGAGCAACTCAGAGTAGGGCACTGGACCCTCAGGCTCCCCACGCTGAGGGCAGGTCCTTCCCTGCTTCCTCCGTGTGAGCTGGTGCCTGGGACAGGCTTGGCCTCAGAAGATGTTACTTGAGTCCTAAGTGTCATCCACTGACAGACTCTAATCTACACCACCTTCCCCTGAAGTCACCAAGTATCCTCTCCAGGCTATCCACTGCCCCTCCCCCCACGACACTTGCTTGCCTCTATCCAGTCCTAAGACCTATTTGGCTCCCTCCTTGAATTGCAAAGCTACGGCTTCTTGTGGCCCCTGTAACACAGTGCCCTACTCTGAAGTGGCTTACTTTACTGTTCTAAAGTCTGGGAGTTCAAAATGAAGGCTGTAGGGAATCTGTTCTATGCCTCTCTCCCAGCTTCTAGAAGCTCAGGTAAGTGTTCATTGGCAAGTAGACGACGCCTCTCTTCTCTCTGCCTTCACATTATCTACCTTGTACGTGCCTGTCTCTCATGCCCAACTTTCCCATCTTTATTAGGATGCCAGTCCTCTATTGATGGAGAGGGAGCAATTTAAATTGTAAATTTGATGAACTTAATAAAGACTCTATTACCTAATAAGGTCGGGTTCTGTGGCACTGACATCAGGATCTTAACGGGTCTCTGAGCACAGTGCTATCCATCAGGCGCGGCTCACCTAATCACCGCTCCATGTCAGCCCTGCTGGGCTCAGCCTGGGAGACCAGAAGTCCCTACAGTGGAGCATCTTCCTTGGAGTCTGTTTGTAAAGTCCCATCCCCTCCAATAGCAACCTTCTAGCTGCTCCTGTCTCAGTCCAAAGAGCCTGCCTCTGCTTGGGGACTCCTTTAGTTCAAGGGACCTCTCCCTTCACACCACCTCCAATCCTCCAGTCCTAAGGCTCAGTCCCTTCCAGACTGGGGTCCACCCACATTCATCCCTCCTTCCCCTCTTCTTACCTGGCCCTCTTTTCCAGAGGCTCCCAAGCTAAGCAGTGACCTATTTAGAACCAGTAATTCTTAGAAACTTGACTAGGAAACCCACTGTCCTGATTGCTTCCGGGGTGAGAGGTCTGTTGCTTTGGCCACTGTTTGCCACCTCTCCCCAGAACCCAATGCAACACAAGACTCACTTAGAAGGTCGCTTAGGTCTTCCCCAGGCCACTGTCACAGACTGTAGTGGAATTTTACACTTACCCCTCCAAAGAGTCCCCTGGGCTCTAGCAGATCAAAGAGGTCATCTGCCAAGCTGGTCACACATGTTGGTCACACCTGCTGGTCACCACCCAGGACGTCTAAACATGGAACTACCATTCCCCAAGAAGAGGTTCCTATAGGGCCTCTTCTGAGCCCGTGAAGTTCTGGCTCCCCACTCTCTTTTCCATCCTCACGTCTCTGCTATTAGCCCCATGCTTGTTCTAAACTGGCACTTGTCTCTGGCACCTGTCTCCAATCCATCCTTCTAGATCCACTGTCTGCCCTTGACTCTCTGCTCATTTCCATCAGTCAAGATGCAGGGATAAAGCTGGGTGTGGTAGAACATGCCTTTAATCTCCGCACTCAGGAAACAGATGGGAGTGGATTTTTATGAGATGGGGGCCAACCTAGTCTACAGAGTGAGTTGTAGACCAACTGAGGCTACATAGTAAGATGCCATCTCAAAAAACAAACAACAGCAGAACTCAAGCAGAGGGATGAATGTGGGTGTTCACTCTTTTCTTTCCAGGCCTCTCCTCATGGGAAGATGCCACTCACATTCGGGGTGATCATCCCTTCTCACACCTGGGAAGACTCTCATATACACACCCTGAGGTATGCTTCCGTGGTGATTCTAAATCTCACCAAGTAGACAGTCAATGTGCCCAGAGTCCAGTCCCCACACAAGCAGTGTTAGTTAACAAGTAGGCCCTGGAATTTTAATTCTTGAGCCTCACCCCAGACTTCTGATATCAGAAACTATCCACAATGAAGCAAGCAAGCATTGTAGGTGACATTCCTGATAAATGTCAAAAATCACTCCCAGATCCCATCTTGGCTAGGCCACACCTATCTTGACTCCTATGCTCACCCAAGTCATCACCTTCAACATCAGCCATGCATGTTGCTCTGCTGCATGCCTGCCAACCACATGTGCCTGCACCCATCCATGCTCACACCCGTGCTACCTGTACCACACTCTAGTGTACAGGATAGGGGCAAAGAGTGTACCTTGAGCCAGATAGCCTAGGTTCAAGTCCCAGTCGCAGCCCTTGCAGGCTGGGTGATCTTTACAGTGCCTTGACTTCCCTGTGCATCTCTTAAGGACATAGGGATACTAGGACCAGGGAGATGGCTTGGTTGGCATGGAGCATTGCCACACAAGCCAGAGGACCTAAATTTGATTCCCATAATCTAAGTAAAATGCTAGTTGTGGTGGTATGTGTTTGTTATCCCAGTGCTGGTGGTGCTGGGGGTGGGGTGATGGGGAAGGAGTGAAGGGAAGAAGCAAGTGATACCTCGGGCTCTTGCACAGCCTTGCCAACTTGGCAAGCTCTGGTATCCCAGGGAGAGACCCTGGCTTAAACAAACAATGTAAACAGCCAAAGAGGACTTACACATATACTAAGACACCAATAGAATGCCTTTCATAGTTTAGTGATGAAAAATAAATATGTCAAATTCATAGACCTGTGATGGATCTATATAGTAAGTGCTAGAAAGTTCTGGCTGTTATAATTTGGCCCATTGATATACTGGTTACTTTCACTAATACCTGCCAATACCCAATACTGTTACTGTCACTAGTTACTACCAATACCTATGTAAATAATAACATCTATGCCAATCTATACCCACAGTTTACCAATCTTTCAACATCTGTATCTCTGCTACCAGCAAACACTCATCTGTACCGCCCACCCAGAGGCACCTGCCCTCACATTCTGTAAGCAGCCCCACAAAAGTCGCACATCCTTGCCCTCCTATCAAATGCAGTCCCCACATCAACCCATTCCCTACAACTCTGAGGAACAACTCCCATCCCCAAAACATGGGGACAGTGAAGACAGTACAGTGGCTTTTCTCCCTCCTGGGACACAGACTCCATGAGCCTTAAATATCCGAGGGAGAGCAGAGAGCCTGGGATGGTACCTTGATTCCTCATCACCTGGGTTTTGGAACCACAGACCGGCCCAGGATCTCTGGGATTCTTACGTATAACTGTAAGAAGTAGGAGCAGCTGGTAGGTGTGGGCAGAGGCAAGAAGTCAGAGCATAAAGGAGGGAAGAGCTGAGGAATCTTCAACCTCACCCCATGGAAGCCTGGGCTGGCTACTGCAGCAAGCTAATTAGCAGCTGTTTAGGACTTCTGGACACCCTGGAGTGAAAGCATTATTTTTCTTAATGACTTTGCACATTAAACAACTTTGTTTCCTGTCTCTACCACCCTCCCCAATACTAGAAAGAGCCGTCTGAGCATATCCCATAAGACCTCCTGGACTGCCAGCCTTCTGCTCGGTTCACAACTCGCATCCATAACTCAGCCCCCTGCCTTGCACAGCCCTGCACATTGGTCCATCTGTTACAAGGAATGCAGGAGACTACGCTTCCCTGCTCACTGGAGACAGACATGGTAGTCAGCAATACCAATCGGCAGAAGGCTGCCAGACCTCTGGCAATGTCATAACCTGTCCCAAAGGTCACCTGCCAACAGCCCCATGCCTGCAGTCCCCCCAGGTGTCTGCATCTCTGTTCGAGACTGCTCTCTTGCCTCAGGCTCCTGCCAAACATAAATATAACCAGACTCATCCCTTGCCTAAAACCTTACAATAGCCAACTCAGACACCAGCCTCAAAACTTCCTCCCTCAGCAAAGCCAGAGAAGTTCCTGGGCCAGGGATAGTGAGGTGGCTCAGCAATCAAAGGTCTCTGCTGCCAAGACAGGATACCTGAATTGATCCCTGGGACTCACATGATGAAAAGAGAAAACCAATACCCAAAAGTTGTTTTCTAACCTACACATGAGTGCTGGGGCACCCAAGCATTTGTGTGTGAGTGTGTGTGTTTGAGTCTCTCTCTCTCTCTCTCTCTCTCTCTCTCTCTCTCTCTCTCTCTCTCTCTGTGTGTGTGTGTGTGTGTGTGTGTGAGACTGTGTGTAGATACCTTGTCTCTCTGTCTCTGTCTCTCTGTCTCTGTCTCTCTGTCTCTGTCTCTCTGTCTCTGTGTGTTTGTTTGTTTGTTTATTTATTTTTAAGCATTCAGACTAGGAAACTGAGGTAAAGCAGGCACACAGGAGAAAAGGCTGGCCTTCAATTGGCCATGTTTACAGGAAATCTGCAGCCCCAACCCACCTCTCCAAGGGTATATTAGCATCTCTTGTTCCTTGTCCTTTTTCAGGAAGTTTTTCTTGGAGCATATATTAGTTTTCTAGGGTTTCTAAAACAAAGACCCACAGATGGGTGGCTCAAATAATAGAAATTCACTGTCTCCCAATTAATTTCAAACTGGAAGCAGGCAAGGCTGACCCCTTGTGAAGATTTGGAGGACAGTCTCCTGCATACCTCTTTCCTTAGCTGGTAGATGGTGACTGCTGCCTAGCTGTCTTCACATTCATTCACATATGACTATTTCCAATTCCTTACAAGGTTCCTTACAAGGATGCCAGTAACACTTGGTGAATATTCACCCCTACAATATGACCTTGTACGAATTTCCTTGCCACTATAAAGACCATTTCCAAGTAAGATCACATTCTGAGATACTGGGAGTTAGAATATATATATATATATATATATATATATATATTGGGGTGACACAATTTGAGCCATAACAATGAAGCAGAGGATGGGCCTCTGGATGTAACCTACATTCGCTCCCACTTCACTCAGGGGAGTTCTACATTCTTCGAACTAGGTGACAGGGAGTTTTCCATGAAGTATCATTATCTTCTGCATCCACATCCATTTAATTAAAAAGGAAACTGTCCAAGATGTGACCCCTGTACGTCAGTATTTACATCAAGACTGTTGCCTCACACCGACTTCAGTCTGATAAAAGGGCAGGGATCCACTCAATAAGGTGAGTCAATATAGGTCAGTGACTCAGTACGGGAAATGTGCACAGTCCAACTCTGTTCACTTTTAGCACCATGATGCATGAGGTGAGTCAGCCAGTTATGGAAGAAGGCTAGGAAACCTGCTGTCACCTAGGAGCTTGATATGGATGATACCAGGGCCCAGAGGATCAGGCAAGGCAGGGTCTACCTGTGTCCAGGCTGGGAAGAGGAAGCCACAGGGGAAGAGAGAGGGGAGCTGATGAGCAGAGGCAGCAGACATCAGAGGGCCCTTTGAGTGATTCCTGGTTACCCTAGACCTAATTCATATACAACCCTGCTATCCTTTTCCTTAGGTGGGTTGAGTAGCTTCCTGCTTGTTACAACAAGCAAGACTGATGGAGGGTGGATGTAAAAAAAGAAAGAAAGAAAGAAAGAGAGAGAGAGAGAGAGAGAGAGAGAAAGAAAGAAAGACAGACAGACAGACAGACAGACAGAAAGGAAGGAAGGAAGGAAGGAAGGAAGGAAGGAAGGAAGGAAGGAAGAAAGAACTGAGCCACTATTACTCAATCATGTGGACTAGTACACAGTTCCTACAGCTGCTAGTCACATGTATAATAGAGGGGACATCTTTCCACTCCTGGTATATACATGTACACGTAGCTTATATGGCCTCTTACAGACACATGCACACACATAGTATGTTAGACATACATGCAAAATACCTGACACAGAGACATACTTGCTCATACACATAATATGCTAACATGTGCATGCAAACATACGCAAAGAGGAAAGCGATGTTTGCCCATCCCTGAATCTGCTTTTACAAGGAAAGAGCTGTTGTCATTCGAAATAAACCAGGGGCTGCTGAAAACCACCATCCCTTTTCACCACCTCCTTCCAAATGCAAGCGATGTTAAGCAGTCCTGAGACCAGGCACTGGGACCTCCCGGCCCTTGTATCCTGTGTTTATCCTCCTTAGTCGTGGTTATGACATTCTAAAGTCAAGAAGAGTGACAGGGAAGTCACTCAAAAATGTATCACCTCTGGGTATGTTTCTTCTCTGCCTCCAGTTCTACACATGAGGGTGGGGAGGGAAACAACCCTGCAGAAGATCTGACCTGACCCTGAGGCAACCTCACATATCACTGGCTCTCCTCCTAGCTCAGCATCACTCCCCAACCCCACACGGGGACTCTATCCTCTCTTGAGTGCTTTGTTACCATTACTATCAAGAAAGATACTGGGAATGCATAAGGTCACTGTGGGTACATTTTCAAATTAAGTTTACCTGCAGCCACGCTGTGGAACTGCCTGAGTCTTGACTCAGTCTCACTGTTGCTGGACCCAGGGGAAGAGGGAGGAAGGAGACCTGCTGTGGCCCAGACCAGTTCTGTGGACATGTGGCATGAGGTTTCAAGCTGGAGAGTCTTCTTGGCTTGGTGTAAAACTAAACTGTCACCATCTGGATGTTTTCAATGCTTTCTCACAGGGACCCCATGTGGTACAGTCACTCCACTTTTGACCAGGCATTTTGTAGACACAGTCTTTTTGTTTTTGTTTTTGTTTTGTTTTGTTTGTTTGTTTTTAATGTCCCCAACTGTTTGTTGTACTGCTTTCCCCACTACCTTTTTTTTAATTGGATACTTTTCTTATTTACATTTCAAATATTATCCCCTTTCCCAGTTTCCCCCCTCTCGGAAACCGCCTATCCTATCCTCCCTCCCCCTGCTTCTATGAGGGTTTTCCTCCACTCACGCACCCACTCCCACCTCCCCGCCTTTGATTCCCCTACACTGGAGCATCTATGGAGTCTTCATAGGACCATTGGGAGGGTGTTCTGTAACCCTTCAATGGTGGGGTCTACCTTCTGATTAATGCCACTGCCTACTTCATAGACATATATCCCTGGTCTCAGCCATAACCCTCCAAGTTTGTCCCACTTTGCTTTCTGTTGCTGTGATGAGCACCATGGCAAGAGCAACTTGGAGGGGGAAAGGTTTAACTTACAACTCCTAGGTCACACTCCATCGCCAAAGGGAAGTAGAAGCCATGAAGGAACCCTACTTACTGGCTTGCTTAGCTCCCTTCTCTATGCAACAATTAAGGACCACCTAATTGGGATAGCACTTCCAGAGCCCTTCTACATCAATTTGTAATTAAGACAAAAAAAAGGCCCCCATGGATATACCCTCAGGTCAATACAGTGGAGGAACTTCCTCCATAGAGATCCCCTCTTCCCAAGTTGATAATGGAAGCCGACTATGAGAGTCTTCTTGCTACACTGCTGACTTGGTCTTTCCCTCCCCCGTTAGAGAAGGGACTGAAGTGGCCGTGTATGTTCTCCTGCTGAGCTCTCTGGGTGATGTCTGGTGTGGAGAAAATTGCAGGCCATGAAGGTCCTAAGAGATGGTCATAATAACAAACACTTATCAAGGACTCTGATGGCTGGGTATGGAGGAAAGTTTTCTCTGCTCATTTTCTCATGTAAAATTCATCATAACCTTATCACTGTCTACATCACCCTTATTTCACGGATGAGAAGAATAAGCCACAGAAAGGCCAGATACTCTATAAGAACATCTAACCAGCAGGGGTTGGATGTAAAAGGCAGGCCTACTCCCTTAGTGTCTACTATTCTATTCTACCCTCCTTGCAGCCCCTGTGAGCCCACCACCATTTCATGCTTTAAGCTCCCACCAATTAACTAAGGTGGTCCACGCTGAGACTTAAGCTGTGATTTCATTGAAGACACACTGGAGCCTATACCATCCTCACAAGTGTTTTTGACAGCTTACTCAAACTCATAGTAGCCTAATAACATTATTTTACAGAAAAGGAAACTGAGGCAAGGTATGGGGAGATAGATCAGTTTTAAAAATAAAAACAAACCAGCTATGGTGGTGTAAGATTGTAATCCCAATGCAGGTGAGATGGAGACAAGTGGGCTCCCTGGGGCTCACTGGCTGACCAGTCTAGCCAAATGGGTGAGTCCCAGGACAGAGAGAACCTGTCTCCAATGCAAGATAGACAGCCCTAAGAAACAACATCCAAAGTCGACTCATCTCCTGCCTCCACACACATGCACACATAGAAAAGAAACTGAGGCATGGAGATTAAATAGCTTCCCTGAGGTGACACAGCAAACAAGCATTTATAGTCAGAATTTAGGCTGGAACAGCTTCCTGCTTGCCTACCTGTGGTCCTAACCATGATGTCTGTCATATGACCTTCCAGCCACCTTGCTATGTGCCTGTAAGATGCACAGGACATGACCATGGTTTTCAACACCACGCCTGTTCTGATTCCCCAGTCATCCTGACCTTCCAAACGTGACCATGGTGGGAATGTGATTAATGAGCCAATTATTTCTGTGAAGACATTGTGCAAAATAAATAGGCCATTTCCCTTCAATTTACTGTTTTAATAAATAAATAGCGTTCCATGCTCTGGTTTTGTTTATTGCTGCTCATACCTGAACGTGTGTGATGGATCTTCTTGTTGTTCATTTCTAAAATTAATCAGATCTGCCTGGTGACTTTGAAATATGGGATCACATTTGTCCTTCTGTGTTAACACCACAACAGCCAGGTGGGGACAAGAAGAAGGTGTGCATGGGAGAAGGGTGATCAGAAGACATGGTGCCCAGCGTTCTCCATCCATGTCAACAAGACTCCAGGCTCTGAGCACCCACACATAAGAACTTACTGCAAGTGAGGCCCAAGAAGTAGCTACACAATTTACAGTTCAGGAGAAGCCACCACCCATGAACCACAAGGGCATGAAGAGGGACAGAAATAGATTCACTTCTTAAATCTTCAGCGTGCAGAGCAACCAAACTAGATGCACTGAGTAAAACCAGCCCACCCAAAGCCCTTCCAAGTCACCTTCTCTTCAGGCTCGCAGTGATTCCCAGTGTTATGTGACTGGCTGGTTTTTGTAAGACCCCACGTGCCGGCCCTGCTTGATGGGCAATTTCAAGGTGGTCAGAAGTCAAAGAAGCGCAGCATGACAAAAAAAGAAGAGTTTAATAAGAGGAATGACCAATGAGAGTCAGTGAGTAAAAGTGAAATAGATTCATATTTATGTCGTCAACTCCAAAACGAGTGCCATTGCTGTTTTCATGTAGAGCACAGATACAGAATTGTCTCTCCATGTCACTAGGTCTGTCAGCATGGGTTTAATAAATGGTACTCAACAGTAAAAACAACCAAACATTGGAACTGGAGAGGTGGCTCAGTGGCTAAGAGTACTTGTTGCTCTTGCAAAAGAGTTCCCAGCACCGAACACGGTGGTTCACAACCATTTATCACTCCAGTTCCAAGGGGTCTGACCTCTGTGAACACCAGATACACACACAGTATAGCTACCACATGCAGGCAGTATACTTGTACACATAAAATGAATGTTTAAAAATTTTGATTGTACTGAATATGCAACAAACTTTTCTTGCTGTTGTTTCCTGAAAGCTGCTATGTGTCAATCACTCAGCATTTGTATTGTTCTGGGTACTGTGACTCACCCCAAGATAATCAGAAGAACACGGGAGAGTGTGCTTGAGTTGTATTGTATAATGTCATCCTGAATAAGGGCCTTGGGGTTTGGTGTCTGAAAAGGCAGCTTGGTGCCAATCCCCTATTAATATTGAGAGATGATTTCCTCTGCTCTCTCTCTCTCTCTCTCTCTCTCTCTCTCTCTCTCTCTCTCTCTCTGTGTGTGTGTGTGTGTGTGTGTGTGTGTGTGTCCTGGGATAGTCAGATACCACCTCAGTGATGCAGTGGTAATTATGACCTAGGCTCCCTTACATAAATACAGTTTTCTGAATGGTATATGAGGAAGAATATCCTATCAGATTGAAAGGGAAAGAAGAGTTAGGTCTGACTCAGAGCTGTGGGGTGGAAGTGGCCAGTTAGTTGGAAGTCAGTGAAATCCTGAAGCATGGTGAATGGCTGCGTGAGGGGTCACAAAGACTCCAATGATTGTGGCTGGGGCTGAAGGGGGTGGGTCACATGCAGAGAGGGTTTGATTGTTACAGGTCGGAGGGTAAGGCATCCTGGCAGCCAGGAGCCAAGGAAAATCACAAAGTCACACAACACCACAAACCTCACACAGACACACACAAGAGGCTAGCTATCTCTGCTCTGGAGAGAAGCAGCAAAGAATTAAGCAGGAGGCAGGATTGATATAGGGCTTCTTGCAGAGTGGAGCTTTCCAGGGTGGCCTGGAATTGGTGGGATCCTGTGGCCTGATGATCCCACCTCCACCCCTGCATAGAGTGGAGCTTGGCCACCTTCATCTCCAGGGGCTGCAAACTGTGTTAGTGTAGTCTGGGGGTGGGGCCTGGCCACTCATGTGCCTCAGGGGACTTAGAATTGGTGTGGAGGGCTTGAGCCAGTTAAGGAGACAGATGGAGAGTCAGCATTAACAACAGGAGTCTAAACTGCGGACACTTAGAGTAGCTTTGTAAACAGCACAGAAAAGGACAATTTTTCATTAGGCAGAGCTTAGTACATGGGAACAAGACTCTAAGAGGGCCCTTACTGTGGGGGTTTCCCTACAGAAGGATAGAGTATTTGGGTGCTTTTCCCTTGGACCCAGAGAAGTTTTACAAATGAGGTCTATGTGGAAAAAATAGGCTATATCTACACTTGAAGATACCCTTTGCTATCTTTACCACATCTGTATCAGTTAACTTTTCTTATTCCAGAGACCAAGTAAGTGCCTGTCATAAGCAATGTAAGGGAGTGAAAATTTATCTTGGCTCACAGTCTGGGAGGACACAGTCCATTATGGCAAATAGCACATGGCAGCAGGATTGTGAGTGTAGAACTCCTCATCCCTCGTATCTCAAGGGAACAGGAAGCGGGGAGTAAACTTGAAGCTCAACTGGGCTGTAAAACCAGAAGGCTCACTCCAATGACCCACTTCTCTCAGCCAGTCTCTATTTCCCAAACATTACACAACCCAAGTACATGAGCCTATTGAAGGGAACTTCAAATATGAGCCACAATATCAGAGGTCAGTCCTCCCTGACCACCATATGTAACAGGGATGTAGAGAACGAGAAGCAGACATATCCCACTACAGCTTTGCTAGTAAGTATACTGGCATCTTGGAGATAATGTCAGAGTCTCCGGAAGACTTGAGACAGATATGAGACAGATCCTTTTCACTGCTGAGAGATGTATGTATGACAGTGTTCTTGTCATTGTTGTCTTTCATCCTTCCAAGTGGATTGCCACCCTGTCAGGATTCCCAGATAAAGCCCACTAGTCCTTTGGGATTCAGTTCAAAAACCACTCCCATGCCGTGGGACCCTAAGCTCACATGATCAGTCTAGGGCTTCAATAAGCACTGTGCTCGGCTGTCTAATGATCTGTCTGGCCACCAGGCTACCAGCTCTGCAATACCATCAACCTTTGAATTCCATCATCCACTATACTTCCTGAAAGCATACAACAGACCACAAGAGGGCGTAGCTTTGGGAATTGCCTTGCTAGATCTGTATCTGGGACTGTAGCCTTGGTAGGCCTGCATCTGAGCCCCTAATGGCCTTGAAGATTCTGACCCTTGAGACTGGACACACAGAATAGATACAGGCTAATCCTTCTCTGAGCATCTGCTCTTATCCTAGAGATGCTGGAGCTTGAAATAAGAACAACAGAGCAATAGCGGATGATCTTGTGTGTGTGCAGATATGTGTATGTATATGAATGTGTATAGGAGGGAAGACGTGGATCATGCTTGTGAGTGGAAGTTGACATCCTCACTCACGATCAAAAGAAGGCTGAATGATAACATTATTCTAAGACTGAATTTGTTAAATTATGCAAAGTATGAACCACAGTACCTGGGATATAGTCAGTTCTCAATAAATACTGCAAATGTTTTATGCTGGTTCCATCCACCTCTCAGATTGCTAGAACCAGTACACAAGACTGTTTATAGGCTAGACTAAAAATCTTTCTTCAGGCAGAGCAGGGGCGTGACTCTTCAGGCAATGGGATTGAGTTCACGATTCAGTCAGAAACCCTGAGACAGGACAAAGGGGGTTTCAGGTACAGCCTTTGGCTCACTAGTCAGAGTGGGCTTCTGGCTTCTTTGTATTATTCCAGGCTGTCTGCTGGGTGGAGGGCCAGTATAAAGAGAAGACAGGGAGATCTGTAAAGCCAAAAGGTCCTGGAACTGCCGGAGAGAGAGGGGCCCCTCAGGTCTCATGTCATTATTGTTTTGCTGCAAGAAAGAGAAATGGGTATTTTTATTTTGTAAAGAGAACCAAGATACCTGTCTTGTACAAACCCTAATGAAAGGACAGTTAAGGCCAATTCTCATTGAGGGCCAACACCCAAAATGAACAATCTATCTCTTTATAGACCTTCTTCCTCAGCCCACCATACAAGCTGGCCTTAGGAGAAATGGGGTGAACCACAGATTCTTTCAGGGGTAAAAACATGGAGAAGAGAAGCCTTTACTTATTTTTTTGGCTCATCAAAATCCTCAGTGGCATGTGCAGCTACTCAAATGATGCTATGAGGTCCTCATGAAGTGTTAACCCATGGTTTCATTCTTCTGAACATCCCAGGTCACCAGCTTACCCATGGCACAGCAGGAGTAGTTAATTGAGGGAGAACCAGGTCCCTGCAAACCCGGGACCAGCACAGCGTGGATGGGGCTGGAGCCATCAGTGAGCCTCCCGGAACTATCTCTCACTCTTTCTCCCATTTCTCCCTGTAGCACGGCACAGCAAACCTGGGCTCTTATTGATTTCCTCAGCTTTTCATGTTGACCTAATTTAAGTAACCTTCCCTATGAAAGCCCAAAAGACCTTCCTCTAATTCCTTCTATAAATTCATTTCACCTGAGTTTGAACAATTGCACCTCAGACATCTGACATCTGAGTACAGCTAGAGTCCCAGGGGATAATATGTGGGTGCTAGTCAGCAACACTGGTCAAAACATTCTAAGAAGTAGTCCATAATCAGTTGGCACTGCTTTTGAAAACCTGGAGAAAGTGTGTAATTTTCTAGCAACACACAAAATTGCAGAAATTGATCCAAAAAAAACATCAAAATCCTGAATGGCTGGGGGCTAGTAAATTGAAAACATTTTGAAGGTCTTCCATTAGAATAAGATCGGGTGGTTTAACATAAGAACACCAGTGAGTACTATCTAACCTTTGAAAATAGACTTTTTTTTTTTTTGGTCTTAAAAATATTTCAAAAGCCATTCAAAGTGAGGAACATAACCGTTTAACTATAAAATCTGCAAAATACTAATATTAAAAACCATCAGAGACAGTATGGGAGTTGGCTCAGTTGGTAAGTGCTTGCTACATATGAGGACCTGAGTTCAGATCTCCAGCACCCACATTCACGGTGGTGTGTGCCTGTAACCCCAGCACTAGAAGGCAGAGATGGACAGACACTTGGGGCTGGTCCTTAGGTAGTCAAGTGGAAACAGGAAGTGCCAAGTTCAGTGAGAGGCTGTCTCAAAACATAAGGTGGTGAGCGATTAAGAAAGATCTCAGTATCAGTCTCTGGCTTCCTCACGCAACTGCACACACACACACACAAATGCACACACACATTCATCCATAAACACACACATACATGCATACATGCACACACGCACACACACATGCACAAATACATGCACACCCACAAATGCACACACACATGCATCCATAAACACACATGCACACATGTACACGCACACACACATACAAATACATGCACACCCACAAATGCACACACACATGCATCCATAAACACACACACACACATGCACACATGTACACGCACACACACATACAAATACATGCACACCCACAAATGTACACACACACGTATTCACAAACACACACACACGCGCGCGCACACACACACACACACACTGGGAGCCAGGTAGTAGATCAGTAATCCTAGACCCTACCACACACAATTTGCTATATGACAAGGAGCTCCATTCCTCTGCAATAATACACGGTCTTAACCACCAAGCCACTCACTTCTCCAGCCACCTAAAACACATTTGTAAAAAGAACACCAAGAAAGAAATGTCCCAAAGAAGATGGGACATCTATGAGGAGATGACAAGCAGAAAGCAGCTCCAAAGCCAGCATCCATGAGGAAAGCTGCTGCAACTCTGACATCAAAACAAGCAACAGCAGATCATGTCATGCCCTCAGACAATTATCATTCTGCCTTTCTGTGTCAATGACCTCAGAGAAGTCGACATTCAAACTTTGCTGATCTCCTGCCCTGCCTGCTGCGACACCTTGACGACATACTGGGAGAGCAAGCCAGGAGAAGCCACTTTTCCAGGATCCTCAGGGCTCACCACTTCCCCCCTTCTCCAAACACAGAGAGTAGTGGCCACTTCTGTTCTCTGCCACCAGATTCCCCACTGTCTCCTTGTCCCAACCTGCCACTCCAGAGCAGGCCACACGTGGGCTTTCTGAACAGCCTTGTGGGAATCTCTTTATGGTTGATGGGCTTGTTGTCCATTTACTAGGGTTCTGTCACTTGTAGTCCAGTGCACTTGGCTGGGGACAAGGAAAGTGGGGAAAGCCACAGCCCCAAAGACCTCTCATCCCCTCTTGCACAGTGGTCATTTGGGAGTGGTGTCCTGCAGACTGAGTCTCACTTGGAAACCTAGAGACATAAAGCATCTACTCATTGCATTTTGTCTGTACTTCCAAGAAGACAACTCTCATTCAATATCATATAGCCAAAATGTAGGTCCTTGACCCTAGTTACATTGAGCTATGGTTCTTTAGGGGTCCAGTACCTTGGTCTGGTCCAGAAACTGGGAGGCAGGGGAAATGTGAGTTCTTTGAAGCTATCCTGAACTATTCGGTGTCACTGTGTCTGCCCTTGGAATCCCAGGAACTCATCAAGCTTCCTTGTTCCTCACATAGTTACCCAGAGTGCCCAGGCAGTTGGCCTGAGATATGGGGACATCCCTTTGCTTTTGCTCAGTCTATAATCTATGGCTTATAAAAACTTGGAAGTATCTGTCCTGTGTAAGATGTGACCCTCAAGTTATGGAATCTTCTCCACCCCATACCCCAAAGTGCATTTGAGCTGCCAGAGGCACCCAGCTGCTGTCACAGAAGCAGAAAGCTATACACGAGATGACATTACCACCTGTGTACATAAAATGACATTACCACCTGTGTACATAAGATGGCATCACCAGCTGTGTACATAAGATGACTTCAGCTGTGACCTCAGTTCTGCTTGGAAGTCATGCCTGACTAGGGACTCTTCCTGGATTCCTGATGGTACTGATGCCATGTTTTCAAATCACACCTCTTACGAACCGAGAGGCCCATTTAGCTGAAAGACACAGACCCAACTTGGAAACCCAAATGGCACCACTCTCATTGTCATGGGCAGGGGTTCTGAGGTTTAAGTTAGCCACCATCTGCAGAGTGAGTGAAAGTGTCCACACACGATCTATGGACAGTCGGTGGGTTCTGCATGTGTTCTACACCCCACTTCCAGAGCAATTTCTTTACTAACCCATTGTACGAATGGAGCATGGATTTTTTTTTATAGTACTTGCCTTACCCCCATTGGCAGCAGTTCCAAGCTGCTGAGTCATGGATTCTTCACCCAAAGGCTGACTGTGTCCCAGATCCCCGGCAACCCTGCACCTTGGCCAACACCAAGGAATCCAAATAGAGTTCCCCCTGAGCTCCTCAGAACCCAGTGTCCTTGACAATTGTTCTATCTTAGAACCCCAATTTTTGCTCCTTCCACCAGGTTCCTAAGCTAGACATTTTTAGTCCCACTGTCTGAGCCTGTCTTGTCTCTGATAGAAACTGATGACACTGCAATGTGAAGCACTGAAGTCTTGGACTACCTCAGGGGAACTTGGTGACCTGTAACCTGCAGTCCAGTGCTGTGTCCCCACTCACACCCTGGCTTCTGCCCCTAGTATTCTCTGAGACTCCTTCTCTAGGATTCTCAATTCCTGGAGAATCACTCACAAAACATTAGAAGAGCCACACACTGACATGTACTGTAGAGACACAATGGGAAACAAGACCATGTAATGTGTGCCCCACAGCAGGCCAGGCAGCCACCAAGGCCTGTCACAATGGCCTACTTTTCCTTGCACACAACAAAACTAACATGTATCATATGATGTCTGCAGCACTCTCTCTGTTCACAAATGCAAAGCATTTTGCTAGTGTCTCAGACAGCAATGGCCACTACCCTGTCTGCCTTATTCCATCGTGGCTTCACCTACTCTTGACCACAGGCAAAAGTGGACGCTCCTGACTTGGTCTGGGTACAACACCCGGGCTCCCAACACTACGTCTCATGGCCCAGCTTGAGTTGATACTCAAGTATGTGCCAGGACATAATAATTCTACTCTGTGTTCCCCAGGTTCTGTGTATGGACACCTGCAGTTCTCAGCGCCTTCCCTCCCTGTGGCTACCCCACAAGCTGAGCAGATGTTTTGCATCTGCAGTGAAGAGAGAAGAGAGATGAGGATGGGGCCCACAGAAAAAGGCTCCACGGTCCTTTCCCAAAGTGCACAGCCGGGCCACAGAGCATGTCTGGGAGACCTAAGCATGGTAGTTATAGTTCTAGTCACCTCTGGTGCAATCCTCAGAAAGCTGTAGCAGCCAAGCCGGAAATCCTCACGGGAAGGGGCAAACCCCCTCAGAACGAGAGTGGACATCGGGTGCTTACTAAGAAAAGAATTGTGTGGGCTCCTGGCTCTGGAGCTGGAAGCTGAGAACCAGTGAGGACAAGTAGATGCCAGCTAAAGGGACACAACAGCAAGCAGTTTCCCATAGGACAAACCCCCTCTAACGAAGTCCTCAACAGAGTTACTAAACCCTTCTGTGACTTAGTCACTTCTCTTCTCAAAGCCATTTCACTGAGAGCAAATGTTACTGTTAGTTCTGGTGGAGCCAAACCTCATCCAAATCCTAACAGCACGCAGCAGGGCCCTGAGGAGCCAGGCATGAGTTTAGAAATAGGCTGGGCTGGAGTTGATACTGATGGTGAGGTACTGTGAAGGTGTTCATCAACACAATGGCTAATGTCAAAAATAACAGCTAACCTGCAGATACCTGAGTGCCAGGCTCTTGCCTGCACTGGCTCCCTGAGGTCTCCATAACCCCTAAATTAATGCCAATATTGTATGTCCACTTTGGTGATGAGAAAAAAGAACCACTGACAAATGGAAAGAACCCGCTTCCTACCAGAACTGTTCTCACTCTACAGAGAATCTGAATAGAGGCCATCGGTCATTCTAACGCCCCATCTTTTCTCTCTCTGCTCAGGCAATCAGCCACACTTCTGGCACCTGGGATGCCTGCCTCTATCTCCTTCACACCCCTTGACCACTTCCCTCAGTCTCTAGATGCCTGGGTTCAAACACCCCTCAAAACACTAAGTCTAGCTGACTTCTGCTGATACCAATCTTGGACTCCTCCAGGGAGTCTGGGCTGGGGGCATGGGATTTTTTTTTAACTCACAGCAAACGAGTAACAGTATGTGTGAGTTAAGGGAGCTTCCTTTCCACAGGATGGAATGCAAATGAGTCCTCTTAGAAGAGGCTATAGCTATGTCCCTGTCCCACCCTCTTGTCCTCATCACTTCTGCTTTCTGTTGCAATGTGCTATCTAACATCCCAACCACCCAGCCAAGTACCAGTCTCAGCCTTGATTACATGTGTTTACAGCCACCTAGGGAGGCTTAAAACTGATACCCAGTCCCACAGAATCTCTGGACCTGGCTGAGTCATCATTTAAACCTCACTGAATTAAGGCAAGCCTTAATTCCCAGTGGTAGTGGCTGAAATCCCAACCAACCAAATGAGAGGTGCTAATCACAAGCCCCCTCTTCTGGGCCAGGGGCTCCCCAGAAATGGAGGAAGAGCCAAGGGGCAGAAGCAGCATGTGACTGTCAGCATGGTCATGGAACACCTGACCTAAATCTCCTCCTAAGCCTGGTGGAACTGCAGCACAGTTTGGCAAAGCTCAGAGGTGGTGTTTGCAGACGGGAAACTGTATTTGATCCACAGAGAGGTGAAGCAATTTTGAAGACCACAGATGTTGCTGACAACGTAAACTCCTCCGTGCGTGGAGCACGAGCTCCGAGCGTAGAGTACAGCTACTGAACCAGAGTCAGCTCATTTGTGCCTGGTGTTAGAAGGCGAATATTCTCCTCATAGATACATCGTCCTCTCTAACAACCCCATCGCCCCCACACACACATCAGAAGTCTGATGTCAGAGCAGAAAATAAAAATGCTTCGAAGCAGAAATCCCTGAGATTGAAATCCTCCTTGATGCTCCTGGCCCGGGGTCTAACTGCCCCCTTTGAGACTTTCTTTATCCACGATAAAGGATCGTGAATTTGCTGAACAAATATCTATGGAGCATCTGCAGTGTGCCGGGCATTGCTTAAGATTCCAGGGACAGAGCAGGGAACAACGCAGATGACAAGCCTTGTTTGTCTTGGAGTTTGCTTGTTGCTCAGAAAAAAACACACAGCAAATGAACAAGTAAGTAAAATATGGAGAAACACTGTGAGATGATAAAACAGGGAAAGGGAATGAGACAGGGTGTGTGTGTGTGCAGTTTTATAGAGTCGTCAAGAATACATGCATCCCTGAGGGACTGGAGAAATGGCTCAGAGCTTATGAGTACTTGCTGCTCTTACAGAGAACCTGGGGTGGATCATAAATGCCTGTGACTCCAGAGGAACTGATACCCTCATCTGGCTTCTGTGGGCATCTGTGCTCACATGTGCACATGCACATATACACAAACACACATGCACATGCATACACACACATGACAGGCACACACAAATAAAAATAAAATAAATCTCTTTTTAAAGAGAGTAGCTTCCTGCGATGATGTCGTCATATGAACAGCAAGCTGAAAGAGAAAGGGGAGAGGCCCCAAAGTGAGGTTGTGCTGAGGATGCTGTAGTTAGCAAGTTATTTACTTCCTATGGTTGATGCACACAAGAATATATGCAGACCTAGAATGTATGTATACATGCACATGCATACTCATAGATGAACACAGCAAAAAGTCTAGGGACAACTGATGAATCCCCAGCAGAACTGAGTAGCTTAAGGAGCACTCCTCCCCATGAAGAGGGTTGCCACCTTTTCTGGGTAGCACAAAAGAAGGCGTGTATAGTTCTGTTGGTGGCTGAGACAAGAGCCATATGCTCCCCACTTTAATGACAGGGGTCATTGTTTGGTGAAAAATAAAGCCAAACTTTCTGCCAAGAAAAGCATTCTTTCTCAAATGTGTCTGTGATGTGCTTTGCCTCTCAGATGAACCCAAGAGAAAATCAGCCATGGCACTTCATGGAAGACAATTTGGAAACATCCTACCCACAGGCATCCTGACCCCTCCCTCTCAGGGACACCAGAGTCTTGAAACCATTGCCAGCCTAAAAAAGCCTAAAGCACTCTGATTTGTACAACCTAAAGGCTTAGAGAAGTTTCATTTGCTTGTGAACCAAGAAAACCACCAGACTTAAAAGTACCAAATGGAACAAAGAAAGGGGTCTGCAGGCAGCTTCTCCAATGCTCCACCCCATGTGGATAGAGGGCTGATCTGTAAGTCACACAGATAGAAGCTCGGATCAAATCCCCCCAGACTCCATCAGGATCCAGCCTGAGGTAGGCAGAGCCAGGGGAACCCAAAGCTTTCCTGTTGACAGTGCCAGAAGGGAATTGTCCCTTTAATCTGTCACCAAGCATGAGCTTTAGCTCCAGCACCAAATAACCCAAGACCTCGGGGTTATGACCTGTGTCAGGTGGCTCTCTCAGAGCTGCAGCTTCCACAACGGGAGGAGGGTGAAGAGCCTTTACCACAAGCTGCACTAGCTGAAGCCTGCAGCTTGCAGTCAGGTGGTAGGGGAGAAGGAGAAAGAATCGTCTGTGTGCACAGAGTTCTATAGCTGGGGCTAGAGTGACATTTCTCATTTGTGCTGGGTCCCCTCTGCTAGAACCTAAGTTACGGCCACATAATAACTGCATTGGCGCTCATGAAATGTTAGTATGTTTTTATGTCTCCTGTATTTACTTTTCCTAGGACAGTGACAAAATACCTGGAAAGGAGACCTTATGAAAGGATGAGTTCATTTGGTTCATGTTTTCACAGCTTTGGGACTTTGTACACTTTCTCATTCTTCCATTTTTCTCCAGTGCTGCTCCCAGGGTGAATCTTCCCTCCTTAACCAAACCTCTCTGGAAACACCCTCAGCTTATAGATACACCAAGAGCTGTGTCTCCATGGTGATTCTGAATCCAGTTGACAGTGAAAATGAACCATCACATTCCCATGTTAATTCAACCTCCATCCCATCCTCTTTGTGGCTGCCGGGTAGAATCACTATCAGAAGAGGGACTCACTCTCTGTACAGGCAGAGAGAAGCCTGTGCGGTCTGCTTCTTGTCTGGACTCCAGCTCTCAGCACACAGGGCCTCCCATACGTGAGTGATGATGACATCCAGGCTGAGGAAGGTCAGGGGAAGGAGGGAGGAGTTTGCTCACACCTGGGGCTCCATTCTGATTTTATTTCACATGGCATTTCAGAGACTGTGTGGGAGTTTGGGCTCAGGAGCTAATGTAAAACCATCTAAAATATCATTCTCAGAACTGATATTCCATCAACTGTTGGCCCAGAAGTTTCTTGACTAGTTGTACAGCTGAAGTCTGGGAGCAGAAAGGGTGGTGCATTCCAGAGCAAGTCCTGTTCTGCACATCATCTCCTCCATGCTTGGCAGTCAGTGCTGGCATTTTTGGAACGTAGAGGGTGTGGGTCAGAATCTGGTGGGGATTGAAAATCTCATCACTCTGACTCCAGCCGAGTTTAGCTCTTCACTGCTCAATCTGCTGACATCAGCAATTTGGGGGGAACCTTTGCCTAGAGAGACCCTGTCTGGGTATTAACTCTTCCATGCCATGGACTCTTCTAGCCTGGGCACAGTATATCTACAAAATTCTCTTATTGATAGAAGTGTTTCACAATGCTTCACCATGGGAACATTCCCAAGAGCCCTCACACCACGCAAAGTGTCTCAGGATGATCCATCAAGGGAAAGAAAGAAAAGAGAACATAGCCAATGACTTTTATCTCCCATCAGTCAAGGTTGTTATTTATGATATGTTATCTCCATGGCACTTCTATATTCCCCTTGTGGGACTCAGGGGCTGGAAGAGTCTTCCAGAGGCAACCACAGGAAACCCCCATGGTAGGAGGTGAGCACCATGCGCCTATGACGCTGCACCTGTGAGAGACTCTCAGTCTCATCTGTGGTGGTTTGAATGTGGTGTGTCCCCCCATAGGCTCAAATGTTTGAACACTTGGTGTCCTGATGGTGTCCTGTCACTGTTTGGAAAGGCTATAGAAGCCTCACTGGAGGAAGTGAGTCACCGGGGCCAGGCCTTGAGGCATCAGAGCCCAGCCCCACTTCCTGATGTCTCTCTCTGCTTCCCATGTGCAGATACAGTGTGACCAGCCTGCCTCCTGCCCCTGTATGTTCCCTGCCTGCTGCCTTTCTTTCCCCTCTGATGGACTGTGTCCCTCTGCAACTGTGAGCCAAAGCAAGTCCTTTCTTCCTCAAGTTACTTTTGTCATGGTATTTTATCACAAAAACAAGACATTAAGACTACTGTTGTGGTCTGAATACTTTTCCACTCCCAAACTGATGAAATTGAGTTATCCCTGTAATGATATTAAGATGTGAAATCTTTAAGTGGTAATTAGGCTGCATGGATTGCATCCTGTGAGTGGGACTGGTATTGTGGTAATTAAGCAAATTCAGCCTTTTGTTCTGAAGCAGCAAGCAGAGCTTCCCCAGAGACCAGCAACTTGCTCCTGGATTCCCACCCTCCGGAACGATGAGAGACACACTTTGTCCTTCCTAAATCCCCATCTCCAACATTGTGCTACAGAAGCACAAAAGGAGCAAAGACACCCATACAAAACTGGTCACTGCAATGGTGGCTGTTCTTTGTAGAAAAGGTGATGGATGACCAGAAGTAGTATTTGTGCCTAAGAAGTATTTGGTCCACATGAGCTGAATCAGTGATGCCTGCCATTGCCACATGTCCCAATCAGAGGCTCTGTTGTGGAGATAAACTCTGATGGAAAGCGACTTGGAAAGGAAAGGGTTTGTTACATTTTATGCTTCCAAATGACATTCTATCATTGAGGGAAGCCAAGGCAGGAACCTGGAGGCAGGAACTATAGGAAGCAGAGGCCCTATGGGAACACTGCTTTACTGGCTTGCTCTCAATGCCTCCCTCACCCTGCTTCCTTTTTTTTTTTTTTTTTTTGTTTTTGTTTTTTTTTTGTTTTTTTGTTTTTCGAGACAGGGTTTCTCTGTGTAGCCCTGGCTGTCCTGGAACTCACTCTGTAGACCAGGCTGGCCTCAAACTCAGAAACCCGCCTGCCTCTGCCTCCCAAGTGCTGGGATTAAAGGCATGTGCCACCATGCCCGGCAACTCACCCTGCTTTCTTATATAACCTAGGACCACCTACCCATGGTTGGCACTGTCTACAGTGGGCTGAGCTTTCCCACATCAATCAACATTCGAGACCCACAGGCCAATCTGATGGAGGTAGTTCCTCACTGGAGGTTCTCTCTTTCCAGGTGACTCTAGCTTGTGTCTGACAAACACTAACCAGGTCACCACTGTTACCATAACTCAAAGAGGCATCAGTTCACCACCAGTTCAAATCTGAAACTCTGGGCTTTGCCTAGGGACCAAATGCAGGCCCTCTGTGGGGCTTACATTTCTGATTCAGACAGGACCTGGATGAAACAAAGCCATCTTAGTCACACTGATATATCTTGCTCCAGGACATATCCCAATGGCAAGCCCCACAGATGTGTAAGGGCCAGGGCTCGTGGCAACTGCCATCTGAAGCCCTTCTGAGACCAAGGACCGTTTCCAGTAAGCTGATCTGGGCCCTGCTGTTCTGAAAAGCTGTGCCAGACTTTCAGGAAGCGCATCCGTGCTTCTTGCTTTGGACAACATAGTCAAGAAATACAATTAGCAGCTGAAAGCTCGGATGTTGAGTCAGGTTGTCTTACCCCTGGGAGGCCATCAGTCAAGAAGCAGACGTAGGCATCCTTAGACCATGTTGCTGACAGCTTTGTTTCTTAATGGAGTTGGCTTACCAGCCCCCTATGGTGGGCACAGCACAAGCATTTAGCTCTGAAGACACGGTTAGAAATAGTACAACCCTCTCTCGGGAAACAGGTAGGGCATGGGGGAGGTGTGGGATGGTAGAAAGCCTTGCTGCACTGACAGAGAGAATATTTTTGGTTTGTGCCTTGGTTTTCTTGTCTGGAAAATGGGAGGAATGGTTTCTAGTCCTTTTTGGGGTGGCTCTGAGGGTGAAATGAGAAAGCGTGTGTAGACTGAGCAAGTATCCAGTACACAGACAACACCCAGGAAGGTTCAGTATTACTGCTTTTACTCACTTGGCTTATAGATAGGACTATGACCCAGATACATATTAAATGCAAAGTGTTCCAGTCCTGGCTCAGACCTCTCTAGTGTTAACACAGTCATTTTATACTCCAAAGCAGGAGATGGAGGAAATGAATTTGCTTAAGGAACCTACCACTTTAGCAAGTTTCTCAAGCAAGAAGGTGTGGTCTGCTCCCTTGCCACCAGCAGAGCCACACAGTGGCATCCAGAATAACAGGCCTCTGGACTGTAGGGCTTTGCCACAGCTTTGCATTTACCACTAGGCCAAGAATGGAAAGTCACAGCCCGTGTGTGTGTGTGTGTGTGTGTGTGTGTGTGTGTGTGTGTGTGTGTGCGTGTTCACGCTTTGTATTCACACACATGCACAAGTACATGGAGGCCAAAGGTCACAATGAGATGGTCTACTTTATCACTCTCCACTTACCCACTAAGCCAGCTCCTCTGTCTTAAATTTAGCTTTAAAATTTTTATTTTGATTGATTTATTTAATTTTACGTGTGTTTTGCTTTCACATAAGTTCTTGCACTGGGACCTGTGAAGCAGGCTACTCTTCCGTGCTCAGCTCATTCGAAACAATACAGCAAAGAAGTCGCTGCTATTTATCAAGCACCTCCTCCAGACCAGGCACTGTACTCAGTGGGTAAAGTGCTTGCCAGGCAAGCATGAGGACAGGAGTTCAAATCCCTAGAACCAATGTGAAAAGCCAACACAGCAGCACATGTCTGTAGTACTACAGTAAGACAGAATAAACCGTAGAAGTACACAAGTTGGCTAGCCAGGAATACAATCAGTGAACAATAAAAGGCCCTGTCTCAGAGGTAGAAAGTAAGGATAACTCTGAAAGCTGTACATGGGGGGGGGGGAGATAAGGGGGGGAGGGGGATGACTGAGGTTCATGAGGGTTGAGGCTTCTGTCCAAAGTAGCAATGGAGATAGAACTCACTGTTTCCTCTTTTCCCACACCCCAATCTACTTCCCTAAGCGACCCATAACCCAGCGACTACAATAAGCTTAGACCTCAGCTAAGATGTTTTTAAATCAAATTATTTTAGCTGCAGCCACCCGATCCACCAGGTCCGTGATAGATAATGATTTAACACGGATGCATTTGCTGGGCGCCTGCCTGCAGCATGCTTTATGCTATATCCTTGAAACATAGACCTAGGCTGACTTCACCTCCCAAGGACTTCAAATACAGAAATGTCTAACAGAGCAGGTGAGCCTGTGGGTGGCACAGGAGAGGGAGAAGGAGGGACTTTGCCTGGTGTGTCTCTAGGTGGGTGGGGATGGGAAGAGCAGGGCTCCCAGCTCAGATCTGCCTTTCCAGGTGTGATAGCAATGATCTCAACTACATACTAAGTTCCCACAGAAGAGCCTCCCTTGAAGAGATTAAGACTTTTTTTGTCAAGTTTGAAAACTTCTCTCTTGCGGAATGAACAAAGCAAGAAGAACAAGGGGCAGGCACCATCACTGTCTGACAAAACAGGCTCTCTCGTGAAAATTGTGTTCTCTCAGAAGTTCAGAGACCAGCTCCTAAACACATTTCTCACGTGCTTTTCATCTCCAAGAGGACAATTAACCTTTGCAATTAGCTTCATCAACAGGAACTTCATATCAAATATTTTGTTGCTTAGCAACAGGGAAGCATCCCCCAGTGGGACTGCTCCTTGGAGCTCATGAGGCTGTGGGACTGGGGAAACACTAAGCTGGACTCTCAGACCCTGCAAAGATCTTTGCATGAACAACCTCCTCACCCAAGGCCCTGCTGTCAGTGACCAGAATCCATAGGGGTTCCATCCCTTCAATGGAGACTGAGGCAGGAGGATACTGGAACCTCCAGTCATCTTCTGGAAACTTCTAAGCAGAGTTCACTCGTCTTCATAAAGCAGATGGGGTATGCTGTATGCCTGTGCTGTGTCCCCTATCTTCCTGCCATGACTTGAGTTTGACTGTCTGCACAAGCAAATGTGCGGACACTTGGTCCCCTGGTGGTGGTTCATTTGAAAGGTGTGGAGCCTTTGGGAGGTGAGGCCTGGCTATGAAAGTAGGTCACTGGGGTTGGGCCTTTGGGGGTTTACTTGTCCCTAATTTTAGCCTGCCTTCTCTGTTCCCTGTCCTTGCCTTATGAATAAGCCAAGGCAAGCTCCTGCGACCATGGATGGAGCCGATTCTGAGGCCATGCCTTCTGAGCTCTGCCAAATTGAAATCTCTCTGAATCCATATGCCAAAGGAAACCTGTTTCTGCGAGTGTTTGCTCACAATGTTATAAATGTAACAAATATACATGCCTGCTTTCTCATTCTATATATCTTATTTTTAAACATAATATTTTTATCAATTCCTTGAGGATTTCATATGTGGGTACATTGTGTTTTGATCATATTCATCCCTACTCTTCTGGGCACTCCCAGCTTATCTTATTTTTTAAAAATAAACAAATAGTCCAGTTTGTGCTCCCATATACTCACAGGTATAGGACCATCCACTGGAACATGATCTACTTAGCAGGGGCCACACCCTTAAAGAAAGCTGGCTTTCCTTCCCCCAGAAGCCATCAACTGCCAATAGCTCTCTATTCTATCTTTTAAACAGGAAGTGTGAGGCTCCAATTAAATCCCTTGCTCAAGTTCTCCTATTGATGCGTGGTACATGGAATCCGCTCTGTCTCACTCATCATAGAGTGGTCAGCAGGTAACCCTCCTTCTATGGGCCTGAGCTTCCTTGTTATGCCAGGCAAGTTCCTTGCCCATCAGCCCTCAAATATCACTAGCTTCTCAGCTAGTGGGAGGGACCTCATGACTCTTCCTCATTTGTGACTTTGGCCAGCTTGTTCTTATGCAGGTCTTGTGCAAGCAGCCATGGCATCCATATCTGCAATTGTGGTATAATGTCCAGAAAGCATTGCTTTCTGTAGTCGCCCACTACCTCTAGCACTTACAAGTCTTGTGCCTACACTTCCTGGATGCCCCCTAAGCCTTGGGAGGAGGGGATATTCCATTTAGGGCTGAACACTCCACTACTTTTAATTTTTGTTTTGTTTTGTTTTTTACCTTATCGATTTATTTATATATTTTATTTATATATTTATATATTTTATGTGTACAAATGTTTTCCCAGCATGTATATATGTACCTGGAGAGGTCAGAAAAAGAGTATGAGATAGCTCTGGAACTAGAGTTATGGTTAGTTATATGCCACCATGGGAGTTCTGGAAAACAATCCAGGTCCTTTGTAAGAGCAACAAGTGCTCTAAACCACTAAACAGTTTCTTTGGCCAGTTACTTGTTAGTTAGTTAGTTAGTTAGTTAGTTAGTTAGTTAGTTAGTTTGTTGAAGCAGGATCTTACCATGTAGCTCTGGCTGAAATGGAACTCACAATGTAGACCAGCCTGGCCTCAAATTCACAGAGATCTTCCTGCCTCTGCCTCCAAAGTGCTAGAATTAAGGTGTGTGCCACCATATCTAGCCTCCAGTCTGTTGTTCTCTGTACCTACTTATAAAAATGCTTATCAACAGCATTCCATGTTAGACCAGCAGTAACCCATACTGTTCACATTTCCCAAGTCTCTTGGTTGCATCTAGAGACCACCAAACTCTACCACGCAGGTCTTTGGAAGCACAAATTATATAGGCATCCAGAGACTCTCCCTAGAGCATGCCTCCATTGTTGGGCTACATGTGACACTACCTCCCTGATAAAAGTCACTGGTAAAAAAAATTTGAAAATATGACAATATCTCAGGCACTTGATAAACAAGAAATGGGCTGAGGATGTAGGTCAGTTGGGAAAGTGCTTCCCTACCATGCAGGCAGGCATAGTAACATCTCCACAAGAACCCTCCTTAAGCCTTACATCAACATGAACATCCCAGTGCTCAGCTCCTGGCTCTCCTGAGCTACTCAAGCAAGCTGTGCTGTGCCTGGATTAATGCGTACTACTATGATCTGCTTCTGTTGGACTGCTCTTTGAAATACCTTTACAAAAATATCAGATTGGTCTGATTCGAGCTATTTCAGTACCAGCTGCAGAAAGCAGCATGCACTGCTATGTTGAACACACACACAGTCAACTTTCTCCACTGCCTTTGACACTGCACAGCGTTGCATGTGTGCAAGGTGGCAGCTTCAGTACTGAAGATGATCTTGGGCATGTAAAGGCTGCCTACCACCACCACAGCTCCGACACTAAAGTGTTGTGATCTTGTTCAACCATCAGCTTGCCATCCACACTGATATCTCTAATCTGCAGACATCTGCAGTAAGAAACACACTTCAAAAGTGAGATAGCTACCCCATTGCCCAAAATCCCTCTTCCATATGTGTTCCAAGAAAATGGAAACACACATCCACACAAATGCTCATATACATTTGGACCAGCGTGGTTCATAAGTGGGAGCCCAGATGGCCATCACTTAATGAATGGATAAAAGCGCTTCCTGTCTATGGTAGCCCCTTAGCATTGCCATAGTGAATTAGAAAAAGACATTCTAAAAACTAAACATAAACGTATTCTCTTCTAGTTCTTGGGGTGGGAAGTCCCTAATTGATGTCACTGGCTGAAGTCAAGATGGCATAGAAGCTATTATTTCTGGGGGGGTCTGATGGAAGACTATCTTCTTGGCCTTTGCAGCTCTGGGGGGCTGCTTGTATTCTTCGGCTTGTGGCCCCATCCTCCATCCTCAAAGCATTCCACTCCAGTCTCCAATCTTTTGTCAAGCCACCTTGTCTTCTGTAGTTAAACATCCCTCTGCCTCCAACTAAGGATGTCTGTGATTGTATTAGGAACTGTCAGGATAATCAGATAATCTCAAAATCCCTTTAAATCATGTCTTTAAGATCTCTTTGTCACATAAAGTAACTTACACAGATTACAGGTAAAAGAGGCATGGAGAACCTTAGAAACCGTTACCGTTATTCTGCCTAATCTGTAGTAAACTATTTAACCCAAAAAAGGTGATATGCTAATGCAAGCTACATTTGGCCAACCCTGAAACATCTTGCAACAGAACACATGTAATGATCTCATCTAGATCGACTGCCCAGGATGGGAAGCCAGAGAGACAGAAAGTAGACTGATGAATGACAGGGAATAGGAAGAGGGAGTGATGGCTAATATTGAAAGTTTTCCTTGGGTGGTGATCAAGCTGTTCTGGAACTATATAGTGATAAGTGTGCTTAAAATCACAGCTTGAGAGATGGCTCAGCAGTTAAGAGCAATTGCTGCTATTGCAGAGGATCCAAGTTCAGTTTCCAGCACTCATATCAGGCAGCCCCATAATCACCCTTAACTGCAGCTCCAAGGGGGTCTTCTGTCTTCCATGGGCACCTGAACTCACATGCACATACCTACACAGAGACAGACAGATAAACACGTAAATAGTAAAATAAAATAAAATGTTGATATATAGCTCAATGAATTTAAATTCACACTTAACATGATGACTATGTGATACATGAATTATAATCTAATAAGGCAAACATTTATTTTTTAAAAATGTATCAACCCCCAATGCTTAGCTCAGTCATCATTAGAGAAGCTTGCTCCAGCAGCTGATGGGAGCAGATACAGAAATACACAGCCCAACATTAAGTGGAGCTCAAGAACACCTGCAGAAGTCGGACGGTAGTGGCACACGCCTTTAATCCCAGCACTTGGGAGGCAGAGGCAGGTGGATTTCTGAGTTCGAGGCCAGCCTGGTCTACAAAGTGAGTGCCAGTGACAACCAGGGCTCCACAGAAAAACCCTGTCTTGAAAAAAACCAAAACAAAACAAAAACAAACAAACAAACAAAAACAACAACAACAACAAAAACACCTGCAAAAAAGGGAGAGGAACAATTGTAGGTGCCAATTGTAGGGGTTGAGGACACCACAAGAACACAGCCCACAGAATCAACTAAGAAGGACTCATAGGGGCTCACAGAAACTGAAGAGACCAATTATGGAGCCTGTATGGATCTGTGATAGGGCCCCTGAATACATGCTACAGTTGTTTGTGGGACTCCTAACAGTGGGGTGGGAGTGTCTGTGACTCTGTTGCCTGCTCTTGGGATGCTTTTCCTCCTACTGGGTTGTTTTGTCTAGCACTGATATGAGGATACGTGCCTAGTCTTATTGTATCTTGGTATACCATGTTTGGTTGATAGCCCCGGGAGGCCTGCTCTTTTCTAAAGGGAAACAGATGTGCAATGGATATGAAATGGATACGAAAGGTCGGGGGTGGGGGGACTGGGAAGAGTGGAGGGAGGGGAAACTGCAATCATGGTGCATTGTATAAAAGAAAAAGAAAAAGGGGAAATTTCACCTAACCCTGGAAGTTGAAATATTCCTTTTTAATCAAATTACAATCTATAATCAAATAAAATGCTTACCACCAAAATTTCCAACCAAATTGTGAGCTAGCAGCAGACAGGGTGTTACAGCTAAGGGTGGCCTTTGGCATCAGGCTACCTGAGTTCAATCCCTGCCTATGCCTCTTAGTAGCACTTCTTGGTCTCAACTTTTTCACCTGCAATGTGAAGACAGTAACACTTTTTCTTCCAAGTCATGAGAATCCAAAGCAACAATCTCATTTTATAAAGCCAATATTTAAAAACCATGTAGAAGTGTGGACACTATGCCCCTCCTTAGAAGTGGGAACAAAACACCCTTGGAAGGAGTTACAGAGACAAAGTTTGGAGCTGAGATGAAAGGATGGACCATGTAGAGACTGCCTTATCCAGGGATCCACCCCATAATCAGCATCCAAACGCTGACACCATTGCATACACTAGCAAGATTTTTTCGAAAGGACCCAGATGTAGCTGTCTCTTGTGAGACTATGCCGGGGCCTAGCAAACACAGAAGTGGATGCCCACAGTCAGCTAATGGATGGATTACAGGGCTCCTCCCAATGGAGGAGCTAGAGAAAGTACCCAAGGAGCTAAAGGGATCTGCAACCCTATAGGTGGATCAACATTATGAACTAACCAGTACCCCGGAGCTCTTGACTCTAGCTGCATATGTATCAAAAGATGGCCTAGTCGGCCATCACTGGAAAGAGAGGCCCATTGGACACACAAACTTTATATGCCCCAGTACAGGGGAACACCAGGGCCAAAAAGGGGGAGTGGGCGGGTAGGGGAGTGGGGGTGGGTGGGTATGGGGGACTTTTGGTATAGCATTGGAAATGTAAATGAGCTAAATACCTAATAAAAAATGGAAAGAAAAAAAAAAGAAAATTATTAATAAAAGCAAGCTTCTTATCCTTTTATCCTTGCTTTAAGAGAGAGAAGTCACATGATGTTGGCCACCTAGAAAGGAGCCCAGCCATCCTCTGAGTGTCAGACTGTCCAGGCTCAATGTACCAAATGCCCTGCCAAAGCTTATGAGAACAGGCACATGGCTCTGTGTGTGTGTGTGTGTGTGCGCGCGCGTGTGCAGTCACCCATGCATGTTCACTGGTTGGGCTGTAGGTGGTGTATAGGATGCAGAAGAGAGGACTGACAGAATAAGAATAGTGAGAAAGGAAGGCATTCCAGGGTAGAGCACAGACCCAGGACAAGCTGCACTAGGTCTCGGCAGGAGGAGACTCAGCTCAAATTAAGTTGTACTGAGACACAGGACACAGAATGTGCTTATCCATCATCAGCTGGCTGAGGCTTCTGTCACACTCCACATGTGTAGACACTGTGGGGACATCAGAAGCTTTACAAATACATACCTCCAGCAGCTTTCTTTCCCCTCAGTCTGTGACAAGTTGAGGTGGCAATGAGTGGGACCTATGAACATTGGTAGGCTTTGGGTTTCAAGACCATCTCTCTACATCTACTTCCCTCTTTTCTTGCTTTGTACACTCTCAAATTGTTCAGTTGTTCCTTCAATGTCATCAGCTGCTGCCAGAGGGGAACTACCTCTGCTGGGAATACATTCAGGAACCTGAGCATAAGTAAGGACACCCTCTGTTTCTTGGGAATAATAGTATCAAGGGGCTGATCAGGAACTGGCATTGATCCAGGTGCTGCCAGCACCAGTTAGATTAGGCATCCTCTCCCACAGGGATGCCAGCAGGCAGATAGAGTTACCTTGAGGGATCTTTAGGCAATCTCCTATAGCAGCCCTAGCCATACTAGGATCCAGTATCTCTAGGTGGATTCAGGGCTGCTCACCAGTAGGAAGATCTAAGCTCTCCAAACTTGCCAGTTTCTTCAGCTGTCAAGAGACCCCAAGGCCTCCTCTGTATTATGTTAATTGCTTGTATTTTGCCCTGAGGAGCTGGGGCTCAAGAACCACTGCAAGCATTCCAATCCCTTCAGTTATCAAATAACAGTTGCAGACACTTTGTGCTTGGGAATGTACAGGACTTGCCAGCAGAGTCAGCTGCATGTAAAACCGTGACATGAATGGACAGTCTGCTTATAAAGCTCACAAAGAGGTGTCTAGACCAATCATAGCCATGTGTTTTGACCAATCGGAGCTATTGGATTTGACCAACCATGGCCACTTGCTTAGGCCAATCACAGCCTTGCCTCTTAGAACCAATCACATTCATTAAGGTTTGAATTTTAGACCAGCCATATATGCTTGTCATGAGTCACCCTTCCACCAGAGAAAATGCTCAGGTGGCCAAGTAGAAATAGTTCATCAAGACTTGTGGTTATAACACTCCAGTACCTGCATCTCAGTCACCCTGGCTAGGATCCAGAGCCATCAGCTGCAATCTGCATTCTTCTGCATAGCTATCTCAGAGTGTCCTGACTGTTCCATATGGGCGGTGTCGATACAAGGTAATCTGACTCCTGGTAGACCAGAAGTCCTTTTGCTCACGGCAGCTCATGTGAGAAGAGAGAGTTCAATAGTTGCTAATTACAAATCCACATTGCTTTATCCTCAGGGTCTGGGCCTAATTGCATAAAATGAACTTCAGGAAAGTGCTTACAATAAACTTATAGAATTTATCATTAGCAAGAGCAGTGAGTTTAACAGTGCTTTACACCGTGGGCAGGGAGAAGTAGGACTCCTGGTCTGTCTCTAGCGAAGTAGATTTGCCTGTACGCAGATCGCTGTGGCTCCAGTGTGGTTCAGAACATTAAAGTAACTGTAATGGAAAGAAAAGAAAGAAAGTCATGGTAGGGTCTGAGCCAGGGTTGTGTGAAAAAAATAAAGTCTGTTTGTCTTCATTGCTACCCAAAAAACATCTGTACAAGCAGATTTGCAGGTAAGTGCACACTCCAAATTAGCCAGCATTCTGTCCCTGTATCAAATACTCAGCTGTATCAAATATTAATCAGCTTATGGAGAGAAAAGGTTGAATTACCTCAGAGTTTTGGAAGTCCAGTCAGTGATTTCAAAGATAATCTGCTTTTAGGCATGTGGTGGGCAGCAGTAACTCTCAGCAACTGTATGGGACAGAGCAAAACCATTCCCTACCGGAAAGGAAGCAAAGGAAGAGCCTGGGAGAGGCTATGACTCCCCCCTTACTCTCAGGAGCCCAAATTCTTCCCACTGAACATCTCATTTTAAAAAATTAATTATACTTACTTGGTGTGTATGTGTGACATTCTCGAGAGCATACACAGAGAGACAGAGAGACAGAGAGACAGAGAGAGGGAGAGAGAGAGCAGGAGGGGGGGCGGGTATGTGTTCATGTGAAGGCCAGGTGACAACTTCTAGGAGTCTGTTCTCTCCTTCTACCATCTGGGTACAGGGATTGAACTCAGACTGTCAAGGTTGGCAGAAAGCTCCTATATCCACTAAGCCATCTTGCCTACCAAGCCCCACCTCTTGAAACTTCCAGCACCTCTTAGGTGCAGCATGCTGAGGACCAAGCCTTATCACATGTGCCTTGGGACACACAAGCTACAACATGCTTTTCCCAGAATACTGACATCCTGTACCCATAAGTGCGGGCTCCTGGGGAGTGTGAGAGCTTGTCATGCATCTGCTTGGCAGGGCTCTGACACCCAGCTATTTAGTCAAACACTAGGCTGCTGCTGCTGCTGTGAAGAAGGTTTGTGGGTGAGGCTCACATCTACAGTCAGGCAACCTCTGATGATAAAATTTACGCTCAGCAACAAGGGTGGACTTCATCTCATCAGTTGAACAGCTTAAAGGTGGATACTAAATTTGTTCTCAAGGTTATGTTTCTTTGCAGACATCTTCTTGATATAGAAATCATGTGATTTGGTCCTGCTTGGCTCTGGACTCTGTCAGAAATCTCGGCTGCTTTCAGGAACACTGTCACAACAGTGAGAAAGTCCTTCCAACTGCTAGCAGCTTTTCTCATGCTCTCTCCCTTCACTACATCTTCATAGCTTGACTTGGGACTGTTAATAACTACCCTTAATTAGTGCTCACTAAGCGACAAATACTTTGTAAATACTGTTCAGCTTCATCCACCCATAACCACAAGAAAGTAAGTTTTATTAGCTCCATTTTGCAAGTGCAGAAAACAAGGTTCAGAAATAAGAACCCAAAGCCACACAGCCCTTCTCTGGCAGAGCTGTGATGGGAGCCTCCAGTGTCACATGACAAAATGTGACTATGCCCTGCTTCATAAATAAAAACTAGGACTGAATATCAAAAGCCTGGCTCAGAAACTCCAAAGGTCTCAGAAGAATAAAAGAGAAGGAAGCAAACACATGGTCGTTTCCTGAGACCAGCGACCAGAATGCAAGGATTTACATAAGCGAGAGAGCGCCTGGGAATATGTGCCTGATGCACTAATGTGACCATGCTTCCTCTTGCCTGGAGTCTAACTAGATTTTTATCAAGATGCTTTACATTTTATTTAGATCTTTAAAATGTTAAACTGGCTTGAAGTCCCAAAATATGCCCCCACAAAACTCCAGGCAGTATTTTTATAGGAAGCCAAAGCTTCCACAAAATAAATCCCATAGTCCTGAATGAGTGGTTTCCACTGTAAGGACTAAAAATCTACCTCTCTCCCAGGAATGCTGCAGCCATAAAATTCAAACTACATTCATGAGAGGAAGTCTGATTCGTGAGAGGATTCATGAGAGGAAGCCAGAGAATGGACTGGAGGTGCATTCCTAAGGCCTGGATACTTGAATGTCATGCTTTGTTCTGTTCTAGTCTTGTTAGACTCCTGGGTAGCTCTGGCTCTGGGCAGTCAGTGGTCCTGTCAGTAGCTGCAGTAAGAGGTCACTGGGGGTGAAAGTAAGGGTCCTTGGCTGGTGAGCAATTCACGAATCCGTATGGAGGTATGTATGGTTTAGTAATGACTTGCTCTTCTCAAAGTCTACAGAGAAACAAGGTTGCATATCTGTGGTACCTTGTTTTGCTGCCTGTAACTGGCTTTCAAATACTTGAGCAGAAGGTTACAGAACTGATCTAGGTGCCCAACAACAGAGGAATAGAGAAGGAAAGCTGGATATATACATAGGAATTTTTTCAGCCATAAAGAAAAATCAAGTTACTGGTTTGTGCAGGGAAGTGGGTGTAACCAGAAATGATCAAATTGAACCAGTCTCAGAAGAACAGGTATCATATCTTTCTCTTATATGAATTTCCTGGATTTTATATAGATCCAGAAAATCACATGTATATAAGAGACATGAAGTAGAAGCAAAACTGTCTTAAGAAACAAAGGGGACTAACAGGGTGTAAGAGAGGGAAGGCAGCAGGTATATGGGAAGATACACAATTAATGTACAATATCTACTTAAATGAAAATGTCCTAATGAAATGTGCTACCACACATAATGCATACAATCAATTGTAGAAAAAAAAAAACCCTTCAGCAGAGAACCCCATCCTAAAGGAAGCTGCCCTGGTTGAGAATCACCACCGAGTGGCCGTCCACCAATATGAGCGCTTAGGAGAAGCCCATAGGGAAAGAGACACTGTGAGTCCTTCTGCTACTTACTTGTCGGTCAACAGCTGAGACCTACAAATTAGCATACAGTGTGTTAGAAATCAGCCTGACTGGGAGAACATTGCCCCTGAGGACCAGCATGGCAGATATGAGAAATGAGATTTCAATCCATTCGGGTTACTGTGACAAATGTCATAAACTAAAGAGCTTATTGAAATTCATCTCCCTGTTCTTGCAGAAGTCTGATACCGACGCCCCAGGCAGATGCAGAGCCTGGTGAGGGCCCACGTCCTGGTTCAGAGACATTAACTTTCTGTTTTCTCAAATGGTAGAAAGGGAAGGAATCTTGGTGGCAACCCATTCATGAAGGTTCTGCCACCATGACCTTGCCTCCCAACATGGCCACCTTCAAAGTTAGGATGTCAGCACTACCACACACACCCTGAAATGAAAGATGCCCAGGAGATGTGGACTGACTGAAGGTACCTCAGAGATGGTGAGTATGACTGAAGATACCTCAGAGATGGTATGTATGTTTGTCTGGGTCCTCTGTTCATCATTAAGAAGGAGTCACAGAAACCTATTTGCCTAAGGCAGGGATCCAGGTATGACCATTGGCTTAGGTGTCTCCTCCAGATGTATAATGTTGACATGTTTGGATGGGTTGCGTCTACCTCAATGACTCTTTTATACCTTCTGTGGGCGGACAGAGCCAGAACCTCACCAAGCACATGGGGTGTATGTGGGAGCCTGTGGCTGGCCTGTTTTGTCAGCATGTGTGGTTGAGGTAGAGCTGAGATATGATTCCCTGCAAGCTGTCATGAGGCTGTGGGGGAACCTCGGACTTCTCTGCCTTGTTCTAGGCATTCTTACTGGTCATCTGAGTCATCATTCAGGATTCTAATTTCTTTTTATCTCCCGCTACTCCAATCTGATCTCAGCCACAGAAAGGATTTCAGTGAGAACTAATCTGACGAGGACTGATTATATTCTTAGTGGAGAAGCAATTTGTTGCCAACCGAATTGTCAGTGCCAGAAGAATAAAGCTGATGTTAATTCTACTCTCTCAAGGTTCCAAACAACTTCCTGGAACCACTCCTGAGATTTAATGGACATTTAAGACAAGGTTAAGCATGGGTCTGGCCCACAGGGAAGGCAATGCAGTGTCTCAGACATACTGGCCTATCTGTACAAGTTAGTTCTTCTCCAGGAATCCCATCCCTGGAGACATAGGTATGTCAAGGGTACCAAGATAGCTCAGCCCCAAATAATATGGTCCAATCGCCTTCTCATACAGGACCGGTTATACAAAACAGCTGGAAGGATAACTCTTTAATTCAACCCAACAAACATATATCCAGTGCCTTGCAAAGGCAAGTCCTGCCTCTTCCTGGAATGAGCTGGCTCACAGCATGGTGAGATTGGGGTCAAAGGGGTTAGGCACACAGAGGTAGCTCTGCACTTGAATGTGGAAACCTAGGGAGCAGGAGGAAAAAACGCAGGAAGGACTCTGTGGCATCACACAGCTCTGAGTGCTAATAGATGATCAGCCAGCAGTAGCACTCCACTGCTGGACTCCAAAGTCATGTGCAGACATCCCAGAAATTTTCACAGAAGGCCTTCATAGAGGTAAGAATTTGGACTCCACTGAATAGATACTGAGAGGGCCCAGATGCAGTTCTCTAGAATCCTCTGTCCTACCTCATTTCTTCTCTCTCTAGCTTCAATGTCTCTTCTAGGACCCCAGAGTCTCTGGCACACTGTCTGGTTCTCACAAAAGCCAATGTCTCAGCTCCTTTCTCTTGCCTAAGGGTAAAATAAATGACTACATTTCACCTGCGTGCAAAGCCCAGATCACGAGCTTTTTTCTCTCATGCCTTCCATTTTTTCTGCTATCATATATGGATTTTTAAAAAAATGAATCAAGAAGCCAAGCAATGTGCCCAGGTCATCCTTCTGGAGCAAGGCAAAATCTACTCCCAAACTCGCCCTGGTGTCCTGTTAAATAGCAGACTGACTTCCTGGCTTTGAGTCCCAGTTTCACCATTCTCCAGCCTCAAGCCTAGCAACTATCTCTGTCTGTCTGTCTGTCTGTCTGCCTGTCTGTCTGTCTCTTTCTCTGTGTGTCTGTCTCTCTATGTGTGTGTCTCTCTCTATGTGTTTGTGTGTCTGTGTGATCTCTCTCTCTCTCTCTCTCTCTCTCTCTCTCTCTCTCTCTCTCTGCCTTGACTTCTTTACCTGTAATAGTGTCTGTATACAGTAAATGCATCTTACATATTAGATGGCATCAGTATGAACCCTGATCCAAGATCTTGAGAGATTCCCCCTGTTAGGACCCTCAGTATCTCTGGGGTGCTGCCTCTGTTCCCAACAGCAGGGCTGTCTCTTTCAACAGTTGGAGCTCTGGCTGATTGTGTCTTCCCCCATCCCCATCCCTGACCTTCCTCTACTTCCCCTTTCATCTTCAGGCTGCTCCCCTGGGAGCCTACACCCCACATCCCACACCTCAGGAGATGAGCTATCCTGCAGTGCCAAAGCTGTTCTTTACAATATTCATTTTGATAGTTTTTAGCTATTCAGGACAAAAAGAATGACTTGTCTCCTTTAAAAGCCCAGTTCGGGGTTTGAAAGGAGCTCTCTGGTGAGAAGCAGTTTTGGATCTGCCTCCCAGCCTCAGCAAGGGGATTATCAGCAAAGAACCACACTGCATACTTAATTGCAAAACCATCCCCCAGGCCAAGGGCTGGTTTGAGCTGAGTGGTGATTTGGGCTCTAGTGTAACCACTGCTTTCAAGTTTTGTAGCTTCTGCTGAAGACTTTGGGGCACAATAAAAAGGATCGCTGGTGCAGTACCATTCTCAACACTCTAAAACAGCAGAGTTCTCCTATAAATGATCCCTAGCCTTGTAGCTTTGGACAGGGTCCTGGTTTTATTTCTGTTGTTGTGACAAAACACCCTGGCCAAACCAACTCAGGGGAGGAAAGGTTTTATTTGGATTATAATTCTAAGTTTCATCCTACCACTGGGACAGGGCTGAAGGCAGGAACTCAAGAAGTTAGTCCCATCAAACCTACAGTCAAGACCAGGAAGAGATGAATGGACCCATGTTCCCAGTCTGAGGCTACTGCTTTCTTCACCCTCATGCTCCCCAGAGCCCAGCCCATGAAATGGTGCTGCCCACATTCAGAGTGGATCTTTCTACCTCAAATTAAGATCAAGGCAATCCCCCACAGACATGTCCACAGGCCTACTTGTTCTAGGCACTCTCCCAGTTGAGAATAACAGCTCAGACAATTCTAAGTTGACATTCAAAGCTAAGAAGCACAGAGACACCTGAGAATTTACTTAGGTACTTGAAGGCAAACACACAGGAAGCCATGCTTCCTGCAGACCCCCACTTAGCCAGATCATTGACTACCCAGGGGAACATGGCCTTTGCCTACTGGGGAAGTAACCCTGATTTTACCAAAGTCAAGTCCATCTATGGGTAGGTGAAGGTCTTGGGATGTGTTGATGTGAAAGGAGCAAAAAGGAGCTCTGTCATCCCTAGGACCAGATTCATAGTGGAGATCAAGAAGAACTTAAGGTATGGATGCCCCTATGATTGATAATCCACTCATTCCTGAGTTGTGGAAATAGCATTGGGGGATTTAGGCAGGGTTGCAAGTGAGGTGTGACCAGCAGAAACCTAAATCGTTTGAGTGTTCTCCACTCCAAGCAGTGGGAAACTTTATCTCCAGCCTTTCAAGCAGAGATAGTCAAAGCTTAAATGGCTCAGCAGCCCCTGCTGATGTGTATCAGTGAACTGAAGCTTGCCAGAGTCCCAGTGGAACACCCAAGTTAAGGAGTGAAGGAGGATATCTTTCAAGGGCAGGTGTCCTGGGAGTGTTCAAGAGCATCCTAAATACAATGGGAAATGAAATGGATCATATAGCTAGTGCTTACCCCATGCTGTCAAAGTACTGAGTCTAAAAGAAAACAGCTAAAGTCCCCTCAAAACCAAACCTTCCTATGCCTCGAGGCAAGTAGCTCCTGTGGGAAAAGTCAGTTCTAATACAAGACTCCCCAACCCCAGCCAGTTTTTTAGATATGCTAGCAATCTCCTTTACAGGTTCCTTGGCTCTGGTTTTCATCCACACAAACATCATCTTGAGAAATGCCTGCGAGAAATGCCTTCAAAACCACTGGTCAGTGTCCTTCTCATTACTCCCAATGGCTCCCCACTGACTTCAAGATAGATTAAAAATTCCTCTACACAGATCACAAGGCCAGGCTTCCAGCCCCCATCACAGGCCCCTAGCCAGCACTTTCTGCAGAATGAAGATTGCTGGCTGGGGAGATGGCTCACAGTTGGAAAAATGGCTGCAGCACAATCATGAGAACATGAGTTTGGCTTCTTAGCACCCATGTGAGAAGCTGATCATAGATACATGTGCTCGTAAGCCAGTACTGGGGAGCAGAAGTGGGGGGATCCTTGGGACTCACGGGTCAGCAAGTATAGATGAAGTAGTGAGCTCCAGATTCAGTGGGAGACCCTGTATCAAAAGATAAGAAGAAGGAAGGAAGGAAAGAAGGAAGGAAGGAAGGAAGGAAGGAAGGAAGGAAGGAAGGAAGGAAGGAAGGAAGGAAGGAAGGAAGGAAGGAGAAGGGAAGAAGGGAAGGAAAAGGAAAAAGGATAGAGAGGAATACAGAAAAGAAAAGATATGACAAGACAAAGTGAAAAGCAATTAAGAAAGACAATCTGATGTCAGCCTCTGGCTGGATACATATATGCACACATTCACATAAACACACACACCCATGTGGCAGGGTGCAGAGACAACTACAACTACAGGCTTATGAGAATGGGGTATGGGGTTCCCTAATGAAGGAGAGCCAGCCTTAGAGGACACTTCTCACTAGAGCCTAAGCAAGGCTTCCTTGTACTATTGAGTCTTGTAGGTTCCCCCAAACAAGTCAGTGGTTAAGAGAAGGAAGTCTGTCTGGAAGGAAGACACTAGAACTTATAGAAATGGAAGGTAAAGGGCCAAGGTTCTGATGCTTTCCAGAAAATGAAGCATTGCCCTAGGCATGGAGTAAGACTATCTCCTTCCCATGGGGAAGAAGCCTATGATGATCACACAGACTTCCCATTTTCTTTGTTCTTTGGGATTTGTCTGCCACTCCATACCCTGTCCATTAGGTGTGCCTGTGGCTGTCAAGATGGTTCTCATCCCTCAAGCACAGGTCTCTCTTCTCTACTTTGCTGGTGACCTGAGAGCTGAATGCAAGCAGTCACCTGATGCAGAGAAGGCAATGCTCAAGTGGGGTAGCAGAGGGTGGATATGTACCCATCCACCCTGCTTTCTAGTGACAGTCCCAAGACAATGGTCACATCATTTCTAGAGGGTTTCCAGAGCACCAACTGCAGTAGCCTATAATAACTCAGTCATTGACAGTCACCTTATTGATTTTTCTCCTTAAATATCATCTAATAGAGGAATGAGGTAAATATGTGGGACACTTTTAATATTCCATATTATAGAAAAGATCTGCACATATGTGGTATTAATAGCTTAGCATGTATGCATTCTTAATCGTTTGTTGGTTCTGAGCTAACCTTCAGCCCAGAAATTTCCCAGCTCAAGAAATTGTTTTAGCTTCATTTCTTTTGCTGTGATGAAATAAAAAGCAACTAGGGAAGAAAGGAGTTTATTTCAGCCTACTATTCTAGACAATAGTCTATCATTGTAGAAAAATCAAAGCAAGAACTTTAAATAACTAGTCACATTCACAGTCAAGAGCAGAGAGAAATAAATGTATACATCCCTCTTCCTTCCCACTTGCTCAACTCAGTTTCTCCACACCTATATAGTTCAGACCCCCCCCTGCCTAGGGAATGGTGCCACCCACAATGGACTGGGTCTTCCCACAACAACTAACTCGTTAATACAATCCCCCACAGACATAGCTACAGTTTAGTCAGTATAGACAATACTTCTTTGAGACTCTTACCAGTTGATCCTCGGTTATGTCAAGATAATAACCATCACAGGAATACTGAGTTGACAGGGGGCAGATAGCTAACTAGAATTAGAGTTCAAAGAAGTGCCTTGAGCTCTGACATCCAGACCATGAGGGGAAAGTGCAAGGATTGATGACCACAAAGGCATAGACATCACAAGTCTCAGAAATGTAGCTGACCATCTGACCAGAGGGGCAAGACTGAGTTCCAGAATGACCTCTCCAGGATGACTATACCTTTATACCTTCCTCACCTATAATCTTCCTGGTTGGAAATGAGAGGAAAGTCAATTTTTTAAAGGGTGCTAACCACTTCCTTCTTATACCAATGGCTCCCTGAATAAAACACAGCTTACATATTCAGTTCCTATCTTTGATCTATTTGCAATGATCAATAACAAGGGTGCTGGAATCCTGGTTACACAACTCTGACCACTTCTGCCTTCCATTTTCACTTTCCAAATAAGCAAATATTGTATTCTGAAAATGTCTTGTGCATGCATATGCATGTATGTTGACTCTTACAATCCTTTCTTCTTTGGGAACTCCCAGAGGACTATGACCCTCTATGAACAAGAAGTGTATCAAGGCCAAGGCCAGCTCTGTGCCTCAGTTTCCCCACCTTTAAAATTTGAAAAGTTTCCAACCCCATTTTACAGAACTGTGGCTAAGGTTAGATTGAGAAAGGGATGTGAAATTCCCTGTGAACTCGTATTTTGGCTGATCTTCAATTCTATCCTATAATTATGACTATTACTTGTTCTGATTGGCCAGAGCCTATGTGTCTGTATTAGGTATTCTAACCATTGCTTTTGATTCTTTTTTTTCCATTTTTTATTAGGTATTTAGCTCATTTACATTTCCAATGCTATACCAAAAGTCCCCCATACCCACCCACCCCCACTCACCTACCCACCCACTCCCCCTTTTTGGCCCTGGCGTTCCCCTGTACTGGGGCATATAAAGTTTGCAAGTCCAATGGATCTCTCTTTCAAGTGATGGCCTATTAGGCCATCTTTTGATACATATGCAGCTAGAGACAAGAGCTCCGGGGTACTGCTTAGTTCATATTGTTGTTCCACCTACAGGGTTGCAGTTCCCTTTAGTTCCTTGGGTGCTTTCTCTAGTTCCTCCATTGGGGGCCCTGTGGTCCATTCAATAGCTGACTGTGAGCATCCACTTCTGTGTTTGCTAGGCCCTGGCATAGTCTCACAAGAGACAGCTATATCTGGGTCCTTTCAGCAAAATCTTGCTAGTGTATGCAATGGTGTCAGCGTTTGGAAGCTGATCATGGGATGGATCTCTGGATATGGCAATCACTAGATGGCCCATCCTTTCGTCACACTTCGAAATTTTGTCTCTGTAACTCCTTCCATGGGTGTTTTGTTTCCTATTCTAAGAAAGGGTAAAGTGTCCACACTTTGGTCTTCGTTCTGTTGAGTTTAATGTGTTTAGCAAATTGTATCTTATATCTTGGGTATCCTAAGTTTCTGGGCTAATATCCACTTATCAGTGAGTACATATTGTGAGAGTTCCTTTGTGATTGGGTTACCTCACTCAGGATGATGCCCTCCAGGTCCATCCATTTACCTAGGAATTTCATAAATTCATTCTTTTTAATAGCTGAGTAGTACTCCATTGTGTAAATGTACCACATTTTCTGTATCCATTCCTCTGTTGAGGGGCATCTGGGTTCTTTCCAGCTTCTGGCTATTATAAATAAGGCTGCTATGAACATAGTGGAGCATGTGTCCTTCTTACCGGTTGGGGCATCTTCTGGATATATGCCCAGAAGAGGTATTGCTGGATCTTCCGGTAGTACTATGTCCAATTTTCTGAGGAACCACCAGACTGATTTCCAGAGTGGTTGTACAAGCTTGCAATCCCACCAACAATGGAGGAGCGTTCCTCTTTCTCCACATCCTCGCCAGCATCTACTGTCACCTGAATTTTTCGTCTTAGCCATTCTGACTGGTGTGAGGTGGAATCTCGGGGTTGTTTTGATTTGCATTTCCCTGATGATTAAGGATGTTGAACATTTTTTCAGGTGCTTCTCTGCCATTCGGTATTCCTCGGGTGAGAAATCTTTGTTCAGTTCTGAGCCCCATTTTTAATGGGGTTATTTGATTTTATGGAGTCTACCTTCTTGAGTTCTTTTTATATATTGGATATTAGTCCCCTGTCCAATTTGGGATAGGTAAAGATCCTTTCCCAATCTGTTGGTGGTCTTTTTGTCTTATTGACGGTGTCTTTTGCCTTGCAGAAGCTTTGCAATTTTATGAGGTCCCATTTATCTATTCTCCATCTTACAGCACAAGCCATTGCTTGCTATGCTATGCATCCTGTAAGCTCTGCTTGGCAGCAGCTGACCAATTCTTATGAATAGCAGAATCATGATCCCCAGCTTTAAGGAGAACCCTGGGTGGGGAACACCTTGTTCTTCAACTCTGCCCTAACTGGGTGTGCCAAGAAGAATGGTCTAAGGAAAGACACCTAACTCAGCCTCAAGGGAGATTTATTCCATTTCAAACTTGTAAACACAAAACACATTGTACAAGCATGCCACAAGGCTGGCTTCCAGACCCAACCTGTTGCCAGGAAGCCTAGGATTTCACTCAACTTCAGTAAGCCGAAGTGAAGGTAAAGAACTACAGTCTCCTCCATCCATCCACAGTAAGGCCCTGGGCAGAAATCAGTGAATGAATCAGAGGGCTGCATGAATGGGTGCTCTCTCACTGAGGGAGAAGAGCTGAGGCTCTGAGCTCAAATCTAAATTATTCAATCCCTGACAAATCTTAGAAGACTGGAAAGAACAACCTGGGAACAGGACAATAGCCCCTTGAGGCTAGACACAGCAGAGATACTCAAAAGCAGCCCAATGCTCACAATGGGATAAGAAGATGAGCCAAATCCCTATCTATTTGCATATTCATTATCAACTTTAAGTAGTTTAAGTGAAGCTGACCCATCACAGAAATCTGTGGTGACTGTCAGAAAATGATATGATTCTGGAGTTCTGAGCTTTGCTGTGGAGATAAGGCAACTGGGAATCTTCCCTAAAAGATATTCAACATGAAAAAGAGACTCTACCTTAGATTAGCTGATGGCTGCCCTTCACCCCTCCACCTATCAGCTCAGCTCTGCATCCAAGTTGCATAAAATGCCCATCCTGTTAAATCACCCCAACCATGGCCATGGGGCTAGCACAAAGGGCCCAGATTAAGCTAATCACCAAAGGATAAAGAACTGGGGTTTGATACATGCAAGAGAGGAAGGTGGGAGAGACTGCACTGTCTCCAGGAGAAGAAAACAGGAAGAGGAGGATTAACATTAACACTTCTTGTCTAGCCCTTTGGGTACAAATTCTGGAAAGTTCTGTGGGCTCTCTATTACAGACTGTGTATTTGATATACGGTCTCGGCTGGCTATCAAAACATCTCCTCCTTCCTGCCACCTCCTCAGGTTTTTCTACCCTCTGCTGAATCTCTCCAGACTAGTTCCCTCCGGTTCCATCCTTCTCACTTAGACAACGGAAGAAGCAAAGCTCTTCCTACTCGTGATCTATTGCTACATTGTATGGATGCCTCCTTGCCTCTATAGTAACAAGGGCCCTTACACTGTGGGGAGGGTGGAAAGAAGAGAAAAGAGGCAAGAAAACCCTTCGTCACCACTCATACCTCGGGGCCATGCACACAAATGTTCACATCCATTTCTCACAACCATCTTCAAGTAAAGCATCATCATGTTCTACAGTTTGAGAAGCTGAGGACCCGAAGTAGGTAGCGACCTATGAACACAAGGTGAGAGTGATTATGTTGGAGTCCAGGACCAAGGTTTGTCTCACACTGAAATTCACAGCCTTTTCCCTGGAATAATGGCTGAGCAGACTCTAACAATCTGTTGTTCTGTGTATGATGGGGTGTGATGAACTCTGAATAATTTGGGCATTCCTGGTGAATAGAAAAACTTGACTCACAAGAGAGAAACCCAAGTGGGGGAGCTCAGACACAAGAAATGCTTGGAGCTAAAAACCTTTACCCAGGCTCTCAGACTGAAGCAGGGAGGTAGTAGGCAGCCCAGAACCCTGTGGGCAAGGTCCAGATCTAGGCAGGCTGTGGCAGGACACCAATCTAAACCATGCCAACTTGGTCCAGGATAAGGTTTGTGGTTGGTAGAAGAACGGCACTTTCCCAACCCTCAGAACCTAGGGCAAGAGTGTTACTGTAAATGTACATAAGTTGAAGATTTGCTACCATTTGAATATTTTTCCTCTTCAAAATTCATGTTAAAGGTCAATCCCTAATGTCACAGTGTTAAGAGGTATAGCCTGCAGCAGAAAATGATGGTTCTGCTTTAGAAAGAGCTTGGTGGAGGCTGTTATCTTAGGGAAGAGGCAGGAAGGTGAGATAGCATCCACCCCTGGTGTGGGGCTTCCCAGTAAACTGGACTTCATAGCCTTCAAGACTGTAAGATATATGTATAAACAGGATCTTGTGTATCTCAGGCAGGCTCCCAATTCACTATGTAGCTAAGGATGATCTTGAATGCCTGACTCTCTTGTCTCTACTTCCAGAATGCTGGAATCAAAGGTATGTACCACTATGTCCTGTTTATGCAGTGCTGGGGATTGCACCTAAGACTGTGTTTGCTAGGCAAGCACTATCAATTGAGCTATATCTCTGGCCCTAAGTAACAAGTTTCTGATGCTTATTAATGGCCCAAGTCTTTGGTGTTTTGTGATGGTGCTCTCACAAGACAGATCTCAAGATGAGAACATCCTTTATTACTGGCTAGACCCAAAGTCTGATAATTAATTAGTATTGTGGAAGAAAAAGAAATGGCAGGGCGGCCCTGTGTAGAGGGGAAGTTCATGTTGATGGCAGATATCTGAGTATTGGGCCCACTAGCCAAGGAGCATCAAGGATCACCGAGGAAAGTCAGCATGTTAGAGTCCTCTCCCTTCAAGTTTTAGAAGGAACCAGTTTTACCAAAGCTTTGATTTCAACTTTCAGCTTCCATGACAGCAAAGAGAAACCTTTGCTATTTTAAAACACACACACACACACACACACACACACACACACACACACACACACAGACACACACAGACACACACTGAGTTTATGAGAATTTGTTAAAGCAGCCCCAGAAAAATGGACATGGCCCTATTCCTGGCCCTATTCCTAGGAGCTCACACCAAAAAACTCTAGCAGTCCTGTGCTTTGGGTCTGATTCAGAGCCCAAGCTTTCTCCAGATATTGATTACTAACCACAGAAGCTAAGGGACCTCCCTCTCCACTAGGAGCATTGGCCCTACAAGTCCCAGATAGAACAATTTTAGCATCTTAACCAAGGAGAAGTAAGGCTGGGCACACAGGGATAGTCCCGAAGGTGCGTGGGATGTCTGTGATTTGGTGTATGGTATGTGCAGGAACCTCATTAGATCCTGCCTCCAAGAATCACTTATACGTTTGAGGGGTGGGGAGATAGCATGGGGAGATGGCTAAGTCGGCAAAGTACTGGCTGTGCAAGCATAAGCACCTGAGTTTGGCCCCCAGCATCCATGTAAAAGTCAGATGTAGTAGCTCATACTTGTTATCCCATCACTAGGAAGACAGAGACAGGAGGACCCATGGAGCTCATTGGCCAGCTAATCTCAATAAATCATTAAGTCCTAGGGTCACCAAAGAGAGATAGAGAGACAGAGAGACAGAGACAGAGAGACAGACAGAGATATAAAGGTAAAGGAGCTGGAGAGATGGCTCAGTGGTTAAGAGCACTGGTTGCTCTTTAGAAGACCAAGGTTCAGGTCACATATAGTGGCTCACAAACATCTGCAAGTCTAGTTTCAGGAGATCCAATTCTCTCTCTCTCTCTCTCTCTCTCTCTCTCTCTCGTCTCTGTGCACACCAGGCACATGTGTGGTGCATAGACATACATCCAACCAAACCACACATACAATAAAATAAAATATATCTTTAAAAATAAAATGGAAAAGGACTGAGGAAGACACAGAATCTCAACTTCTAGCCTCCACATGCACGTGCATACTCATGTCCCCCCACACACGTGAGTACCTACCTCTAGAGACACATAAGATACGCACAGAGTGATTTATGTAAAGGCCAGACAGTCATGATCCTAGTTTCTGGGTTGGGTTAAGCGTTTCTGACAGAGAATTAAGGGTCTCCCTTTATCTTCTTACTTGGTACCCTGCTGGCTCTTGAGGGCCAATGTCTGTAACTCTTCCTTGTAGCATCTTGGAGTCTGAAGAGCAGTGAACATGGTGCCTGCCAGTTCCAGAAAAAGCTGAGATCCTGGGGATGCTGAGTCCCAAATCTCAAACTGTAGACTCACAATTCAGATGTAGAGCCTAGAATTCAGACTAAGGTTAAAAAAAAAAAGGATTAAAGACAGCAGGGCAAAGCATAAGCCCCAGAGCCCCTGTGCTTGCTCTAATGCTGATACCCTGATACCTTTGTGGGAGGAGAGGCCCCAGGTCCCAGGCCCCAGGCACATGACTAAAGGTGAGAGGCAGTCCAATTTAAATCCCAAGATCTCTATCTATCTACCAGAGAGCCCTATAGTCTACTAGATAAGTTGACCATCCCTTTGCTTAGGTAACCAAGACCTCTTGGTCCCACTGGTGAGGACACTTGTCTCTGTGCTTAGGAGAGGCGAGAAGCAGCTTGAGGTGGGGGGACATTGATTGGTCGCAATGAATGACTTAGATTTGAAGGTTTTTTTCTAAGAACCAAACCCTTGAGGGCTAAGAGGTTGAAGGCTTGTTCCAGGCAGTAGCACTCAGGAGCACTGGCATCAAGCCCAGGACAATACAGTTAGAACCTAAATTGATGGTTAGATACCAGGGAACAATGTTCCCAAAGAAGCCAGGCTTAGTTTAACCACCTGGTTCTCCTTAGCTTGAGCTGCCTCTGAAGAAAGTCCTGTGCTCTGGGCTCCAGAGATACCACAACTAAAATCAAATTAAGAGATGAAACCACTCTAGGGCATGACCATGGATCTGAGAAGTGAGCAGTAGTAGACCTTGCCCAGAGAAAAGAGTATTGGGAGTCAGATACTGTACTGGGGCCAGTTTTCAGCAATAGACGAGGTAGGTGACTGACAAGGGCTGCCAGAGTTGATTGTGACTTTCATGTGCCCTTCTGAGGATATCACCGTGGACTGCAAGGAATAGCAATTGCATACTCTCTCTGGGTAGCTGGCTTAACCCTGTAGGTTCATTAACTTCAAATACAAAATTGAATAGAACAGTAAAAATATATACATTAATAACAGCATCTCATTAATATGTAGGAAAGGTCTGATGCAAATTGAAAAGTGGCATCTGGAAACTCTTTGATAAATGGTTGTGTGGAACTTAAGATTCCATTTAGAAGCTCGTTGTCAGATAGGTGATGTGTGGGGTGTCTGCAGAGGGCTCCTCCTTCCCTGGTTATGCAGACACATCCTAGAAAATGGCTTCTGAAATGATATCAACATGCAAATGTGACTTGCATCCATCAAATTGTTGATTCTTTCTCCTCCTATCCAAAGTGAGTCAAAGGAAGAGGGGATGGAGCCTCACCTAGTCCTTCTGGAAGAGTTTGATGGCGCCTTTTCTCTATACTGCAATCAGTAGTGTGCAGCAAACACTGTGAACATACTTGTAGTGAGAATTTTGGTTTCTTTAAAAAAAAAACATAGAAATGGGGGCTGGAGAGATGGCTCAGCAGTTGAGAGTACTGACTGCTCTTCCAGTGATCCTGAGTTCAATTCCCAGCACCCACATGGTGGCTCACAACCGTCTGTAATGAGATCAATGCCCTCTTCTGGTGTGTCTGAAGACAACTGCATTGTATTCACATACATGAAATAAAATAAATTTTAAAAAAACCAACATAGAAATGTCATGGGAATTGTAGGATATAGGGCTGTTTCAGACTGTCCACAGCAGCTGACTATGATTTGCCTTGCATTCTAGCAGGGGCGTAATTTTGCCAGCTGCAGATAATTTTTGTAAATGTGTGACATCTGGGATTCTGGAGACTTTTCAGAAGATATATGAACGTTAGAACCCCTATGAAAGAGGCTGGTGGGCCACTTGGTGGTTGGATGCTGTTGGTTACTATTGATTGTTGTTTGTCAGAGTTTGTCAAGTGTCCATGTGCAAACAGATAAAAAGAAATTAGATATCCCACTGGGTGAAGATCTAACTTGCTCCAAGGAAGTCAATGCCCCTAATCAGCAAGAAGTAAGTCTAATGATATTGACACTCCTTTTCCCCTCTAGCTTCTTTTACTCCTACTTAGTATTGGGGGTTGGGGCTGGAATGGATAAGCATGGAGAAGGGTGATAGAAATAGAAACCTATAGAGTACCCCAAAACCTAGCCATACATGCTCCTGTTTTCTCACCTGGATTTCACTTCTAAGAACTGAATTCAAAGATTGGCTGAGTAGATGTGAACCTTCCTGCTGCACACTCACCAAAACTTTTTATAATTCAAAGGCAAGAAAAAGACTAAGGAAGACATCACTGGGGCTGGAGAGACATCTCAGAGGCTAAAAGCATCTACTGCTCTTGCAGAAGACCCAAGTTCGTTCTCAGAGCCCACATGGCAGCTCACAACCATCTGTAACTCCAGTTCTAGGGGCTCTGATGCCCTCTCTTGGCCTCCATGGAAACCATCTCCCCACCCCCCGACACACACACAAGTTCACATACATGTATGAAGAGAGAGCATTCATACACATACAACAATACTGCATCTTCACTGCTGTGCTGTAGAGAGATGGCAACATCATCTCTACAGCAGATGGTCATGTGATTTAGATGATACCTGGGCCTCTGGACTGTAACAGGAGAACCTGGAGTTAGTCTGTATGTGGGAATTTAAGAAAAGAAGGGACGTGGATCACGTAGCATAACAAAGTGAGAGGAACTCTGAAGTGGTCCCATGACCAGCAGAGAGAGGAGTTTTGGACAACATGGCACAGCTCAAAGAGAGCAGATGGAAGGACAGCTGGGGAGGAAAAACAACACCATAAAATCTGACGGCCTTGAGCCTGACCCTAGCAGCAAAAAGCCCTGTGCCTGTGCTGGTCAGGATGAGAACTGTCGCTCATAGACTCAGGCAACTCAGGTGTTTGAACACTTGACCCCCAGATGGTGGCACTATTGGGGGAGGTTTGGGTGGTGCAGTCTTGCTGGAGAAAGTGTCCCTAGGGGAGGGCTTTGAGAGTAAAAGCCTCACACCACTTCCATTCTGTTCCCTGTTTCATGCTTGCAGTCTGAAGATGTGAGCTCTCAGCTCTCTGCTCTTGTCACCAAGCCAGCCATTTGCACCATCCCACCCACCTGCTGCGGCAATGCCACCCTTCTAGGATGGGATTTTATTCCTCTGGAACCTGAAGCCCAAATAAATTCTTTGTTTTATTAGTTGCCTTGGTCATTGTGGTGGTCTAAATAGGAATGCCCCCCCCCAACCCCATAAACTCATGTGTTTGAATGCTTGGCCCACAGGGAGTGGCACTGTTAGGAGGTGTGGCCTAGTTGGAGGAAGTGTGTCACTGTGGAGTCGGGCTTTGGGGTCTTCTATGCTCAAGCTAGGCCTAGTGTGGCATTCCTTTCTCCTGCCTGAAGATCAAGCTGTAGAACTCTCAGCCCCTTCTCCAGCACCAAGTCTGCCTATACACTGCCATGCTTCTCACCATGACGATAATGAACTAACCCTCTGAACCTGTAAGCCAGCCCCAGTTAAATGTTTTCCTTTAGAAGAGTTGCCTTGGTCATGGTGTCTCTTTACAGCAATAGAGCCCTAACTGTCATGGTGTCTTACCACAGCAACAGAAAAGTAACACAGTGCCCAGTCTTCCGCTTCCCATGTGCTTTCATTTTTAAGAACTCCCCTCTGACCCCCAACTCTAATAAAGGCTGCTACACAGCAGACTTCTATGAACTGTCTGCTGGGAAATCAAAGAGGAGTTTCTTGTTCCAGGCTGAAAAGGTAGGAAAGTGAAGGCCTTGGAAGATCTAACAGGAAGGAGGGGAGATGGAGAGAGGAGAGAATTACAGAGACCAAAGCAAGAGTTTGTGTGTGGTGGGGGGAAGGCCATTAGTAAGAGACCAAGAAATTGGAAATGTCTCCATCAGGGAATTATCTCAATTTTATCCACAAATCTCACACATACACACACACACACACACACACACACACACACACACACACAAACCTTACTTCCAGCCAAATTGCAGGCCTGGGTGTGCTGTAACCTGATACCTGGTGCTGCAGGCCCTAGGTGCCAAGGTCTGGGTCCTCAGCCTTTGCCATGCACAACTGCATTTATATGCATGGAGGAGAGTACCTCACTGCAGGGCTCACACTAACCTCCTGCAGCTGTATGCTGGCCTATGAGAGCTGCCATCATTCACATAAAGGGAACAACACATAAATATGCACACCCTAACCAAACAAGAAATTCTCTGGAATGGAGATTGCCAGAGTCAAAGGCCTTATCTTGTTAGACAAGACCTTTTATAAATGATTATTGCATTTATTGTGTTGTATGTAGGTGGATGTGGTTGTAGTGGTGGATTTGCACATGCCACAGCGCACATGTAGAGGTCAGAGGTCACCTTTTGACACTGGTCTCTTTCTGCCATGTGGGACCTGGTGACTGAGCTCAGGTCATCAGGTTTCCCAGCAAGCACCTTTATCTGCTAAGCCATTGTGCTGGCCCACTCCAGGATATAATCTCTTTTAAAATAGTTTTTAATTTTAATTAAAATATAATTATATCATTTCTCCCTCTTGGCCTGTGTTACTGTCCACTGCTATCATGCAGTAAATAAGCTTTCTTCTCCTACATGGTTTAATGGGTGAACTGAGTCACCATCTGTCTCAGTTAGGGTTTTACTGCTGTGAACAGACACCATGACCAAGGCAAGTCTTATAAGGACAACATTTAACTGGGGCTGGCTTACAGGTTCACAGATTCAGTCCATTATCATCAAGGAAGGAACATGGCAGCATCCAGGCAGCCATGGTGCAGGAGGAGCTGAGAGTTCTACATCTTCCTCTGAAGGCTGCTAACAGAATACTGACTTCCAGGCAGCTAGGATGAGGGTATTAAAGCCCACATCCACAGTGACACACCTACTCCAACAAGGCTACTTTTCCTAACAGTGCCACTCCCTGGGCCAAGTATATACAAACCATCACACCATCTCTTACAGTATTAGCCAGTTCATCACAGAATCACAAAGTTGAAGATACTCTCAGCTTACCATGCCATGTACCAGGATGGTGTCCCAGGATGCAGATGCCAAATGAACCCGGAAGTAACCACAGCCAAGTATCCCCAGTGGTTATCTATGAGTGATGGGACTATATGTTAGTCCAGCTTGCTTTCATCCTTTTCTATGGTTATGTCTTCCGATCAGGTCTGTAATACAGCAGTTCTCAACCTGTGGGTTGTGACCCCTTGAGGGAGGGTCAGATGACCCTTTCACAGGGGTCACATATCAGATTTTTACATTATGATTCATAACAGTAGCAAAATTAGTTATGAAGTAGCAATGAAAATAATTTTATGATTAGGGCTCACCACAACATGAGGAACGGTATTGAAGTGTCATCGCAGCATTAGAGAGGTTGAGAACCGCTGCTATATATATATATATATATATATATATACACACAATCAGTTTTTCAGATCTAGATTTCCACATCCTCAAGCTCAACCAAATAGCCAAGATGTTAGGGGGAAAATTCTATCTATACTGAATATGTATAAACAATTTTCCTGTCTTTATTCGCCTAACAACACTGTCTAACACCTTCATTCATGGTGTTCAAAATGTATTGGATATTGCAAGTGACCTACAGCCAATCTAAAGACTATAGAAGTGGGTGGGGTCTATGGCAATGCGGTACATTTCATGGAAGGGGCTTGAGCAATCTGTAGATTCTAGTATCCAGAGTGGAGGGGAATCTACAAAGCAAGCCTCCTAGGATCTGAATGACAGCTGTGTCTTTTGTAAAAATGTGAAGTCAAACTAGCGAAATAAAATCCCTCCGTTTGCCAGCACACCTGCAGAGCAGCCAGACACTTGAGATAAGCAAGCTTTGTCTCCCATTGTTTTCTCTCCAGACAGAAGAAAAGCAAACAATCCTCAGCCCAGGCTCTTGTCCTAACCTGCACAGGACAAGCAGGAGAAATAGTTGCTGGGTAAAATCCAGGGGCCAGGCTCCTAACCCCCCCCCCCCCGCCACCACCACCACCACCACCACCACCACCACCACCACCACCACCACCATCACTCTCTGTAATTAGGCTTTGCCAACAAAGCCTCTGGAAAAGACCCTGAAGCTCCCATCTGGGGCAAGTCAGAGCAGAGACATCACTAAGGTACTTTCTGTCCCCACCCTCCTCATGACTCTCACATTTTCATATACTTTAAAGAAAATGTCCACACAGAAAGGGGATAGTTTGGGGCTGAAGAGATGGCTTGCTCAATAAAGTGCTTGCCAAAAAAAAAAAAAAAAAGTGAAGACCCAAGTTGGATCCTCAGGACCCAAGCATGGTCACATGTCTTTGTAATCGCAGCACTGGGGAGGTGGAGGAAGGCTGATTCTTCAAGCTCAGTGACCCATCAGCCTAGCTGAATCAGTGAGGCACCAGACCAGTGAGGGACCTTGTTCAGAAAGCAAGATGGATAACCCATGAGGTATAATACCAGAAGTTGACCTCGGGCTTCTACACACATACACATGTATTAGTCAGGGCTCTTCAAAGGAAAAGAACTGATTATTATATATATATATATATATATATAATGTATATATATATATGTGTGTGTATATGTGTGTGTGTGTATTCACATGGTAAAGAAAAGGAAAGAAGACACAAATATTGCCTAATGTATGTGTATATCTGAACAAACATATTTTTAACAACAACAAAAAAACAGAAACACTAATGTTAGTTACAATAATAATTTCTGCAACTGGTTCATGTAGCCTTAGCTGATATTTATAACTATTTTCCTCTACTACCCATTCTGTATTTCCTCCACCTTCAGTAAGCACCTTATCATGTCTTGGTTCTTTTCTTGGAGAAGTGACTCCTGTCTTCATTTCTGAAGGGTCCAGTCCCTTTGTCATCCAGCCTGTATTATCGAGCTGGTGTCCCATTGACTTTAATCACAGAACATGGTAATACCAAGAGGTGCCCTAAAGGATCCCCTGCACTCCAGACATTATCTTCTTTACCTACGTTGTGGAGATGCAATCCAATTTCTCCCTGGTAGTCTGGATCAATCACCTCTACTAACACTGTTATTCCTTTCTTAGCCTGCTGGCTTGATCCAATCAAGAAAATTCTTTACAGGCATGCGCAGCTGCTTGGAGTTTAGTTGATTCCAGATATAATCAAGTTGACAAACAAGATTAGCCATCTGCACACACACACACACACACACACGTGCGGGCGCGTGCTATATGACTCTTCCTGAGAATAAATGACCATGTCTCTTCAACAAGTTGTCAGCCAGAAGCCTTTTATCCTTTCAGAGACCTGAAGAGCCACCATTTCTGAGTTGGAGCTGTGGCTTGTTCCTGATAGAAGATGCCTTCCTTTGAGCTCTCTCTCTCTGGCCTCGTGAATCTTGGCAGAAAGCTGCCCTCCTATGGTGA